>NW_020537324.1:7228362-7246086 GCF_003426905.1 Ctenocephalides felis
TTTAAATACGCAAGTCTTTCAGAAATATAACCGTTTTTGTATTTGAACAAGCAATACTCTGCCTCAGCAAATTTTAAATGCTATATTTATATTTGCTATTAATAATCATGAACGTAAAATAAAAAATCAACACATTGATGAAATATTAAATGTTGTTTTCGATCATTATTCTACAATACGTTGATGATTTTTATCAAAGTGAACTATGCCGAATACTACAAATGCAAATAACGTACTATCTTGAACTTGCCTAGATTTATTGGAAAAATCTAAGCTAAGATTTGTTTCATTTGAACAAGTTCATGAATAAATAAAACCAGGTATTTATTATTTTTTTACTCTTTCCAGCACAATGCATTGGACCTTTGGGAATGGAGCATGGTCTCATAAAAGATGAGGATATAACAGCAAGTTCGTCTTTTGACAGCGGCAATGTTGGACCGCAACACGGGCGGTAAGTAATAATATATTTTATAATACGAACATTCATTTATTTTATCATACATCCATCATAGCATAAATTAAATTAGAGAGAACATTCCTTAGGAACGGTTCTTTGGAAAAACTTTCTGCATAGTTTGCACAGAATGTAGAACATAGGGATTAAAATATTCGCATATGGCAAGCTAAAATAAAATTGTACCTAATGCTTAGAAACGTAGAACATTATAACTCAACAAAAATATCTCTTCCTTCGTCCAAGATATACACATCGACGTCACATTTAATTCTCATTTATGTTTATATAAACCGTTCTATACGGCCATAAGCCCATACAAACGATTCGCAAGTAAGTTTCGTAAGATGCGGCAACACTCGAACTTAATTTCCAAGTATGAGTCTCCGAACTCCCTAATTCCTGCAAACTCCTTTTACTTCGCCTTGAAGAGCGGGGTCAACCAAGCGAGACTCCGGAACAACTAGGAGCAGAGTGGAAGAGTTTTTGTTTAATGCCAAGGATGGGTTACGATATTTTGAGAGTTTTCCAAAGTATACCATTGCCGATACGGTAGTTGTATTATGATATGAATAATGACATCCCAATTGAATTTGGAAAATGATACTTTTGACGTTTTTTGACTCGGATGGTAGAGGTAATGCATTGTTTTGCATAGTAATTTTTTGATGGGAAATATCAAGTTTCAAAAAGAAATATGATACTTTAGAATGGGTAGAAGATTGTATACTAAATTCAAATATGTTTATAATGCGAATAAAAATATTACCGTTTTCAATACTCTTCAGTACATTTTTGCAAGTATATACGGACTGGGTTTGTATTTTTCACGTAGAAAGCTACTTGTCGACAAGATCGTTATAACAATACGCTATAGTAAAATATTAAAATGTTATTAAAGTATATTGGCTACTTATTTTTCTTGCTACAATCATGAGAATTTAACACAACTGAATCAAAATTTTAGATATACAGAGCTTAATTCGTAAAAATGTGTATGCAAACGAAGCGAATAGATGAGTGGTGTTTATTAGTATCATCATAGTTTTAAAAATAACCGAGTTTTTTACGAATTTTCTCTATTATTCAAACTTCGTCGTTTTCCCAGCATCGTATTTATAGATGTATAATCACTCGGTTTTAACCAGCACGTCTCTCTCTAATAGAGAGCTTTTCCTTTTCGTTCGGTCACGGGTCTGTTCTCTTCGACGCGGAAAAGCTTTCAGGCTGTCAATGTTTTCCACAAATTTCTCCAAAACTTCCATTTCGTACATTGATATATTTGTGTGCCCCGGATTAATAATATATACCTGTACGTTTGTGTTAATAACGCTTAGAGCAATGTCTAAATTCAGAGGAAAGTTTAAAATACTACCATCTATAATATTCTCAAGTACAACGTAAAAGATACTAAATATTTAGAAAGATCTAAAAAGTACTGATGGTCCTGACTACTAGACTAATAGCAATTACTAGAATTTATCTAGCTTGATAGTTAAAAATGGATCAATTTAAATAACAGATCTAACTGATTTATTTTCTACTTACTTTCACTTCTCGATAAATTTTATTAGCATCAAATATAATTAAAATATTTATTTTAACTAATGCATAGCAAGTAAAATCATTGTATATTATCGTTATATTTGATTTCAAAAATCCCTCAAGCACTTCAAATCGTTATGCAAGTGAATATTATGGATGGAATTATATCATTGTATCATCGCCCCTAAGTAGATCGAAGAGTTTTATGACTTGAGAAGAAATAATAACCGCAAAATGAAAACCAGTAATCTGGCCATGAGATCCGCGGGGTGCCAAATATCCACCTCTACCACCCTTGTTTCTATCTCCTCAACATGACGAAAGTCAAAGTGTGGTTGATTTTAATGATCTAAGAGGGTAACAAGGGGCTTTACCGTTGGAAGTTTTCATCAGTCTCGCATATTAGATATTCTTAGTCCGGAGACTAAGCCATGTCTCGAGTACGTACAAGGGCAAGGTTTCTTGGCTCTAGTGGTACTTATACTTTTGAACAATCTGCTACAAGCCCATGAATATTGAATACATAATTTATGTTTAATAGTTCTTGGGGATTTCGATTAAACCCTTCTGTTGGTCATACACTTTTGTAAATAATAATCGAAACAGTTCATGGTAATGGGGATTATCCAATACTACTTCTTTAAATCAAAGGTTATTACATTTCCTTAAAATTGTATTTCTGGGTAAATGTATTTCCATCCTATTTGAATGAAACAAAGTACCAAGTTGAGATAGTAGTTCGCTGAAAACTAGCACGAGTTTTAAATGAGAGTTTCATTTTCCAGCTGCGGAAAAGATTTCATAGCTCCACAAGAGTGTCACAGATGATATTCGCATTCTTGGCACGGCTCGGCCGACAATTCTATTAGTACGTACATGTGAGAGACTGGTACTACACATAAGGCAAATAGGGGACGAGTAATGTAATCTACTCGATGCGTCGCCGACGTGGTAATTCGATTTAAATTTTGATTGTAAAGGAACAAGAGCTCGGAAATTTGCGGCGAAGATTGTTACTTGACAACATCTTCGATGATTAAATGAATATTGTCAATTTAAACGCACAGGCTAATAAGGAGCATTGTTCCAACGCGGTCGGCGTGGAACTGAAGGAGTTTCTAGAACTATACTGGTAATTAAATGGTAATGTTTCAAAGAATGAAAATAAGAATTGAGCATGAAAAACTAGTTTGCATTATCTTGTGAATTGGTGTGATAAATTATAGTTCATTATTCATTGCAAATACTGTAAATATTTATCCTACTTTCTATGTATATAAATATCCTAATTGCGCACTTTCACTTCGAGTATCAATTCGTAGCACTTCTGGTATTTTCACAAATAGTATTCAACAAACAACAAAATGAAGCCTCCTTAAGAACATTCCAATGTCTATCAAATGTAACTGCTATATCCAAGCATTTCCACAAATACAGTTGCTTAAATCAGTACTTCCAAACATAACAAAAATAATGAATCTTCTCTTGAAAATGCAGTAGAAATGTAAAATATAATATGGAAAATATGAATTTGTATGATGAATTAGGTATGATTAGTTTTGATGCCACAATATAGTCAATAATTACATTTAGCAAATGTTTACTGATTCTTTTAATATCTATCCCCAATTTCCAAAAATTTACCAGATTATTCGTGATATAGTGCACAAGTAGTGCACAGAAGAAAATGGTAAAAATATACATTCTCTCCAGGGGGTTGCATAATGAAGTGAACTTTGGGGGTTCATGAGAAGGGCGCTTGTTCCACAAGATATTTATGTTAAGGATATTAGGCAGCTATTTGTTTGCGTAACCAAGGCTTGTAAATAAACATATGTGTTATGTCAGGGAATAATGGAACGTTGTTACTCAAGATAACTGAGGAAAATAGTCCTGATTATTTTGAAAATAAATTAACAAATATTGGATTAGTAAGTATTACAAACTTAATCTTATTAAGCAGGCTTAGCAAAATGCTTTTATTTAGTAGAATTACAAAAATTAAAAACAAAAAATTCGCAATTGAATTTATTGAAAATTTATTCGAGATCGCTTCATCAAATATTATTCGTATTTGTTTACCTACATAAGAATGTTTTAAAGATTCAAAGTTCAGCAAATGCATTCATACCATAAGTTGAAAATTGAATTTTAAAATGATTTTTTACCAACTCGTTCTGATCTTTCACCTCGAGTGGATACCATTTCCCAAAACTTAAAAATTTATGACTCTTTCCCATACAAAAAGCTGTTTATTTGAGATTTGCTTATCCTCCCCGTATACAAAGCAATTCGTTGAAAGAACCGCCGCCTGCATAAGGTATAAATACAGTAATAGTTGTCTACAGAGCTCATATGTCAGAATTCGTAATGTCTTTTCTTGGGGTAAAGGAAAAAGATGGTAGAAAAAAAAAATCAATTTCCTTTCCGAAACGACCCCACAAGGAAAAACATGAAAATACATGACCGAGGGAGAGAATTGCAAGGTGCCCCTACGCAAACATTAGACTTTTGCTGGTAAAATGAATTTGTAGTACACAGTGCTATCGTGCACTTTCTTATTGGTTTACGGTCTTTATCTGCAACCCTACATTATTTGTAGCCAAGAAAGATAAGGAGAACTTCGAGTGATGGTGTCACGACATTTAGAGGAATTAGTCAAACGGAGGAATTTCCAAGTTTGTTATTGAAAACGTGGACGAAATATTTTATACGGAGACTCTCAACAACAAACATTCAGGGGAATTTGATTAGCAGAAATTATATAAATGGGATTGTTGAAATAGTGACATAGTTATATAGGTAACGAAATCCCTATATAATTCAAGAGGGACCATACATTGGTATTTTGTAGTAAGAATATGAAGTCAATCATTGTGAATCTGATCAGATTTCGAATTTTGCATCGGCATTGTCAATATCTAATAATTTTTCAGGTTTAACGAAATAATTTGATATTTTGTCCTGATTATTAATGCAAACTGGAAAAACGAAGTTGGCTCGACTATGCTAGAAAAGATATCTCGTTCGTTATCTCTACAACCCCTTGGTTATTAATAATCAAATTCAAAAGCAGCAAAATATATTTTTGTAATATACATATTAATATACATATATATATATATATATATATATATATATATATATATAACTTAAAATATAGATTAGGCTAACCTTTTGTGACTCCTCGATCCATCCGACATCTGATGGTTGATCCTGAAAAAAAAGAACACAAGTATATTAATAATCTTCTCAACATTATTTTCTTTCAGAAACTGCCACAACAAAGTTATTATTTCATCATTTTATTTATATAATTTTCTCGTCCAAAATAGATTGCTAAATTTAGATATTTGCTACACAAATGATAAATATAAATCCACCTGAACTCATGACGTATAACACAATATCCATCATTAAACAGTGATTTCTATTCTGCGGATTTAGGAGGTTGTTATTAATATTGATAAACAAAGGAAAAATAATACATTATTCATTTTCTAAGGATAAGAATATCTTTCATATTTATATTTAACCCCGTATCCATTTTCTGGTATCGTGTACGTTTATCAGAAATACTAACCTCTCCACTAAATAGCCAAGAATATATATCACAGAAGGAAATAAAAGCAGCAAAGGGCAAGATCTCTTTCTGCTCGAATATCTTTATGGAAAATTAATAAGATTTATATTACAGTAGGGATTTCTATGTGTATAAGCTTATGTATACACAGCACGTCTTGAAGTAGGAAGAATATTTTCTTTGTATTAAACGAAATAATATAACTTTTCAAAAAGTAGGTAACTTTATAATAAAATTATATAAATTGAATATTGCGAGTAATTTCTGATTAGCTTGGATATATTTATTTTAACGAGTTCGAAGTAAAACAAACAGATGATAATCATGGAAGAAGAAAAATATAAATGTAATTAAAAGTAAATACTATCTGCAATGTGCAAGATAGTAAGCTAAAGTTTTGTAAGAATAATATTTTTAATATTAAAGATATTTTTTTTTTTCATTCTGCAAAAGATAATGATATTATTTGTCATAATTTCAGATCATACTATTTCTGTATTTCTGAAAATTTAAATAATATTGTATTTCATTTTAATTAAAATTTAGTTATAAATTATCTAATAAATTTTCGTTATCGATATCTAAATCTAAATTCTTAAATTATCTAATAAATAAAGCTAAACTTGGATATTCTTATATTATATAAAAATAAATTATTTTAAACTGAGAATTTTCAAAGTAAAGTTAAAAATAGGGTTTAGTCTGTAAATTTTATATGATGTAATGAAATTTTAGAAGGTTTGTAATGATCTTTAAAATTTTACAATAATTTATTCATTATTGATGTAAGATATTTGTTCAACAGTAGTCCATTTGTTTCGATAGTTCAATTAATATATAACATTTATCAATCAATCAATCAATCAATTTTTAACTTTCCGTAGTGTAAGTAATAGTATTCGTAAAAAATCTCAAATGAAACTTTTTGCATATCTTTACGATTTATGCACTTCTGAACATTTTAGCACAGCTTATAAAAAATAGATGTATGTATGTGTAGTATGTACGCTCGGATTTAAATTTTAGACCACGATTTCGAGAGCACGGATCAACCGATTTGAATGATTCACAAAACATTCGATTCCTATTGATGAGGAACTTGGTGATTAGTTATTGGCAGTTGCAAAGATGGCAATTCGTTATTTGATTTCATAAATGATTTCAGTAACTCAAATAACTTTCCACTTGTATTGACAGAATTAAAATTGAGAAATTTTTTGTGAAGGCAGGTCCAGAGGTTTTGAAGATCCATTTGGCGGTCAAAAATGGTCATTAGACATATGCACATCAAAATATCGGATATTTTATAGAGATTTTAATAATAACTACAAATTTTGTTTACATTTCCATGGGTTTTGTACCAAGATTTATAATGTTCATCCGATTGACTGCGACGCGGCGCTTACACGCTTCTATTTCTTCAAAACAGTCATGCTTTGAAAAAATTAAAAATTCTCCAATATTTCCAAAATTTTCAAAATATTTTTTTTTTGAATTTTTAAATTATAGTACGGGAAGTTTTAGCAATTTGCCTCAAGCCGCGACGCCATACACCACTAGTTTGAAACAAAAATTCAACAGATGAACTGGAGTAAAATATCTCATATAAAATGTAAGATAAATGATTAAACCATTCCTTTATCCTTGTTTTTCAACAAACAAGAGACCGCAGCCTACCAGTCCCTCGAGGAGCTCTATTAGTCCTCGCAAGACTTTTCTGTCTGTCTGTCGGGGGGTTCGGGTTTGTTTTGTTTCTCGTCGCTCTTGGAGGCGCAGGCGACGGGGGAAAACTTGTGGTCTACGGGAGACTTGTTCGCACTTTGCGTTAGTTATCTCTACGCGTACGTGTATGACGTTTGCAGCCGTTCATAAATTCTCATTAACGTGTCGTTGTCTCACGGGGCAAAAGAGAGTCGCGCAAGGAGTCGAAACTTGCACGCATGCACGATAAAACACATCATTATAACGCGCAGAGGTGTATTAATATAGGCGGTAATAAAAGTGAACGATCCATTACTGAATTTATGATCGGGTTTGGTAAAAAGTTTGTCACGAAAAGCTCGGAAAACTGATCACATCGGATGAAGTCTCTCAACCCTGTTCTCCTAACTTACTATGACATCGACCTTACCAGTTGCCACAAAAAACACTTGGGTATGTTTACAAAAGATGTGAACATATCTAAACAGAACCTAATCAAGATCAGTTTGAATAAATTCGTTCAAGGTCCTCATCACATATTTACAAAAATTTCTATCCATACAAACATATACATCCATTTCTAAGTTATGCTAAAATGTTCAGAAATTCTTCAAACATAAAGATATATAACTAGTGGGGTGTATGGCATCGTGCCTTAAGGCAAATTGCAGGAACTTCCCGTACCGTAACGAAATGTTCGAGGAATACTGAACGTTTTTAAATAGATTATTATTAATATTGTAACATTGTCTAATATTTATAAGAATTATATAAACTGAATTGCAAAGTTGAAATTATTTGTTTAAAGTATATTAGAACTATAGTCAGAATTAAAAATAAAATCTGAATTATTTTCGATATACAAAAAAACTAAAAAAAAAATGATACAATTTTTATTTTTAAATCAATGATTTTGTTAAGAAAGTTCTTTCTCAGCGTTGAAGCGTTCTCATTTAAATCGGACGCTTAGTTCTCTCATAACTGCCATTTTTTACAGATTTAGCACCGTATCTTCGAAACGGCTGGGCCTGCCTTTGCCAAAAACTAATAAACACTTTTCCCAATCATTACTAATTGAATGTTTTTTAAATCATTCAAATCGGATACTCCGTTCTCTCAAAAACTCGATTTCTATTTTCTGCACTCTTTGCTCCGTATCTCCGAAACGGCTGGACCTGCCTTTGCCAAGAACAAACCAGCTCTTCTCCCTATTGATAGGAATCGAATGTTTTTTGAACCATTCAAATCGGTTGATCCGTGCGCCCGAAAACATGACTGGAAATTTGCATCCATACATGCATACACGCACACACACACATCCATTATTTCTGAGGTATGACAAAATGTTCAAAAACCTTCAAAACGTCGAGAAATGTAAAAATTTTCAATTTCGATTTTCGGCCCATTACAATAACTTACCCTACGGGAAGTTAAAAATTTCATTTTCGGTTTGCGATTTTGCGATTACTGTAACTTACCCTACGGAAAATTAATAAAATTAATTTTTCTTTTTCTCGTTCATAAAATTATTTTTCCTATTATCCTTTATTTCGTCTCTGGTTTGCGTAATCCCTGTACAAAAATATACATGGCTGTTTGTTTGCAATACGATCGACAAATCACGACCACGACGTGACATGAAGACGAGCGAAAGGAATCATCTTCATTGTTTATAGTTATTGGATATTTAATCCAATATCGAAGTCGAACACGAGAAAACGCTCATTCAACATAACCGATCTCTTGATATAATGAAAAAGTATTAAAATAATAAATACAGATTGAAGAACATCTTGCACTTTGCGTGTTACGCTACACAAAGTTAAAAGACATATCGAGTTATATACGAGATGAGATTACCATGCTCTTGTAATAAATTCATAAAGCCTATTATTGACAATTAATGCTTCCGCACAGAATTGTAATATATGGATGTGTTTGACCCAAGAGATTTAAATGCGTGCGCTGAGTATATGCCAGGCTTTATGCAAATGTATGTATATGAAGGTTTATGTCTTAATCTTTTGTCTTAAACAAGAATAGAATGTTTGAAATTTATTATTGCGTTGGTTCAAAAGACTATCCCAAATAAGTAATATATCAATTAAATTAATTATTTCGGTCGTTGTACGTTGGTGTTAGAAGATTTGTTATTCACGTAGATTCTATCTAATGTCTCAATCTCAAACTGAATCATGTCGATTGTTGAAATCCTGCAAGCTCGATGAAGATTTTTTTAATCCTCTAAGCCTGGTATAAATTTATAATACATAAAGTTCTGATCTATTGTTCCTGCTACTAAAGCGGCAAAACAAAGAGTTTCGCGTTTATTCAAATGTTTAACTACACCGAGTCGATAACAAGGGGATTCGGATAAATCATACCACAACACTTTGGAAACGTTTCTCTCAGCCTGTTTTCCTTATTCTTCTCCGATGATGTTCATCCATTTACACTAAAGTGCGAATCCTTTCCAGTGTGCAAAAACCTCGCGGCCTTTACAAAAGCGGGAATCTGTCTAAACTCTCTCATACCGAGTGATTCTGGTATTGCTCTCATTCCTTCTCTATGCAATCCCGCTAATGCCATTATATTCGTTCAGACATAAGAGAGACACGATCCCCGTTCGAGCGTAACGGAACAAAAGTTATTCGAAATCTGAATATCTCTTCCCGCGGAGTAAAATTTATTCGGTCTTGTATAAATCTTTTAAATGTAACAAAGGATAAAGGACACATTCATCACTACTCGTGGAAATATTGTGAAAACATGAGAATTATTGAATTAACCGCATAGGAGGAGGTAAAGGTCAAGCAATTTATAATAATTTTATTCATATAGAAATGTGGTTATAGTTCAAACATAATGCTATTTCCAGTCCGTTCCAAAGATCACGTTTTTGCATAGCTGCAACAAAAGTGGTCTTATTAATATTTATAGCGCCAATCCTTTTTATCTTTAGAAATCAATCGAGTACTTCAAATCTCTACTCCTTGTCGAATCCTTCCCGACGGCGGCGGCTACAGCTTCCAGCATTAACAATACACAAGAAAGGGGCCACTTTAGAGTTCATTGCCGTCACGCTTTATTTGCCGAGGCTTTTTACCGTTGTGTGATTTTTCTATCGGGATTTTTCGCAGAGTTTCCACACGAATCTCCCAAGTCTGGTGCGCGTGATTTTCCTCGCGCGGTCTCCCACCGCCAACCCGCCTTTGGTGGCGGCGCCCTTCCGGCACGCTTATGCGATCGGCGACGCTCCGTCGATCAAGCGAGTGCCCTTCAACGCGGAATGAAAGGACTTTATTGCAAACCGTCGGCACTACTAACCCATACCGAAAAAATTTTGCCCAACGGGAAAAGATTCCAAAACTTAATTTATGTGAGAACAGTCAATTGGTAAAAAGTATTCTTGGAAAAGCTATTTTAAATTTTTGTCATAGAAGTTTTGAAAGCTTTGGATTACAGTTAAAAAATCTGAGCAAAAACGTGATACACATTGAAAAATAATTACAACATTACTAAAACTATATGTAGCTACAAATTTACACATTCACTGCTGCATTGTCAAAAGTCAAGCGACGAACGTTGTCAATGGGGGCGTTTGCCTTTCTTTCAGTTTAGAGTAGTGTTTAAATTGAAATTTTGTGCTGTAATTATTTCAAACATATTTAGCTCTATTTATTCTATTTTGGTATATTTTTTTTAGTTTCCCGCTTTAAGCTACGAAAGTCTTTTTTGCAGGAGTGTCTCTGCTGTACGGGAAACAGTGTGCGGCTCAGTTTCACTACTGACCGGACAGGCTTAACGATATATTTTGAGATATTTATATCATTATTAATACAAACGTGTCAAAAAATAAATACTACCCTTCTAAAAAATTAAAAATTACAATATAAGATTAAATTCTCAAGAGTTTAACTGATAGTAATAAATCTGAAAGTAAATGTCGTCCATGGACGACATCCGTAGCAAAATGATTAAGTAACACTATAAACACAAATTAACAATTAGGAAGTTAATATCACAGAATACTTCAAAATAAAGGTTTCATTCATAAACATTACATTAAGGGGCACAACTAGTGTAACCGCCTAAAAAAAGGTGATTTTTGGGAATTTATATTAAAAAAACTATTTTATCAATCATTTCAAAATTCTAAGAATATATTAATACATATTTTAAGAATACAGAGTAAAATTTTTGAAAAAAAAAAAAATATTTTTTAAGATATCGTCGACAAGGGCGCGACAAAAAAAAAGCCCTTTACTGCTACAGTGATTCCGGCCTTCTACGTGGATGAAATTAAAAAAAAAATCTCGTTAAACTAGATAATATTGTCTGTAAAATGAACTACGATAAAGAAAAAAATCAAAAATTGATAAAATGATGGCGTTTTTAAAAAAAAGTCGAATTTTACCCAAAGTTTTGGTCGTTTTTGTACTGACAAAATTTTATTTTTGATCCGATCAAAAAATCGATAGTTCATTTTACGGAGAACTATATATAGAACATGTAAAAAAATTGGATAATGATCGGATCATTTGTTTTTGAGTAATCGCTGCAGCAAATTCGGAAAATGCTGTTTCGAGAAAAACGCGTTTAAAGATTAAATGATCGTTGTACTATATACTATATATATACTCTTTAAATGGCTGTGACTCAAAAACTATTTAAGATATCGATTTAAAATTTTGGTATGTTATTTTTGAAGGTATAACCTATCGAAATATTGAAAAATTGAAAATTTGATTTTTTGAAAATTTCACACTAGTTGTGCCCCTTAATACAGTATTTTGCAACGGTTTTTCTTAAAATATATCTAACAAAACAATATTTGAATTCAAAGAAAATTCCATTCTTCGTTGTCCCAACTATTTTGCAAGAACTAGTTTACAACAACATATCCAACGTCTTGTTTTCTGTATATCCAATTTCCTTAGGATTTCTGAAACTTAGTATTTCCAGAATCTTTGATATGTCGTACGGCGTGGTGTATCATTGCGCGCTATTGTCAACAAGTTGCACATTGCTTCAACCTCAGCAAACATCCTCGGGAGGCAGTGTTGTGCATTATTATCATTGGATTCTAGTGCACTGAAGGCGGGATAATAAAAAGGAAATTAAATTTCAAATATAGATAATAAAGAATACCGAAAAATAGAAGGCATTAAAATCGCAATTGAGGACCAATGGTGTAGTATAAAACCATAACTGTCTTTTAATTATAAACAAAATAACAAATAGTTTATTGAAGACTTTAAAACAAGAATTTGATTAGTACTTTCGCCAGCAAAGAAAAAACCTGTAGATCAAATAACTTTAGTAACTAATTGGGCTAAATTTTCTAAATTGATACAGATAATATCAAAATGATGGATGATAAGTAGATGCAAATGCAAGAAAGTATCAACAAAGTATATGCTAATATAGAAATAACCCACACGATATGTTTATCCACCATGTAATTTATTTTTATCATTATTGACAAAAACACTGTATTATTATATCTTTGTCCTCCTTAATAGTGCGCCACTGAATGTCATCTTCCGAAAACTCCCTTGCAACTTAGGATTCCGCTCGAACTATAAGAGTTTCGTAGTGCCGCGGGGCTTAATAACTGAGAATCTTCGCCTTTTGCACCTACTACGCTAAGCGACTAAGGATCTTACTTAATATATAATAACCCAAACCCAGTATTCACGATTTCTGCTTCATAAACCGACATTGAGAACCGAGAATAACAAATAACGAGCGCGGAATCACGTTCCGTTGCCATTTCATATTGCTCGCAAATGAAGGCGATGTTTCCTTAGCGGAATGATAATTCTATACGGTTTTCATATGGGCTTTTGGGAATCGTCTCAAAGGAATGATAATATGAGTTATTCAACAAACGATATTTGATTTTTTTATATGGATTTGCGGAAAATCCCACGCGAGAAAGTGGTTTCTTATGAGACCTTTTTTGTTTTATTTTGTTTGCTTCAACTTCATTGTTTGAAGTTTTGGTTATTACTTTTTTATTGCTGTTAACTCCTATCTCTGTTTATTGTGAAAACTAAATATTTCAAGTAAATAATTAAAAACAATGGGGTGTTAGCAAAATTAAAAGAAACAGTATATGCATTTTTTTATTGATACAATAATCGCAGAGTTAGATGATATTTTCAATATTTTAACTTCCCGTAGGGCAAGTTTTAATAATCGAAAAATAACGAAAATGAAAATTTTTATATATCTTTACGTTTCAAAAGTTACTGAATATTTTGGCATACCTTAGAAAAAATGGATGTGTGTGTGTGTGTGCGTGTGTGTATGTGTGTGCGGATACAAAATTTCGTCGACGATTTCGGGAAAACCGACTAACCGATTTGAATAATTCAAAAAACATTCGATTCGTATTGACAAGGAGACGTGCTGATTAGTTTTTGGCAAAGGCAGGTCTAGCCGTTCCGAAGATACGGGGCAATAAGGGCCAAAAATGGTAGCTCAGTTTTTAAGAGAACGGAGCGTCCGATTTTAATAAATCGAAAAACATTCTACATGTATTAACAAGATGAAGAATTGATCAAATTTTCATGAAGGCAGGTTTAACGGTTTCGGGGATCTAATGAAAAAAGTAAAAAAATGCACATCAAATTATCAGATATTTTATAGAGATTTTAACAATAAGTATAAATTTTGTTTATATTCCAATAGGTTAAAACTAATGTCACTATTTATTCTAAGTTTACACTAAGTATTCATTCGATCAAAAAATATATTTCTAAGTAAAAATATTTCCTAAAAAAATTTCCATTGTTTTCTTATATTGTAGTTGAAAGCATATTATTATTTTCTGTAGAATTATTACTATAGGATATGTAAACTGAAGGAGGATCCAAACACACTAAACGTCAACTAAAGTGCATGAGTCGCAAATTCGCACCAAGATGAGATTTAAATGTTTTCGAACAAGAAATCCCTTGAAAATGGGCACATTATTTAAGGCGTTTGCTTTATTATTGAAGTGCACTGAAGCGAGATACTATTTCGGAGTGACAGCGGATTTATTCAACAATCGTTCTGTTATGCACTTTTGATTGAGAGGCACTCTGGGCGTCACAATTATTTATAATGATAGTTCAGTTTATATAAAGACTGCTTTTGATATTTAATTGTTATTGTTATAATTAAGCGCGCGCGGGATTAACAATGTATGTTATTGTTATCCGAATGCATATTCAATTTGTTAATCGGTTTTCGAGTGTTGTTGCTATATACTTGTTATTTTAGTAAATAATAATTAATTGATAATGTCTTTCATGATAAAATCGAAGGTTTTATAAATATTGAGAGTTAAGAAAACATAGGCGTACCTGTTTGATGTACTTGAAAAGTAATGTCAGATTATAACAACTCAGAACAGTCTTTGACTGTACGTTAATACAAAAAATAAAAGAATTAATTTAAGTATGATTTACAACTTTATTCATAATACCTTCTTCTAAATAATGTCTTGATGAAAAAAGTGATTAAAACATTGATATTACTATGTAGAGAAATGAGAGTCATAATCCTCCTATTCCATGTCTTGTGTTTACAAGTACCGATTCAGCGATTCTTTGATCGTCCACCGAAAACACGCGCATATCATCATACGAAAATCCATTTAATTAACACACGAGAGTAATAAATAAACGAGTCATATCATATGCAAGCGCATCCCGTACCGCAGCCTCGGTCATATTTATCGCTCGGGCCGGCGGCCGCAGCGCATAATTTTCAACGAAATTAAAAAAATATGATACTTGTAAATACAAAAACACGTTCGCGTTAAACTTTTTGAGCCCGCTCCCGTTATTTATTACTATCGCACACATGGCCGCGGTAATCCATCATGAAAAAAACATACAATAATATGACAAATTCTATGCGCACGGCCAATTAAAATTCCGACAGTATTTTTTTCCATATATATTTTTTTCGATGTTCACGACTATTATTTTAACGCGCAATGCCTGTCGTTGTAACCGTTTAGAAAAAAACTAATTTTTGATGCGTTTGCCCACACATAACGTTTGATGATGAATTTTATTTAGCGACCGTCGTGTATATGACTCGATAATATTTCTCACGATGTTACAACATGGACTGTGAAAGATTATTGGAATTTATTACTTGATATGTTCTTTTAAGCTACTGTGAAAGGTTAAACAGATTAGGGTTTTGATAGTAATAAAAATTTTATGAGATTGGTAGTTACTTGCCTGCACTATTGAAAATTATTTAGTCGATTCTTATTTATTAAAATACGTTTTTAATCCGATACAGGTATTCGATAAGTAGAAAAATATTTAAATATACAGTTTTTTTTGGTCAGGAATATATTTACAAAATTAAAAGTTCTGAAATTACCTAACACTTGCCAGCCGGATTTCACCCGTATGCTTACTTAACAGCTCTATATGAAATTAGTTTTAATCAGGTTTATCAATTTTAGTTTTTTCAATCTGATTTTTATACCGTAAAGTTATTTTTTACCTGTATGAAGTTTGCAGTTTAAAATTCCTATTTTCATGAAAGTTTTGACGTTGGGCTTCGATCCAAATAACCAGAATGTATAGTAGGAAGCTTTGCTGTGGAATATTATGCACAACGATGTGTTGATATTTCAACTTGTATAGTGTGACAGGATACCTTGGCAAATTTCAATAAACCGAGTATGTACCGTGCATCGAAGCGACCTAATATGAAATTTCAATATTGCTTCTACACAACAGAAATGACACTGAAGCAAGGATGATACTATATAAAGGCAATTGATTTTTTGACAAAATTCCGAACTTCAACCAAAGTTTTGTTGGAAAAGACATGGGTAAAATTCTATTTGTTTTTTCGATATTTATAACTTTACGATAATTGAATCAAAATTTAGAAAAAAATTCATCTAGATTCATCGAGATTTTACGAGATTCATCTAGATCTAGATGAATCGGTGATACCCAAAGTGGTCCACATGGCCCCCCAGGGGCCCATGGCAACTTTTAAGGGATCCACGGCAGGGAAAACAAAATTTGGGGGTCCACGAAATAAAAATCCACGGATATTTAGAAATGATTTAAACTTAAATGTTAGTATTGAGCGCGGAGCCAGCCTCCCATCAACCTCACATATCTCAGAAACTATTGAATGTTCCAACTTTAAATTTTTGTTCACAATCTTGGTAAAGTATATAGTAACAATGTGTGTCAAGTTTCATCAAAATCGCAAATCGCATTTTTGTGAACATGCCATCTCTTAAATGCCAGTATGAGCGCGGTGCCAGCTACCCATAATCCTCGCATATATCTGAAAATATAGAATGTTTCAACTTTAAATTTTTACCAAATATTTAGTAAAGTATAGTTACAATGGTGTCAAGTTTCATCAAAATCGAATTATGCATTTTTTGAAAACATACAGCCTGTTTTAATACCAGTATTTAGATCGGAGCGAGCCACCCATCAACCTCGCATATCTTAAAACTATTGGATGATTCAACTTTAAATTTTGGTCAAATATTTCGTAAAGTGTAGTAACAAAATGTTAAGTTTCATCAAAATCGAATTATGCATTTCTACACGTAGCTATATTTCAATTACTCCAAGTCACATAATCTTCATGAGAGTACAAACCGCATGTTCAAAGCATTCCCATCCCATCGGAAGTCTTCACAAAAAAATGTTCCCCATAAATCTTTTATTTCGAGACAAGATCCAATTGCTTAAACGATTTCGTATTTCCAAGATGCTTTATCGAAGAACTAAATATAATCGCGAGACATTTTTGGATAAAGATAATTACCCGCTCTGTGTATACGTGCTGAAGGAGCATCGTACATACCTCATCTCTAATGTGATATCAGAGGATTGAATCGCGATTTTAATTTCCGATAAGCCTCCTTTTGCGATCACGAGTTCGGAGAAAGACTGAATTTCTTGCCAAACTAATTTCGACTCTTGCGTGTATGCTCCTTGTTTGGAGGAAGTTGATGGTTTGTAAATGGATGGAAATGTAACATTGTATGTAATAAAACAAAATTAATCATTGTAAGTAAGATAAGTTGTTTCTGTATATAATGAAATTAAACGATTTGGAGATAAAGGATATTGGTTTTCAAGATTGTATTTTGCGCTTAAATCTTTATTAGGACAGCAATCAAATATTAAGACTCCTGTAAGCTGCTGCGCTAATTTGACTCAATACTAGTCGGTTCTACAAATGGTAACCCAAACATTTGTCCAATATATGTGTCTTGAATTATTATTACAATTATCATAGCATAATGCTATCTAAATTTTCAAGTGAAAACGGTTGTCACTACTTCTTGATAACAGGCTGCTCAAAGAGGGATTCAATCTGGGATCTCTGATTCAGGTCCAATCGTTTCTAACCATTATCTAGCGTTCCCAAAAAT
>NW_020537324.1:7247086-7445996 GCF_003426905.1 Ctenocephalides felis
CCAACTAAAACTAAGGAGTAAACAATAAAAAATCGTAAAGTACATTAAGTTAAATAATCAATTTTACAAGAGATGGAATAAAATTAATAGTTATTCCATCTAACTAAAAATATTTCTTACGAAATACCAGATCAAGGTTATATACGGTGTGATTTGCAAAAAATGTACTCATGAGATTTTTATTTAGTTGTTTAAATAATTTAGCTATTATTGCATAAAATCGTTCTAAAATTTAATTTAATCTAAAATAAGACATGGTATCTGTTTGTCATGGGGTAAAAAGAGACATGACAAATTTTAGAAAATATCTACGAAACATTTTTCAATTAGGAATTATTTGGAAATTTTACTGAACATAGATCGGTAGTTATTTGTTTCATAACTTTTAATTATTCTGATGTAATTAACTTAGTTTTAAGACCATTATAGTTGATTTCAGGTCAATATGGACCTTCGAGCTTCGCCCCACCCTAAATTTTTAACCAGAACTGTAGAGGTAATAATTAATATTTGACATCAGTAATACTGTTTTCTATACCAATGATATTAATGCTGAATTTATTTGTTTATAATATAATCTAGTTAGTAAACTGATGTATCCATGATAAAAATTTTACACAATTTTGCATTTTAAAGTTTCATTTATTTGTCAATAAGAGCAGTTTAGTTCTATATTAGCAATGCAATTACAGACGATATAAAAAGATCATTAAATAATCTTATTAAACATTTTATTAAATAAAACTACAATTGTCTAATAAAATCATTTAATCATTAAAAAAATATATTTCCTTTTTACTGAAATAAGTCAGAGAGCGAACCATTATAAATCCAAAAAAGTGAAATGATCAATCACACCAAGACCTCATGCTTGTCGCGCAACACAAACGCGACCTATATAATAATTTCTCGTCGGTATTTTTGACAGGGCGGAATTTCTAAGCCGCCCTCCACCCTCCACCCTCCATTGAAAGGTTCCCGAGGTTGATGTTTCCAAACGCGCGTTGGATATGCGGACTATTTAAATTAATAATTTCACGTGAAAGCGCGCTTACGTGGCGAGCGTTTCAAATTTTTGGCAGAAGTATCTGTGCTCAGGCATGTAATGTTTGATACACCGTCGATGTTATTTTAATTAAAATTACCTGCAATGTCTGGTCTGCAATATATTGAAATACCGGTCGAGAATAAGCTAATAATAGGAGGATACATTTATAGATATTTTGATAATCAGAAACTCGGTAATAATAAAAATCCAAGTCAAATTTGCAGGTTTATTATTAGATCAATTCATTTACATTTTTTTAGAAAACGCTTTCTAGGTTCGATTTTTTATCTAAAACGACCTACTGCACAGCAACCACATAGCATGCATTTGGACAGGTTTTTAGTGCCATTTTATATGAAAACGCAGCGTAACTTAGCTTTGTCATAACATAGGTTTATTTTACGGCAGAATTGGCCTATAAGATTAGAAAATCTGAGTTGTTCATCTGTTGATTCAGAAAAGTATTCTAATATGTCCTTTACGATTTGCACTACCCACGTGATATAAATTTATCTCTCATGATGGAATTTCGCGGCGTCAAAGAACAACATTTTAATTTTCCGTAAATTGTTATGCTTTGTCATAAAGAATGTTTTAAAAATATTTTTCACGTGCACCTCTGTAGAACTCTTGTTACAATCTACGTCCAGATTATGGAACGGGGCATAATTTCGTGCGAGCTTTTGATCCTGGCATTAGCACTGCGATTCGAGAGCGTGTTTGGAATTTTTAATACGTCATTTTGACAGACTAAAATATAGAGAGCGGATGCGTTATGAGTTTTTCCGTACTTGCTACACTGGAGCTGTCGAAATTGCACTAAAAAAGTATTATTTTTGCTCGATTTTGTATTTTGTAAGAGATTTCTGCATGCTGTAAGAAATCAGATGGATGTATGCGCGGATACGATTTCGAGAGCACGGAATAACTGATTAGAATGATTCAAAAAACATTCGATTCCTATTGATGGGAGAAAACATGCTGAATAGCTTTAGTTTGGAAAAGCCGGTCCAACAGTTTTGGTGATACAGGGCAAAAAGTGCATAAAATGGCAATTCAGCTTTTGAAAGTGCACCCGATTTGATTGATTCAAAAAACTGTTTTACTTGTATTGATGGAATAAAAATTTGACTAAGTTTTTGGTAAGGCAGGTCGTCTAAACAATAGGTGGGTTGATCAAAGCCTTAACTTAAATATCAAATTATTGTTAGTAATCGATAAATTAAAATGTACTCTACTTACGTGCTTATGATAATTGAAATCTTGAGGAATAAAAGAAAAAAAAACCTATAATTTTTTTCTGTCTAAAGGCTTCAACATTGATTAAATCAGCATTTGTTCAGATTCAAATATTAAAATTGAAATTTTAAAAGTGCTAAAGCTTCATGTTAAATGTAAATAAGAAATCTAGTACTTTGCTGATATTAAAAATTTTTTCCATTCTTCGTAAACTAAAAAAAACAATAAAATATCTATGTTAGCAATAAATGTTTCAACTCCATATCGACAAGAGAATATCTCAATATCATCCGAAACATAATAACTTGTGTACAATAAAAAACTTATATAAATTACACCCGCGACTGCATTTTAAATCATAATTCTGCAATCCCAATGGCATAAAATTATTACGGTTCATATTTCTTTTCACGATGCGATCTTGAGCTATGCAATTTCTTCTTCTGATATTACAAGTCGATTTTATAATACTGATGGTACCCTTTTTTGACCTCGGGTTTACTAAAAGGAAATTGTTCCGTCCAGCAACGGACTCCTGTATGATGGATTACTTGTTTGTGTCGCGAACATTTTTTTCAATTTCTGATTTGATTTATGACTTTCCTCAGTTACGGGTTATGTACGTGGTTCCGGGGTAACATATTTTATAGATATTGCATTATAACGTGAAAGAACTCTATATGGTTTAAAACGAGTATAAAAGGTTTAGAAGTAGTGCTGTCCACAGAAGATGAAACTTTTTATTAAGTTCTAGTATTGCATTACTTAATGTTACTTAGTCATGATTTTTTTTCAATATCTGCACTTTTTCCATATGGAACATCAGCAGCTTTTTGATAGTACTTAAAATGTCCAAATCTAACGCCAATCCAGTGATTCGACGTACAGGTATGATTGTATACTCATACTCATAATGATATATAAAAATCTGTAAAATTCTAATTTATGTCTGAAATTCTCCACTCACTCATAAGCACACATTCAGTATATCAAAAGATACCAGATTCTTCCTAAATTCAGGTATTCCAAGACATGCTAAATTTTTAATAATTCAATTACTATTACTGACCTGAATCGAACATGACTTCACTAATCATTATCCATTTTGCAGCAAATGACATTTGCAATTTAACAAATCTTCCGATTCGATGATGAAGTTTGATGGTTTCATTTCGAGAATTTTCAAAAATCCTATCTTCCATCGGGCTGTAAGTTATTGGTTCTCCAGTATAATATACACCACCGATGCTGAATGTTACATTGATATCAGAGAAGACCTGAAATGAAACAAGATACGTATTAATATATAATGGAAATTAATAATTTTTCACAATTATGTGGGCTATTCTGATAGCTTAAGAAAACATATAAGAAAACCTTTCATTTTGGCCTTCTTTCCAGTTGCACTGATACTTTCTCAAGAGCATTTACATTATTAGTTTACATAAACCAAAATAATTGATAATCAATACATATTACCACTACCCATAATGTATAGCCCATAAACCTATATCCATCATTTATGGCCAATCTATGTAATTACATCGTAGCATGATAACCCATTCAACAACAATATCCTCAAAACAGAGGTTGTCTCAAATTTCCAACCTTTTAGCAAGAATTATTTCCTATCAAATAATTAGCATAGCACTTCAAAAGCATGCTACTGAAGTTCTATATAAAGTCATGTGGAAAGTAACAATTACTGACAAATTTCACTCGAATTTGCACGCTACTCATTTACAATCGGCGCGGATAATATTCGAACCCTCGTACAGACGATAGATCCTAGTCGGTATGTAATTGCGGTAAAGATGGGAAAAGGATTCTCAAAAGGTAGAGTTGAAATTTATTTGTAAATGAATTAGTTTTAATTAAATACAAGTATTAAATATTTAAAGATGTACTCGATATTTATATTCAATAGAAATTGGATGGTTTTTGAATCATTCGAATCGGTTGATCCGTGCGCCCAAAAACGTGGACGAAAAATTGTATCCATACATACATACACATCCATTTTTTCTAAGGTATGCCAAAATTTTTAGAAATATCTGAAATATGAAATTATGTAAAAATTTTCATTTTCAAGTTTGAACAATTACTAGAACTTCCCTACGGGGAGTTAAATAAAACTAGATGTGAGTGCCATTTTATCCTAAGGCTTGCCGTTATGTGTGAATAATCGATTTAATCTGTGAATATTTGTTATGTATATGATGTACCTGTATAATAATGTCTCTTATTTCTCTAGTTTAAGTAAACTGCCTTGTCCTAAAGTTATCCACTTTTCTACTTTTCAACCTGCCTACCTGACCACCAGAATATCTGTCTACATTTTGACCTCTCAGCCTGCCCACGTGTCTATATGTCTTTTTATTTGTCTACTTATTTGCCTGTCTACCTGCCCACTTGGCTACCTATTTACCTGTCTACCTGTCACTTGCTTATCAATATTTATACATGCGTATGAATCAATAATAATGGTTTTCAATGGTAGTTTTAGACCACGAGATGCCATTTTTTTACATTTTACCCTCCAAATTTTTTTCCTTTTTTCTTTTTACAGATAGTACATTTTTAGAAGATATAGCTGTTGTACAATAAGTATATTTAATTTATAATAAAATTTTTCATCGACTATAATTTTATTCTTTGCTAGATATATTTGAGATATCGGCATAGTTTAATTACTGTTATTCAATTATGCATACTGCAAAAGGAAAATGAGTTGTGAAAGAAAAAAAGTGATTTTTAGTTTCCTTTTTTCATTGCTTTTATAATTATATGTTTAAAAAAGATTATTATATTCAGAAAGTTCCTTCCAAATACTATAATGTAGATTCATTAAAAACTTATTCATTAACAAATTATATAATAATCTGCTTTTGGATATAATTTAAGTTATTAAAAAATATAAATCTCACTAATTATTTTTGGTTTGAATTTTAAGATAAGTGGATTGTAAATAATGTTTGTCTTCTCTAATGTGTGCTATCTATTTCTAAATTTTTCTGCCTTTACCATTTTCTAAATATTCTTTCTTGCATCGTGCCAAATTGTAGTTTCCCAAACTAACAAAATTACTTTCCCAATACATTATTTGAATTTTAATTACCAAAACGTTCGTTCGGAGAAATTCGTCAGTGTTAAATAGCACTGGAAACTAAATATAATTCACCCTTGAAAGAGAATACATCTATCTTGGTTTAGAGCTCGTCTCTCGATGCGATGGTTCGGCTGGCAGCATTAATTAGTGATCGTTCCTTTAACAGGTAAATTGATCCGATGCGAATAGAGAGAGCTAGGTGTGAGTTCTGCCATACACATATCGTATGTCTGTGTATGCCAGATGCCAATTACTCGATTCGACGGGATAAAGAGTTAAATGGACACTGACTTTAATTCTTCGAATTTACTTCGTTCTGGGAAAGTTTAAATCTCGTTCAGATAACGAAGGAAATTTCATGGTCCGGTGGATGGATAAAGAATTCTTTTGAGGGAATGTAATTTGATTACATTTAGAATACATTGTTTTGGTCTAGATTAAAGTGATAAATCGTACCAAATGCAGATTTAGGAATGAAAATAATTACACTTAATTTTTAAAAAATTTCGTCGGTTTAAATCTCATTTAGATAACGAGGAAAATTTCATGGTTGGGTGGATGGAATATCCAAGAATGCTTTTAAGAGATAATATTTTGATAGCATAAACAAAATTAGCAATACCGTAATTATATTAAATATGTTTACGAAATCTTACAAGACCTGCTGTATCTCGATTGCTATTTTTAAGGATATAAAACAACTGGGATCGCCTCAAACTCGAACAAAACGTGTGATCAAATATGTAAGATACTTGTGAACTTCTGATTATAATACTTGAAAAGTAATTTTATTATATTGCTATTTAGAATCTTATAAAATAAATTTTATGGGTCAGATTTGACTTTTTCGCTACTGCAAAATTGTTTGCCACAGGAGTGCTATTGCTATACGAGCCATAAGCCGCCAAATAATAATAATTTGGAATTTGATTCATCAATAATTTTGACACATCTATATATCACATATAGACAATGCTTGTACCGAAAAAGTTGAATATATGCTTTAGAGAAGTATTTGCAACAATTATATTTTTCGTAGTTCTAAAAATACAACGCTGACTGAAGTGATATTAATTATCAGAAATCCTCGCATTCTTACAATACGAACACCTAAATAAATAATCCCATAACACATGTGATAAATAATTCCCTTTGTTTCCGACACATCAAAGTTCGTCCTTTGTCCATTGTACGTGTAAGTTTTCATCCGTTGTGCAGTTTTTTCCAAACTTTTTCCTCGGCTCTTTTGTTACTTGCATCGCGCCTTTGGCTGACTGCATCTACTACTGTGTACTGCAGAAGAGCGTCGACGTTGCTCGTAAGTGAAATGCATAATAAATTAAAATCTCACAAAGCAAAAAGCGCCCAGCTCAGTCGAAACGTGGTCGAGTAGATGGCAGTTGGTTTTCTCGGTACATTACGTTCTACTAACACACTGTGAGAAAAATAGAAAATACATGCATGTGTTTTCCGATTGCTTTGCTCACCGGAGGAACGTTTTGCATAGGAAAGCTCCAGGGCTATACCTCGAATCCAGTTTTGGAATTTGCATTTATGTATTGTTCATCTTTTCTTCACATACCTATATGCATCTAGTTCTTTACATCTTGATTTTGTTAACCTCAATTTGCATCTATGTGCAGATAATATAATTATCTACAGCCACAACTGGTTATGATAAACAAATTATGTGATAAATAGATTCCACAAAATTGGACCAACTTAAAATTTCTTGTGCTGGTTACATTTGCTTAACTCCCAAAAGTTTCCATAAACCACATATTCTAGATCGCGATTAATAAAACCATCTATTTCTTCAATCTAATTAAACAATGGCACATTTTATAAAAATTTAGTGCACCCTTCTGACCTTTATAATTCTACCTTCAATTTGCCCAAGATCGTGTCACATCGTCGAACTTTTTATGCAAATTAAGTAAGATGGATTTCCTCAACTTCTAACCCTTTGCTTATGGTAAACCCTACACTAACCGAAGGGATTGGTTTTGTACCCAGTTCTCGAACATAGTTGAGCTTTACACAACGAGATTGGTGTCTACAAAAATATACGTGGACTTGCAGCAGCTGTCAAGTATATTGAACTAGAATATTATATGGGGAAGTGAAAACTATCAGTGCTGACATGAGAATATAGATAAACAGATATAAAATATTATTATGATAAAATTATTTCCAATATTTTGTCTTTTTGTAACGATTCCCATTTTAAACTTTGAGTGTAAAAGTATCATAAAACATTTCACCCAAAACTTTCAATCTTCCACCGCTGGATTTTTGTCAGGAAATATATTTTTTGCGCACGTCCATCCATGTTTATTTAGTTAAAACTGCATCGGGTTGACATAAAGTAAAAAAAATAGTTCAATCGAAAAATAGCATCTACATTTCCCTGGGGCATGTGTAGTGCACAATGTAGTAGACCATGCCGAAACATATGTAACGACAAACTAGATAAAACAATGCCTTTGGTCTTTGTCTGTATTGTAAAACAACGGCCAGTGTGTTTTATTAACATGTTGGAAACACATATCAAAGAGATGTATTTATCTTAGTTTTTATTCAGAGAGAAACAAAAATATCATAAAAATGAAAATCATGTACGACTAAACGCACCACCAAGTTCTTTTGCAAGTACACCGAATACATTTGAAAATATTATTTTTGCCAAATTGTATATGGTCTATTAAACCAATAATTCAAAGTTTCAATTAATTATTACTAGAACTCTATATGTTTATAATATATTATATAGGTCAATGAATAGCAAGCGTCGACTTCAATTCCACTGAATAGTGACATCTTAGTGACGACATATTGAAAATAAATTGAGTTCTGTATTTGTAATCTATTTTGCTCTATTGATTGTAGCATCCACATGAATCAGATACATAACACTAATCCCATAATTGTCCAAATCCAAACAGCAAATCCTATTACCTCGTATATATTCGCAACATGTCCTCTGTGGACTCTATTAAGGTTAGGTTAACATGTGAAATCCTCGGGAAGATGCGTTAAGTACGCGCGATAATCCTTCGACAATCGTAGTAAAAATATATAAGGTATAAGGATTAATTCGTATGAAGTGAATATGGTGTAAAAATATAGCAAATGAATGATATGGTGTATTAGGAAATAATAATTAGCGTAATATATGAAAAAAATAGTAATCTCAAATATAAAGGCAATTTAAAATTATTTTAATTGCAACACTGAGAATTTTACCTTAATATTAATAATAATGATTTTGTTTGGAAATAATGAATTTTATCTAAATATTTTAATAGTGATACTTTGCTCTGAAATTTTTCAATTTCTGAAAATTGCAATTTCAATGCTCTGAAAAAATATATGACAACATTAATGCGCCAATTCTACCTCAAAATAAATCAATGTTATGGAAACGCTTAGTTACGATGCTTTTTCATATAAAATGGTACTAGAAGCTGGCAAAATGCTATGAATTTACTGTGCATTCAAGAGTTTTAGATATAAAACTTAACCTAGGACACGCACAAATATAAAAATGAATGTTATTATAACTGCATCTTTCTAACGTGTCATGATAACACATACGTAAAGTTAGGATTTATGTGTAAAACGTTTGATCGTACAGTAATTATATGGCATTTTGATTATTTTTACAATCAATTTATAGGAATAAAGGAGCGTTGCCATAACAAAGCTATGTTGTGATCTATTTTATTGAAGAATTGGCCTCTAAATGCCATAAATATAAGTTTGAAAAGATATGACAATAACATTAAGATAATCAATTTGAGCATATTATTCATGTATCAACTTTTGCCCTTTTCCAATTTTATCCTTAATGCATGTAACGATGTTAAATGTGATTTATAGTGAAATTAGATTTTATTGACATTTGCAAGGTAAATGTTAGGTATCAGCTTAGAAATTTTATTTATTTCCTATAATTAATCATTCATATAAATCCATAATAGATTTTAAAATAATATTTTTAAGATCCCGTTCTCCTATTATAGCAAAATCATCTTTGAATGAACTCAAATTTGGATTAATTAATTAAAACTGAAAATTAAACTGCAAAATAGCATAGATAAATAATATGTTGGGTACGATTTCGACTTCAAATATTTTTGAAATAGAAGCAAGATATTAATAGAAATGGTACGAATTTTGCAATATATTTATATTTTTGTATTAAAAATTATGAAAAATACTTACAACATAAAATTTTACCAAATCAAATTATTCCTTAGTATATATTTTATACAACCATGCTATACACATTCAACTCCTGCCTGGATATTATAAAAGCTTCAGGTACAATATAAAATATATTATAATCTGATTAATTATAAAGTTTGCAATTTAAAATCTTACTACCTCTCAATACCTAAATCGTCGTCATCAAATAAATCCAAAATTTGAAACATATGAAAGGTAATCAATTTAGTATTCATTTCCATGGAAGTCTGCAATACGCAATCAACTCCAGCATGTGATAATCCTGATTGAATTTTATTTCAATATCGATCCTATACGGTATCCGTTATACAAAATATAAGCTCCAGGTACAATATAAAATATATTATAATAAAATTTAAACACGAGAATACCATAAACCGCATTAAAGGATAACGCAGTAAGCGCGGCAATTCCTTTTAATACATGAACTCTTTAAGCCGTTGGCGTTTACCATAATTTACCGCCATCGTAAAATTAAAGCGAGCGTTGTATGCAACAAAAATTATATAAATAAAAACTATATGAAGCTCTTTTTTATTTTACGACCCGCAAAGTCACTGATCGCCTCGTCTCGGGCAAGTTTCTCCCCCCGACGCGATTATGCAGAATCACGTGTAACGATTTAAGTAATTCGCTTTAATCCAATATAATTAGCTTAAAACCCTTCGAGCTTGATTGCTAATTAAATTCTGAGTCGAAACATGTGCTATCGCACTTATCTTCTTATGTGAACAGAGCGAGTTACAATGATTTTACCACTACCTCCATGCCGGCGGCGGATCGTAAGGAAATGTACAAACACTGATATAAATGATCCTGAAGAGGATACTATCTAATTTTGAAATAGGATAATGACGTATTTTGGTAAATAGATGATTTCCACGTTATATTATCAGAAGCATTGTTAAACAAGAATCGAATCTTAGTTATAAATTATTTTAATCCCACTTCTGACGTCTGAGACTTCTACCATTTGATTCCTTTAAAATAATATAAAAATTAATTTTTCGTAGAGGTCTTTTAATTAACCTAATTACTAGTTATGAAATAATTCTTATGTCCTAACTGAAATGCCAAGATCAATTGCAAAAATTGTTAGGCTGAAGGTTCGACCCTCAATTTTATCAAAATAAACGCTTTGAATCAATGTGAACAAATATGATTTTTTTTTCTTACCTGAACATCTCTTGTGAACTGATTATTGCAATACACATGCACTGCTGAAAATTCTCGAACCCTATCAAATTCAAAAGTGATCTCCACTGGTTTACCATTCCTGGTATCATTCCTCCAGCCTACCCAACCTTGGGCACGCTCATGATCATAATAGCCCATTTTGAAATTCTCTGGCCCAAATCTGGAAAATCGAATTAACAAATCATTAATGATGACAAATGAAAATCGACAAATTATTATTAAATTGATTGAATTCTATTATTATTACCTTCCATCTGTGAGAAGACCCAATCCTCTCTTGAGACCTCCTTGGGCCCAATGGCCATCATATGTTGCATCGTAAAATTCCCACCCGGATCCCCGTTTATCGCCTTGCGGCATCGAATAACTCACAATTCCATCTGGAAACAATTAAAAAAATGATTTCGCAATCGCCAAAAATTTATTGCAAATTATCGTGTTGATGAGGTCTCGAAAAAACGACCCAAAACGGAAGCCACAATTTATTGGGCTGGGGAATAATTGGTATTGTAAATGAATATCACGTATCCAATATAAATTATTTTTTTAAATTAATTTAGTTTTCTTTGAACCTATAACTCCTCAAAAATGTATTTGCAAGATCTTAACAATAAATTGTATGTAATCAATTTCTTAATATAATACAAATGTACTAGTGATTAGATAAATATGGAAAAATATTAATGATTTCAAAATACTGTCTTTCATAATTTTATTTCATAAAATAAGCAATTTGCTATCTTCTTACCATTGTAGTAGCAACCGTAAATTTCAACTCTCATGCAAACTGTTCTTCTGTGGTAACTATAGGGAAAGAATCTAATTTTACTCGCCCATATGGGAGGATCAAGTTCTTGTTTTGATTCCAAATACGTGTTTGTGTTGCCTTTCATTTTCTGAAAATAAATGAAAAAACATCATGTTACTATTTTTATATGACAAAGGATAAAAATACAAACAACAGTTGACATTATTTAGAAAATAGTTGGAAGAGTTCTGCTAATCCTTTGCAAAATTGCTTGTTATAATTAAATTTTAAAACATAAGCTATATTTTATAAAAATAAATCTAGGTTTGTTTTTATATTCGTAATGCTGCACAATTCAAAATAATTTAATGCTTATTGGCAAAGCAAACCTTCAGAAGCTTTGCCCAAAAATATAGTGCACCATCATTTATAAGAACTCTATGAAAATATTTTGACAACTTTTTACATTTTTGTCAAGAGTGTATTACACACATTTTAGTTCCAGTTTTATTTTTGTAAATTCTTTTATATGAGACAAAAAACTCGTGAAAAAATATAATATTCTGATAATTGAAAGGTGTGTGGTCTATGCTGCCAGGACATTTATTTTATGTGTGTCTTCTATATAATTCAATTTGTTTTTAACTATTTATTTTAATCATAATTACTATTAAATATCTCAAGTTTTCCTTCAGAAATCCAAAGTTTAATATCAACATTTGGCTAGGCCACTTGATAATTTTTGAAACCGGGTAAATATAATTATTGACACAGAAGCTAGGTCGTATGTAATGTTTTATTTAAACAAAGAGTACAACTTTAAATATTCCTCTGAATATAATAAACGTTAAAATTAAATATTAAACTTTCGACAAATAAGCACATACTTTGTGTACGTTATCTCGCGTGTGTGCTTTTATCAAAAGCTCTTCAGAACTTCAATATTGACAAAGTTCGAAATGGCGCGAGATCACAAAACTGCTCACAACTCATATCCGCAATGTAGTCGTGTAAAACCAATTTATAAATAAATAAGTATTACATAAAATAAATTTTAAATTTATAATTTTGTGCATACACTAGAATAGTGGATGCCACTAGGAAGTGGATCATCAAGAGTTATTAAAATATAAAAATGAAACTCAATATAGTTTCGGCCCAAAAGCTTAAAATTGATCTTATAATCTTATGATTATGATTTCTTACCAATATAGAATATATAATCTAATAAAATGCAAAATTGTTGAAGTCTTTGCTTTAAATTCTAATTTCTTGGAAGTTAGCCAGATTCTAAAACAAATTCTGGAATACCAATTAAATTTTGTCATTCTATTGCGAATCCGATTTTCAGCACTATTTGTGAGAGTATTTGGTAAATTCGTTCCACATGCAAAGTAGGAGAAATTTCTAGCCGCTTTTCTTATTCCTCATGTCAGCTTTAGACCCCAAGTCAATATTTGTTTGAGTAAACGGCTTACAAAGTGACTGCATGAATTGGAGGGTTTGATTTTTTAAATTTTGTTCCCCTCCATTTATTTTTAGGGCTTTGTAATATAATTCTCTTCAGTGAAATAGAAAAACCTTAAATATACTGGCTAAAATGGTAGCAAAATAATACTTTTCATGGATCATGACAAATTAGAACTTGATGACTCTCTAGCTAATTAAAAAATACTTTAAGTAGTGCTTATAATCAAGTAATTTTCTGAAGTAAGTACAATAACTTTTGAATTTTATGAAAATCTGAACCTCATTCTACCGATAACTACATAATTTCAAACAGTTAAATATAAGTACCATCTCCTTGCGATTTTACAAGTAAATATTCATTACAGAATTATCCATCAGTAATATATGCAAAATATAAATAATTCTAAATATGCTTTATATATCAAATGCGACTTGCATCGGCTTTAAAATCTAAGTTTACTACTCATTTGCATATTTGAAATGAATATTCAATTTCACATTACTAACATGGGAATTAAAAACTTTGCTACTGCAAGTTATTCTCGTCGATAGAAATCTCTCTTACGTATATGAATAATCGTATATAGCATAGATTAATGGATTTAAGATTTTCTTATATGATTTAATGACTATCGTATTCGAATTAATTAATATATAGAAATAAATATGTTGAACGAGGTTGTAATGGATGGGTGTGTAATTAGATGAGTTTATGATATTTAAGTGGATCATAAAATAATCATGGGTTTGATTTACCACTTTGATTGGTGTCATATAACTCCATATAAAAACTGAGATTCATTTCATACGATTTCTATCCTTTTTCCATTAAAAAATCTGAATAATACAGAAGCAATCCGGCATCGGGCTATCATTTTCATAATAAATGATTTGGCACATGGAAAGCTCTACCTGCCAACGACATGCATTGTGGATTTCCGGGTTTTATCAACGAATTACCATGGTATAGTAGAGAGCTGACCAATTAAGCTGATCCATAATTCAGATACATTTCCAAACATCAACATGTCGGAAACCGACGTAGTCGAAGGCTTTATGGATGTGGATCATGAAGTTTTGGTGGATACAGATGCAAAACTGAATAGCAGAACTTTGGCACGTGGATATGGACTTATTTGGTGCCAACTTATCCTTTGTCGATGTATGATTTTATAAAAACAGAATGGATATAATCATTTGTAGATGGTGTCAAAACTCATCAATGATTCCTCTCAAAATTACTTAAAAATATGGTTAATGGATTTATAAAATAGTTGTTGTTGGTGATAGTAGTTTTTCTTGGAGTTAATCTTCATGGCATTTTGCTGATTATTTCAATGTATCTTCAGAATCTTGCCCAAGTTTGCTCCTAAACATCGCAAAAAATTTTTTTGAATTTATAGGAAATTGACTTAAGAAAGAAACTCAAGAATGAAATATTTCCCAGGAAGGCTTGGTAGATTAAATCAATCAATCAACGAATTGTTGATGTATTTTGGAAAACTACCACAATTTAAATATTATTTTAAAATTTATTTTTGTCTATGCAAAATGTTAATAAATACTTCCTTACATTGAAATATTACTGTAATCATTTTGAAGTTCATATAAAAAGTGTTGAATGTTTTCTTCCATAACGGATTATGCAAAATTTAACATATGCTTTTTATGGGCATACTTAAAGCGTTGTAACACGATAATTATAACATATTCAGTGCAACATGTGCATGTTAAAAACTCTTAGTTTTATTTTTCAATCATGTTAATTTTGTTCCGTGAAATTATATGGTCGTTAACTGATCTCATGCAAGTGATGCGATTTTAGAGATAAGACACTTGGGAATTGTGAATGATAAAATATAAATTAAATTTAAAAAAAATATTATTGTATAATTACACACATGTGCAGACACTCCACAGAATGGAGATGGCTACCTATGTGTTCAATACTGGTTATTTTGAAATGTCCGGTACTAGGTGCCACTTTGTAAAGTCATATTTCTTGTTACCAAAATTTGATTGATAGTATTAATTATTTTTTAGCAAAGGTTGCCTTTTGTTAATGTAGATTGATTTCTATCTTTGTTATCTAACATAAGTCATAATTTAATAAACATTTCGTAAAATATTTTTTTGATTTATTTATAATAACCTTATGTGTCCGTGACTCGGGGACTTTCCCCCACTGCCAAAACTTTGCTGATGTGTCATATGAAATATTTGCAGATATTAAAAAAACTGGGAGATTTTTTTCCAGAAAGCAAGATGGGTTGATCTCAAAATATATTCGCTTACAAATTGTAGAATAGGTTTCAAACCATCGTTTAGAATGTTGAATCCAGAATGAAAACTTACAATTGTCTGTTGGTTACCTCGTATATAATCCATCCACTATAATTACTATAATTTCCTTTCATAATAACACAAAAAGCAAATTACAAGCACATAATGCTCACACCCTGATGACCTGCTAAACGCTCCGTTTTAGATAATAGCCCGCGGCGACCCATTGTTGCTTTGAAATATCATGGTTTTGTTTTCAAAATACATGTAGTTTTTTATTTGTCTCTCGAAAAAAGAGGAATTCGGCGCGCGCTTCCACTGTCTTATACGTTTGTTTTGAATCGTATATTATACTGGGTATTCAGTTTGTTTTGTTTATAGTATTTGATTTTTTTAAATAGTCGACGGCTTGTTCTTTGAACGCACGTACTGGATGTAAATTTGAGGAAAAATGAATATCGTAATTGAATTTTTTTTTAAATATTTTGTTACACATTTTTTTTATCAACCTATTCTATATGGAACATCGGATAATTTCTGGTAGTTCTTAAAATGTCTAAATCGAATGCCAATCCGGGGAGGTAGTAGAAATTTACTCAGGTTAAAAATTAAAATATATTGCAATTATATTTTAAATATAAATATAAAAGTGTAAGGCTTTATAAATTAATACAAGTCAAGATTTCATGATTTTATTTTTTTGTTTGTTTCAGGTGCTTCGTCGTAGAGATGGACAAAATGCAGAGAAAAGGTTTGTGCAAGTTTACTATGTTATGTAATATAGAAATTAGTATTTTATAAGTATTTGTATTAGTATAGGGATTAGAACTATGGAAAAAAGTTCTATATGAAATACTAGCTAATTTTAAATTATTCATGATCTAAATTTTGAAATATTTCATATTAAATCAGATAAGACTGTTTAGTACAGAAACAATAATTTCGTACCGCGCAACCCCCTTTTTTCTAAAAATTATTGCGTCTCCTTAATTTTTTTCTAACAATCTAATTTCATAAATACTCCATATTAGCCATATTGGCTATAAAATAACATAGAATTTTATGAAAAAATCAATTTTATATCAAATTTACTTTTTTGGTTTATATTGGAAAATAGTATTTTGGAAACAGCTACGCACTAATTAGTTTTTTTAACGTAATATTGCATATTAATTTGTAGTCTGATAATTTAAAACTTAAATTAGTTGAGTATTTATGAAAACAATTTGATAAAAAAAAATCAGCGTGCGCAACAATTTTTCAAGACCGGGGGCATGTGTGCGGTACGAAATCACTGCTTTAAGTACTAACTAAAAGAATACTTCTAGATAGAATATCTGCATAAAACATAAAAATTCTAATTAATATTTTCCTGGGCGAGGCCGACGTCTAATGTAAACGTCCGAAGTATTTTTATCCCACTGCGTTAGCAATAGTGTTGCTGTGCTGTTAAGCCTTCGTTATTAATGTTGTTGTTTTTGGGATTTATCGTTTTTTGAATTAACGAATCGATGCCTACATTTTTAGTAAGTTTAAATCATTGTTGTTTTGTTGTATATTCATTGGCTTGTGTTGAATCTCGCTACCATATGTGTAAAAATGCGTTTTTTATGTGGATGTTAAAAGAGTTAAAGACTATCGTTTGATAGACGGGTAATTTTCTACTCAGCGCGAGGCTGAGTTCTTCTAGTCTGAAGATATTTTGAATTTCTCGTTCATTCTAATAAACCTTGACAGTTGTTATGAGTGTTGTAAAGATTGGGTTTAATAAAACTCATATTTTATTTCAACATTAACTTCAATGTGGTATGCGATGATAGGCTTCGCAATAATCTGTTCGAACAGTTACAAACTTGCTATCGTTTATTGCATTCTGGAATCATCATTCATTAGCCTCCGGATAATTACCTAGAATATCGTTATACATCACACATAAATATATATTAATTTCTAAATTTGCATAGTAAACAATATTTCAATTATAAATGGTTAATATTAAAATATATGCTAAAGTTTGTCAATTTTTTGAGGGAACTTATACTGATTTATTATTATTGTCAGAGATTAGTCTCTGAATTCTTTAAATATAAATTACAAAAATATATAGAGTCGTTCTTAAACATTTCTATTGTCATGATGTAAATTTCTTGAAAATACCAGAATTTGGTATTTAACATTTAAATGTTTGAAAAATATATGCGAAGATATGCAATTTTTCACAAAGAAAGTCATTTTACAAATGAAATCGTACTGAGACATATTAACCCAGAGCACTGTATTGCGCGGGGTCTATTTTTTCAAAACTTCAAATAATTTTTATAATTAAACCACTCTTCACAAGCCTATAATATTTCAAACTGTTCGAATTAACCATCAAGTCTATCACCATGCAAAGTTTCATCAAAATACCAAAATAGTAAACCTGAGGTTCTCCTTGTGAATTATTTATGACATTTTTATTGTTGAAATAAAAAATTGTTAAAAATAATAATAAGAGGCATTAAAGGAGTTATAAATGATTTTGTTAATTATTTTATCTTTAATTTTGGACTGTACAATTTCGACAAAGCACTCAGTTATCTCTTCATCATGATCCAGCTCATTACAAGAAATTAACTATTTTTTGTTTAATTACCGCAATATAATGTGAACTTTGACAATCTATCATATATCTGCCATAATATTATCATATTGGCTCACCACATTTTAATCTACATAAATATTTACAATAAGACGATCATTATCCACGATCCCATCTTCTAATAACACGACTCATCTCAAGACGAGCGTCGCCTCGGATTGACAATGGGAACGCAATGTTGGGACTTGAAATTATAAACATTAGCTCTCTGGCAGAGACAGGACTAAATGCATAAATAAATAAATATACAAATATCTCTTCTGTAACATAATCAACTTAAGTTTAAGTATTTACGTGACAGAGGCGAACGTCGGGTGCTTCAAAGCATTTTTGCGATATGGTAATGTAAATGACATTGTTGCATTTAAATCAAGACTGATGGTAATGTAATGATAATTGATATGTAGGAAACGGAAATTTATTATCAAATTGATTTGAATTATCTCTTAAATAGAGATTATAGATCTCCATTATATCCGACATCAAATCAGTTACCAACTAACATCATTTATCCTCGAGCTGTTTTTCTTTCTTTTGGTAATATTTGCAAGTATGTTCTTATATTCAAACAAGTGCAAAACCAACACAATCCGAACTATGTTAATGTCCTACATAAATCAAGACGCTAATGCGAAATTCAAAAGGATTTTAAATCTATTCCCGTACTTTCCTTAATAACTGACACCGAATCTCAGCTGCTCCTGTAATTTATCGTACGGAAAGGCGATGGAGGAAATATAGCAAAACGAAAGTTCGAGCTTATGAAGATTTATAATTTACAAACTTCAAAATATCTAATTATGATTTTATATAATACAAAACACATATGTGCAAAATACATATAGACATTCTTTTTATTCAATTTTTCTTTAAATTTTATTTTAAAAGTTTCAGAATCTTCACAAGCTGCTATATCAAACTTTAGAAATTGGTTCATGACTAGTAGTTATACATTTAAACTAAAATTTCAAGGGTAAGAGATATAAAGTGGACAAGTAAACAGATGGACTGGTAAGCAAATAAATAAGTAGACAAGTAGATAGGTAAACAGGTGGACAAGCAGGCAGGTACGAAAGTTGACAAGTAGGCTGGTACAAAAGTTGACACTTCGACAAGTTGACATTTGAGCAGGTAGACACATAGACTTAACGGGATCTTACTTTAAGGCAAAATACCACTTCTTACACCTAGTTTATTTTTCCATTATTTTATTAGTTTTTCACATTCTTACTAAAAACTATTGAACAACCAATTTTGTAGCTAATAGTTTTGCAACTCACTTCACAGATCAATTATCATCTTTTTTGTGAACGCTTTTACTCTATTTCCATACAAAATTTCGTAAACTTATGGTAAAGCTAAATCTCTATCTTGCCCAGTTTGCTCCTACTGATATTAAACTTTTTTCTAAAAGTCTTCAATCAATGTATGTATTACAAAACGATTTATTGCATCTAAATTGCCATTTTTGCCATCATGAAAATAATTTATAAATAAGATCTTTTTTTACATTACCATGTACTTTCGTACTTGCAATATCGTTTAATATATTATTGAGTAATAGCTATAAAATTAGTTTCGTATACTTCTAATAGAGTCATTTACATCATCATTAAAATATGAATATAAATTAAAATCGACATGTTTATAGCATACTAATATTTACTAATAACAGTTTATGTGCAGCACTATTTGAGAAAAAAGCGAAGACGTGTGTAATGTATATTATAAATCAAAATGACTTAAAAAGCAAAGCAAAGATTTGCCAATAAGGATGAAATTCTTATGCTTATATTATAATAACAAGAGTGCTCGAGAAGTACAGACGCCGCGCCAAAGACAATTTACGACTTTATAATTGCGAGGATGACTCAAACTGTATATCAGTGATATTACATACACGATTACTCTGAATTGAATATTTTGGCGCCTCCAGATAAAATTCTGCGGTGCCGAAATACTTCAGTTAACGAAAAATTAACGAAAGATTTATAACTTAAAAGCATTTTGGAGATATAATTTTTGCCTTAAAAGCTTTATAAATTTTCTTGCCGGTCGACGGTAAAAGGTAATAATTTATTGAGGCTCTTTGGGTAAAGTACAGTTTTAAGAAGTGCTTAATTACTTTTAAATAAATTTATTATTATAATCCGTTGGTTTTGGATAATAATAACAATAAGTAGCTGTGTGCTCAAAGGCAGGACCAAGTCGGGAGAGCACCACAATCCAATGATTCCCCCATCTCTTTACCTGGTTAATTTTAACTAAATCCAGATTTTTCTGTTATATATTACTGACGTAGATTTACTTATCAGAATAGAGAAATTGATATTAGAGTAAATATTTAGAATATAAAAATACTATTTTCATCTCATTACCAGCATTATAAATAATCATTGATTTAAAATATACTTTTTTAATTTGTTTCTCTATTTTTTTAATTTTTTACTAGAAATGTTTTAATATAATTTAAATAAATACCAAAAAAGTAAAACTTGATTTTATAAAAAAAAATTCTAAACTGACAAAATTAAACTTTACCATCTCTACGTTCCAGCGCATAGTATAAAAGTATACGAAACCTACAGGTTTATTTATGTGCGAAAATTGTAAGTGCAAATACGCCTACATATGATTCACACAATATGAATCCAATAAGAAGTATAAAATTTCGAACAGGTTATTTATAGGGCCAGCAGTCAGAGGTTTTGAAACGTCTCACAATAATCGTTCCGCACAGAGGGAAACGGTAAAGTTCATAAGCTAAACGAAAATCGTTTAAAGTTTAAGGAACACTCTGCTAGTTTATGGAATATTGGTATTCAATGTAAGCGATTTATATGATTTTAAATCATTCTTATGTATGCGAGTTGCCGATATTATACATGAATAATTTATGGTTCAGGATAAAAAGAATAAATGGATAAGCAGCATGTTTGAAAAATTACTTGAGTATAAATTGACTTTAATGAGGCTCTCTATAAATTCCAGCAGCGTATTTTTGTAATTGCGGGATGTTTTATATTTATTGTATTCTAATGATAAGTTATATGTACAATAAATAAGCAAGTCAATTATATCTAACAATAACTATAAATATTTATTTTATATAAGCAATATATAAATGCAATTATCCGCATCTATTCCATGCAAGTGAAAACAACTTTCTTGATTTATATTTTTATAATAATTTTAGTATCAATTTAATTATCTTAACTATTACTCTGTCAGCATAAATCTCAATCATTTCGACCTAGAATTTGATGTTACTTGAATTATAGTGATTGCCTTGTTCTAATGACCTATGAACAATGATACTATGATCTTAATTCAATATTATTTGTATTATCACGCAATAAAGATAATGTTATAGATTATATATAATATTATAATTTAACTGTACTATAAGATAATTTTACAAAATTATATAATCGCAAAAATAAATTATAATCACAAAATTTATACTAAGTACTCGATATTTCATTCATTTCTTCACAATGAACTTTATCATTATTCTTTCTATTGCCAATTATTATCGTTTTCATTATTTAGAGTTATTTCAAGTATTCCGATCCTATCACAAGACAAACTATCCCGTATGCAAGCCAATAAAATTACCTACTAAAATTGAGAATTATCTAATTCTAGAGCCTCCCACTATGAAGTAACGCCTAACAAAGACTTTCGTGAGGACAAGAGGCAAGAGATAAGGAAATTTAACTTGGTATTATTTATAATGAGTCCAACATATCTAGACAAAAGACTTAGTCTGACATGCGTATATGCATTTCCTTAGCTTTTTAAAAAGAAAAAAACCTACTGTTCTACTTCATATAGGCAAATTCAAATATTTTGGATTCCAATGTGATACTGTAATCTTAATTTAATAATGCTCGATAATGATAATGGGTAATTTTGTAGATCTTTTATATACAAATAACAATTGTTTGGTATTTGGAGTTTTGGCATATAGGGCAGAAATTTAGGGCTTGTTTTTATCTTGCAAGATCAGTTTTGCTCTTGACCAAACTAGGCCAGCCGGACACTGATTCCAACCGATATACAAGAAATAACCATTGGCAAAACTAATGGTAAACGTTTTTAAAACCGTTTTCTCGCGCCGACCATCATCCATCCCAAAGACCATTTACCAAAGTTAAACACATACATCGCGTGCACGCTAACGACCCGCGGAAAACGCACGATTTCGGAGAGTGCTAACCTGATAATTTCGTGTCAGTTATTTAAACAACAACCCAAAAAGACTACATCTCGAATGCATCGAAAAAATAAAAAAAATCGTAACAAAACTAAATTTCTGTTCCTTTTTTTCTTCTCAACACCTTACTCACAATTCAGTCACGCACGAGTTTTATAACAAATGCGTTATAAAGATGTTATATGATAATGTTGCAGAGTATAAATTCGTTCTAAAGTTAATGCTGCTATTTTTCAAAAGTTTCGAACACGGGTTATCTTGTTATGTTGCTCTCGGGAGAGGAAAAGAGTTAGTAAACGATTTTAAACTACTCTATTGCAGATGAACAGTTTTGTGTTGTACGGGAGTTAAGTAATTATAGTACAAACAGATGATAATCAGCTAGATTGAGCCTTTTTGAGAAAGTACTTGCAATATTTGATTTGTGTCATATTTCTGACGGAATATTTGATAATTTTAGTAGTCTTTTATATATACCAGGAGAGGGTTATATAAGGAAACGTATTTATCCTACAGAGGCCATAGTATGTTCAACGTCTTGAGGAATCTACGAGTTTGTTAGAATATTACATCCGGCTGTGACATGTGACGTGCTGTCGACTTGGATATTGCATCACTTCTCAAATATATATATATATATATATATATATATATATATATATTTCAATGTATGTGCCTCAATCCTTCCACACAATTCCGTCTTATTGTTAGCGAATGACTTGAGAAATAAGTTCACAGTAATTGTTTCGCTGTTTCGCCTTTGACGTGTTCTTATAGCAACCCTTATGGTATATATGTATATATATATATATATATATATATATATATATGTATATATATATAATTGCATGTATACGAGGTCTGTTCAAAAAGTACCCGGAATTTTCGTTTTTTCAAAAAAATATTTATTTATTCGTCTACATTAATGTGGTCCCCTTCAAAGTAGTCCCCCCCAGATATAATACACTTATGCCAGCGTTTTTTCCAATTTTCGAAGCACCCTTGATATTCACTTTTTGATATGTCCTTGAGCACTCTCAGCGATTTTCTTCAATCGAGGAAAACCGCCGTCCTTTCATGGGTCTCTTCAACTTTGGGAATAGGAAAAAGTCACACGGAGCCATATCTGGTGAATTTTTGCACTTTGCAACACTTTATTTCATTTTTTACGCAAAATTTAATACAAATTCTTTGACTTTTCAATTCTTCCATTGTAAAAATCGCCGAGCTCAGAAAAACACGTCGAACCTTAGCGACTACCACAGACAAAGTAAACAGTGAATATAGCTGAAAATTTCATCATACTTTAGGGGCATGTATACCAACACAATAAAAAAAAATTTTGACAATCAGACACTCCAGACCCGCGAAATTTAATTATTAGTAATTCCGGGTACTTTTTGAACACACCTCGTATATGTATTTTCAGCTTCTTGCAAAAAAATGTTTCAATCGAGAATAAGTTTTCACATCATTTGCTCTTGCTTATTTAGAATAAGTTTTTTCAACTAATTCAGTAATCCAATTTAATATTTTAAACTGGATTTTCTACATATATTTTTAACACGAATCAGAACTTGATGAACCATATGAGCTACGTTGTTGACTTTTTATACAACGTGACTTTATTGATTACAAATCAAATTGTTGCCCTATTTTCAGCAATCTATTGGTATGTATTTTCGATTAAAAACGGATGTCACTGCTGCTTGATATCAGGCATCTCGAAAGAGGTATCTAACCTGCAACTTCTAATTCAAAGCCCATACCTCTTGGTCCATCTTGGTGGCTCTATTGATAACAACTCAAATGGTTGTCCTATTTTCAACTATATCTGACCTGTACTCAACTATATCTAACAATGCTATAGAAGAATTATTTTCACTTAAAAACATGTTAGAAACTATATATCCGATGTCACTGCTGCTTGACATCAGGTATCTCGAGATGGGTATCTAACCTGGATCTGGTTCGAAGTCCATATCTCTAAACAATAAGCGTCGGGGTAGTCTGTCTTGGCAATTTTTTTTATTCACTACTATATTTACAACCTTCCAGTTAAGGACATTTAGTAAATTTGTTGATTTCCAATTATCAGCCATAATAGGGTCATTGTATATTGTATATGTTGGAAAAAATAGAAAATAAAAAAAAATGAAAATAAATACGACTTAGATAATATTTGAAACAAACTTAATTCTCATAAGTTTCCTTTATCGTAATGAATTTTTGGCCACATTTCAAGCTAGAATATCCATTTTCTTCTTCTAGAACAAATTAATATTTTAATAAAACCGGAACGATGCTCAAGACGTTATATGTAAAACATTTTGTCTTTAAACTTATACAAAGTTCTCGAATTAAAACTTGTCGGCTGCTTCTTGCTCATGATATATTGCTCAGTATACACTTCTACTCGTAAACTTATAAAATCGTAAATTGTAAACTAATTATACACATACCCTGACTTAATATATACGTATAATGCATATGCGATGGCCGTAAAATTAATAATTAAAATTATGATTAATGTAGATGCTCGACATTTTTATGGATCATAAATTTGATTGTGTAAATATTATTGACATTTGAATGCTTCTTTGGGATGTATTAATCATTGGAAAAAGACTGCTCTTCCTGAGCAGTTGGTGATTAAAAAAATTATTTATAGTAATAATTTATTACTGGATTTTTAGTAATTAACTCCTTACACCACAAAGGTATATAAATAATACAAATCGTGTACAATTTCCATATGTCGATTATATTTAATTCAATCTTACAGTTCCGATAATAATACAAATATACACGAAACCAAACTTAACATTTCTCTCGACGTTGATAAAAACACCGCTACGCCCGCATTTAATATTTATCATTGATTTATTGGTTATTTAAGAGATCACGCCCCCGGGATTCGAAATTCTATTGATAAAAAACATGTGAACACGTTTTAATCATTAATTTTATGGGTTTTCATAAATACCAACAACTATTATAAGGGTTACATTGATTTGTTTGATGCTATGGAATTTTATTAAAATACTCTCTATATGAGGGTTTGGAGTATATTATTGGTGTATGAATATTGGTTTTTAACAAATTTATTTACTTAACTAATTATTGAATCAATTGGTATCTCGTTGTAATGTAAATAAACGGGTAATGGATGGCGAGGCACTAATTTTAATGATAGTAGCATTTTCAGACATATAGAGATATACACTGATATTCAGAAATTAATTGAAATTTGAAACAACTTGCATTCTTAAAAAGTTGATAGGTAAAACCTTGAAACTATGCAAAATTCTCCAATGTCCAAAATATTTATAACGTATATTTATCTCATATTTCATACAAATACTGAAGTTGGTTAGTTTATAGAAATCTTCTATCCCAGTATCTTGTGTCATATAAATTCTAAACTGTTATATAAGTACCAAAGCAGGAAAAACGATATAAATCTCTCTTCTATGCATACACTATTATGGATGATACCTCATCCATCTTGAAATCGTTTTGTGAGAGTATTTTCATCGGATAACTAACACTAAACCCTCTAAATCCTGTTTCCACAGTGACGTAGATTGGAAATGTTTTTCGGGGACGAGTTTGACGTCGGTGTGAATCATTTCCGTCCACTTCCGATACCACCTTGTACCACTTCGATTCCCTTTCGACCAGATATGGATGTTATAGTATTTATAACACATTGGGACCAGGGTCGAACTGATTATCACATATTTACATACTTAACTTACATTTTTCTCTACGATTTTCCAGCAATATCCAACCGTACCAAAAAAAACCTTTTTACAGAGAAATTGCCATCAAGTCATATGCAAAATAACAATTTGAATTGATATTCATTTCAACTAACTTTTTGATAATTCTTGGTATATTTTGTTATTTTTTTAGCGACACTGCCGCATAACAGACCAATGTTATGGCAATGCTAGGTTATGAAGAACCTTTCATACAAAATCATTTTAAATATTGACAAAAACCATGTGGTTGCTGTCAGGCGTTTTTCTCAGGTTGTCAAATAGAAAACCTAAACTAGAAACTGCAAAAATGTCAAAAATACGATCTTATAAAGCAGGGTCTTTCTGACCCAGCTTCATAACATACAAGTAACGTTGCAGTTTATATATAAAACGCCTGAATTCACAGCAAATACATGATATTTTGACAGTATTCAGTATAATTCTGTAGCATAATGCATGCAAGTTGGAGCGTAACATGGCCTTGCCATAACATTGGTCTGTTGTGCGGCAAAATAGGCCCATTAAAATATACAATATAACTTATCAAAAATTCGAGACAATTAGACAAAAATCTTAATTTCTAAAAAAATATTGCTTCTATAAAAATCCCAAACGCAAGGTGGAATTCCGGGTTTTCCCTCATGGCCCAATTCATGGCGTATGGTGACCTTACTTCCTACCCTTTTTATATCTAGTTGTCTTCAAATTCATATCCTACTTCAGCCCTGTCTGTTTGCTTTTCTGGGCCCCATTCCTTCAACCAGAGAGGTATGTTGACAGCACGTCACTGCTTCTTGTGATTGATGTGACGTTAATGCATCATCCGTGAATGCGGTTCGAGCAGTGCTGTTTGCGATTCAATATTCAACACATTTAATTGACTAATACCTTCACTTCAGGTGTTAAATAAACCGTGCAATTTCTAAATATATAAAAGATTCGGGAATAAGAAAAGGTCGAGATTTGTCAGGGGTTACACACATTATTTAATGGAATTAAGAAGGTGTACATATGGGGGTGGAAAAATATTTGTGCTTCACTGGTATGAAGTAGAGTATATTCTAAAAAGATGTTATGTAGTATGTTGTCAGTTAAAATGATATTTGAATATAATATAGGTTTTATAACTGGAAGTATATCATATGTACACTTATTCTTGCATTCATTCACCTACAAATAATCACACATATTTGCAACTTATATTTACTCATTTATACAGAAAATGAACTTTCTTTATTATTGGCTTTGTAAATTAGTACTTCGTAATTTTTCTTCATTTTTTATTGTATATTTTTTTTTTTTTTAAGTTCATGTACTTTATTTGAATCTAGATTAATTTATTTTTATATGCTGTACTCGACCAGGATTCGATCCGAGTACTTGCAATGGATTAACATATTATGGACTGAATTCTACTAATCCGGTATACATGAATAACTGTATCATAAAATATTATATTAATTTATTTACGATACATAGGTTTTTGTTTATTTGATCTCTAAAACCGCTGGTTCTGCTTTTCCAGAAATTTAATCAATTAATACAAGTACTGTGTTTTTTGAATCATTCACGTCGGACTCTCCGTTCTCTCAAAATTTTAATTGTTTTTTTGATACCTTTTGCCCTATATTTTTAAAACGGCTGTCAATAAAAATTAGCCCATCTCCCGATGAATAGGAATCGAATGCTTTTTGAATCATGCAAATTGGTTAATCTGTGTCTCTTGAACTTGTCGTTCAAATTTTGTTTCCGCACATACATACATTTATAATTGTCACGCACACAATAACGTCAACTTCTTAAGGTATGCTAATTTTTTTTTGTGATTTCTATAACTTACCCTTAAGTTATTTAAGGAAAGTTAAAAATCAATAAATGTTACACTTATAATTGCTAATCCAAGAAATTGATTTTAGAAATGGACTTGCAAATGTATGTCTGTGTATATATACAATGTATGTTTGTCTAATATGAAGTGTACTTTCCACGAATGTCATGGAAATGTAAAATATTGTACCCCAAGCGACGTTATGAATATTAATGGAGATTTAAAATTCATACCGAATTTGTAGTGAGTTTATATATACACACGGGCCAATCTTGATACACCAGGCACTAATGTATTCGCAAAATATACGATATCACGAGGTATTATTTATAATATTCAATTAGCAGTTAATGGATTTATGGTATCAATTGATTTCTATATTCATTGCCAATATTTTGGTGATTGATACGATAAATGTGCAAAATAATTAAGCTTAATGGAAACACACGAAATATTCTATTTTCATTTGATGCTGCTGTCCACATAGATACTGATAATTGCATCGACTGTGCAAATATGTCTGAAATTATGCATATAATTGATGAATACATAAAGTGCTTTTGAACTTGTTAATCGATATATTTTTAGAACTTTAGTATGCATAATCTGACTACAATTGATGGCAGAATAATAGTCAAATGAATAAACATTAATTTATGCAGTTCAAATTTTGACGCATTAAATAATTTATATAATTCAGACTTCCACATCTTTTATATCTGCGCTATGTAAATTTTTGTCCGTACTTAGAATGTTTTTATCGAATGCCGATCCGGTGACTTGGGCGCCCGGGTATGATGTACTTCTTGCATATGTCCAAAATATATTTAAATACCTTACACAACATGTTCCAATATATTTGTTTCAAATCATAATATTTACTTTACACTAATCAAAGAGACCGTCAGTAAAAATAAATTCTGTTTATGTTCCCTCGCCATCAAAGTACTAGTCTGCATAGTACTAAAAAAACTAACAAAGCATATTAGACTTACGCAAACGCTCCTCGAATTTTTATTCCAAAAGTACCTTTAATTCTGCGAATAGGCACGTCTGTTCCATTTTTTGAACAAGTTATAAAACCAACAACCGATATTAAAAATAAAATCTTGAGAAAGTTGTACGCGCTGGGAACTGAGCTTATAAAAAGATTTCTAACTTTTTAATCAGCTCGTTAAGATGCTAAAAGAAGCAAGGAAAACGAATAACGATGTATGTTAAGGAAACTTTGTGAAAATATTAAATTTATAATTAAGAAAGGCTGATAAGTTATAAACTAAATATTATATAATCATTTTAGTGTCCACTATTCTGAAATTAATTAATTAACATAGCATTCACGTTATGAGTATATCTCCAAATATGTGATTTTTATGTATTTCTATAAAACTACATTTTATGAGCTCGTAAACTAGCATATTATTAATGAATGAATATGTGCCCTTATCATTATCTTTTTATGTTTCAATAAAAATATCACTAGGTGCTGTTTTTTATAAGTTATACTTTATTGCTCCCGCACCAATTACGAATGCATATGAACGGAATTAAAATCACATATAATCTGACCTTTTCAATCAACCTCTGTTTTAATAAATTCTTGCTCGTACTAAATAGAGTGGTATTAAAGAATGTACTCGTACTGAGATGTCTTAATATGAATTTATGCATTGATAAGTGGCCAGAGATACCCAAAATATAAAATAATTCTGTATGTGGTTTCTAAAGTACCTGTGAAATCTTTTTTATATGACTATTACATTGAAAACTGTTAACTGCTAAAATAAGTCCAATTACATCATATGGTTTTTGAAGCAAAGATTGATTATCTGTAACTACAAAGACATCTTTCCATTTCAAATAAACGCCATTACTTATTAGATCAAGTGCACTGTCTCGGCTTTAGTAATCAAAATCACATTTCTTCTGATTTGTACTAGAGCAATTTTATACGTTTGAACTCATTACGTTCTAGGGTCAGAGCCACCATTTATTGGAGCGCCGAGTGAAATACTTTTTTAACTCACTAATTTATATTATTACTGTGTCAATAAAATCATTGGAAAAGTTTATGCCTTATTAAGAGATAATTTAGGTTTTTTATTGGGATTACTTAATATTATGATAACAGATATATGATGAGCAAAGTTGTCACCAAATGTAGATGTCAATCATCGTAAATTATTTCAAGACTTTTATAAACTTAAATTTTGTTGAATTGTTTCATATTAAAAAAATATTAATAATGAATTAGTAACTCATAAAAAATTAGACCAACCATCACTCACAACATGCCTAAACAGATCAACCAAAATTGGCATGTATCAACTTTTGCACCCATTCAGTATATAGCAATTTTTTACAGCGTCTAATATAATATTGGACCAACTATCAATGACCAAATGCCTAAACAAGATCAACCAAAATTAGCATAAGTCCATTTTTGCATCCATCCAGCCTATCGCGATTGTTTACAATATCTAATATAATGTTGGACCAACCATCACTGACCAAATACCTGAACGAGATCAACCAAAAGTGGCATGTGTCAATTTTTGCATCCACCCAGTATATCGCGCTTATTTACTGTATCTAATTCAACATTACACCAAATATCAATGACCAAAAGCCTAAACGAGATCAACCTAAATTGTCATGTGACCATTTCCAATTTTTGCATCCATCCCATAAGCCGTTTAACAACTTTAACTCGATCGATTGACGGCTTGTATAATGCAATGTTTCATCCTGTATTGACTGTTGCGTACACACGCCAGTCATCTGGTATGTAGATGTACGCAACATATACGCATAATCCAAGTGGCAATATGAATTCAGTCATGATTGATATTATAATTGACCCGTGGCTTTATGATACTTGACTGTCGAGTGGGATTCCAATTGGGTCGCCACTCGATAATTCAGGATTATTGAATTCGGCGATACTCCCGAGTAGCATGCATCGATTGGTTAATGTCAGTGATGGGAATATGGTAATAGAAGTTTGTAATGTATATCGTCGTTGGGTAATATGATAGTAATAGAAATTTCAAGGGCTTTAAAAGTAAATAACAAAAAAATTAACTATTAGGTTCGTAATTAAGCAAGTGCCGATTCGCTAAAAAAGAATTATTTTCACTTTATTCTGAAATACATTGTCCTCTTTGATCATCGACATCGGGACCAAAGTTGACAAAGTAATACTTAATTTACAGTAGATTGATTCTTACCTCTTCTCCTTTGAAATCTCTATACGGCACCCATTTTCCAAGCCTTGGTCTCCAGTATTGCAGAACATAAGCTTCTGCATATTCTTGACCCTGACCATTTCCAAAACGACCCTGAGTTTCGGTGGCAGTTATCACATGTACAGTATGCAAGTCTATCTCGAGCCATTCCCGAGGTTCACTTGTAATTTGGTTTTTGGGACACCAGGCACCCCCATGAGACTCCGTGCGAATTCTGAAAAAAAAATACATACTAAATTTAGAAATCAGAATCCTGGCAAAATTTATACTGTAGAACAACCGCGGAAGTTACTGTTTTATACAAAGTTGCACATCATTTTTCTTTTTCAAAGCGCGATAAGCGCATTTTCACAGTCGTACGTTTGTGTACATTTATGAACGTAAACGTGAACCCGGTATTCACAATACAAAAATCCATTCCGGGAATAAATAACATTGTGAATAATTTCGCTGTATGTTGGTCCGTACCGAACGAAAACATTTCAACGCTTGGTTATTGTGGAGGCGTGCGGTGGGGTATTGATTTAGTATTCCGACTCGACGCCCATTAATATTTATTCTGTTTTAAACGTATTGTTTAAAGCTTTTAAAACGAAAACATAATATTCCGGTGACCCAGAGGGCTTTTTGTTGTGTGTTGCACGCTGTATATATAGTTGTAAAATAAGAGCTGTGAAAAGGATTATTAACGGACGAACGGTGGTGTATTGTAAACACACTTGTTTATAGTAACAGCGGAGTTAGGAATTGCTCTATTTACACTTCTGTTTGCATATGGTTTGTGTTGCACTATTTCAGACTTTCTGTCGACTATCGTAGAACCAACAAGCCTCTAGAAAACAGTTGTACAAGACTATCAGGACATAATTTCACGCCAAACAATCTCAAAATCCTGCCATTTTTTCTTAATGATCTTCCACTAAGTCCATTATGAAGGTATGATTTATCCCCTGACCTCGTAACGAATCTTAATCACGATGAAGGCACCCAGCAGTTTGCAGTTATTCATTCAAAAGTCAATCTCGTGCAAAAACGGTGCACGTCGTTCTTCTGCAAATTACAACTGCAAACATATTTCTAACAAGACATTATGTACACAAACTCAGTGTGCTTGTAACACGTAACGATAATTCCTGAAGATGGCATTTACGAGCCCGTGTCTTGTCTAATACAACGTTCAGGTAGTATTTAGCACAGAAATAAAATGAGATGAATAAAGGTACCGTATAAATATATAACGAGAAAGACCTGAGGCCTACAGCACTTAGTGCAAATTTATTACCAGCGATGTTTAATGTGCAAGTGCGCCTTGAATCCGTCTCATAGTCTCATATGCGTTTGCGGTAAGTTTTACTGGGAAGTCTTAGCTCGACAAAGATTGACATAGATTCAAAGGATGTTTGATGACAGAAATTCCAACATCGTTCCGGGTGCAGATTAATTAACCGACGTAGAGACAGTTTTGTTGCTTGTGAGGCTGTATGTTAAAGCATATTTTGACTTTGCTGGAATAATAGCTGTTTAAATACACCGAGAGTTTGCGGTAAATACCTCTTCAAAGAAGGAAAAGAGATACATGGGAAAATATGAAAGACATAACACCTTAATATAAAAGATTTATGTAATAATCAATGATTAGTTTGCTCCAGATTTCTGAGTCAAGTGATAGAGTTCAAAATTATCTTTTTGGCGAAGAAAAGCAGGGTGGATCTGCATGCTTTAGCAATTTAGTCATAAAATATTAATGACCACGCCAGAATAAGAGCTTTTTTTGAAATAAGACCAAGTAGGAGCCTGCAATTTAACTAATATGAATGCATTACAAACAAATAGAAATATTATGCTAAAGGAAGAACTAACAAAATTTTTGGATGGTGATGCTTTAAATCTCAAACCCTTGATCTTGATTGTTTTTATATGTTGAGCAGCTTCAGCTTCAGCTATTTTTGTTCTATTTATCAATTAATTCCTAGATTAGAAAATTTCAATCCCAACTTATATTTCCATTATACTTGACCCAATTTTCTACTGGACGACATTTTCCCTGACGTGATAGAGCACTTCAAAAGGTTATCCCGCTCGGAGTTATCGAGCTTATTATATTCTGAAGATTATTGATATCATCGACATCAACCTTTTACGACATACAGTTATTGTCAAAAGAAGATTCTTTATACTTCAGAGGCTCTGATAAAAAATACACAACGTATATGATATTATACAGATTTGTGGCAATAATTTTTTATGACTCATGATATTTTATGAATATTGTGTTGTATTTTGATACACATGTATAAAATTGGAAGCCAGAAAAATGATAGATGAGGATACAAACATATTTGGATAAAATTGGTTTCAAGGGTTTTTAGTCAAAATATACAGGTAATTGTTACGAAGAAAAAAAAAAATTAACTAATGCACAACTTTCTTCTAAGCTTTTTTATAAAGGTTTTGTATGGCTTTTTCATTCTTGAAATCGTGTAAAGATATAATATATCCCAGTCCCTCGTTGCATTTTTTTCTTTTCATATCGTTATGTAATCAAAAGTGGCGCCAAGAAGGCTCGTGTCAAAACATTTCCGGTTTTATGCGACACATGACACTTGACTTCCTATAAGTTCGTATGAAGGCAAAACCGCGCCAAGGATATATTATACGAACTGGGAAATATATGGATGGCGTATTATAGTAAAGTAACACACAGAGTGTATTAAAGGAATATTTCTAGGGAAATTACTAAATGGCCTTATTTGTAATAATCTTAATTATTTTAATATATTCTATAGTGGCGTAGAGTTGGGGTTTGTTAATTTCAAAAAGCCAAGGGAAAGTTGCTGTCCACAAATCAGCAAAAGACAAGGAGTGTCTTTGGTATAAAATATTTTATATATCACATGTACATGTACAGATATACGATTGTGTAGGTATTAACATGTAAATATAATATGTTCATTTACTTGAATAGGCTTTCGTATTAACATGTTATGTACGGCGTAGCCATAACATAAACGAAGACAGCTGTGTTGAATAATAGCTAGGTTTCCGATGCAATGAGCAATAAATGCAGAGTTTGCTACGAGGCAATACCGTATTTCAATTTTACAACTCTGTTAACATTGACTATTTAATTTCAAAACCCTTGCACTTGTGCCGTTTTCAGTGCGAAAATAATGCGTACATGCTCATTTATTGCTACTCTTGATTTATTGAAGTATTATTCTGATTTATAACTGAATACCGTATTTCTGGAATAAGTAGACGAAAGAAAATCAGCATGGATGGTAATGGACATATGAACTTTAATCTAAATAACCATTATACACCAAACACCAAATATTGGTCGTCCAATAACTATCACACTAAACTTTACTACCAAATACTTGCTGATGCTCCATATAGGTGCAGATATTCATCATAACAGATCAGACAATGCTAAGTCGACTTAACTCTTAAAAAACATTATCATGTGTATTTATTACATTTATCTCGCAAATCTGCGACCTCGTTTTGCATCCGAGGAATCTCTAAATTGCTCATTGTCCAATCAAGACACATGTAATCCTGTGATACGGTCTTAATAATAATCCGATCATCTAAATTCATTAACGATACAAAAAGTCCGCCTACTAATACTTTTCAATGTATCCAGTTACCCTCAAAGACGACACGTTAATCCTCCGGTCGGCTTATGAGATCGTCTTATTCTTTTATTTCAATGAAGCATGTCGCTACTAAAACTTAGAATCAATATACTTTGACATCTGTAACCCACAAATCCGTTTTCGAATAAAATCGTACACGGGATGGAAATAAAAACAAGGTAAGCCGATAAAATAATGATGGGGAAGGTGGCCTGAACTGGGGAAAAAAACAAATTGGCTACCGAAATTTACAGTTTGGAAATTGACGAATGTGATTAGGTATTGATGTCATTTAGAATGACGATATTTTGATATTCAACTATTATGGAGGGCTCGCCTGTATGGTTAGAACTACGGGATTTCAATCATCACATAGATCCCAAATCCTACTGTTTAGGGTAGCTATCTATAAAACCGACGTAGTAAGTTAAGTCAAATTATTACAACAAAAACGAATAGTTACTCTTAAGTTGATGACGGTTCAAATATGTTAAAAAAAAACTGAGATAGTTCAAAAACCATGGTATATTTAGACAACAGTGATTCTCAAATTGGTCCACATGGGTACGCATAAAAGAGGGGCTACAGGATCTGTGCATTTACTTCAGTATTTAAGTGTTTTTTATCCAAGTTGTCCTCCCCTGTCACAAGTCATCAAATCTGATATACCTAAAAACCGAATCTTATTGGAACGTCAAATCAGTATTTACGAGTGACATCGAGGCCCCCGAATTCAATACGTACACCTACTGCTGCCACCACACACTACCGCGATTATAAAAACTCCGTTTATTATACGCCGAATAAAAAAAACGAAAATAAAAACGGCTTTTCTTCATAAAATACGTACTTAACGCCAAGAAGTGTACTCAGCCTGTTCATTCGCCTCTATAGCACACAGTTTTTTATTAATATATAATATATGAGTCTTTCACTTATTTAATGTCGCGGTATAAATACGTTTTACCGTCAGAGCTGAAAAGTAAGTGAAGGAGATGCTTGTATCTTTTAATAGCTTACGGATTTGAATAAGTTATTATGGAATTTTCTCGAAAATAATTTTTATTTTATATGTGCGCTTTTTATTTCTGATGAATAAGCTTATTTTTATTGCGTTCACGTTTTGTGCTTTGTATAAAAAGGACCATTTTATAAAGTAACATTTACAGATACAGGTATTTAATTTAACATATTACAAATTTTTAATTTAAAAATCAATTTACATTTTAGACTTCAGTTAAATTATTTTAAAAGCATTGACTTGATGGTCAGGTTTCAATTTTGAGATTCGTCATCTCTCCCAATTCGTCATCTTTTAGAATTAAATTTTTTGACTATTTTTAATTTTTACTTATCATCTCAAAACAATAATCAGTAATTTGTAAAAGTATGCTAAAAATTGTATTTGCTTTTTTTTTTCCAAATTCGGCCTTTCAAAATTCGCAGAAAATTCGTGCCTTGATTGTTATCCCGTCTTAGGTTACATAAAATCTAATAAAAACGTAGTATATTACCTTTTTGGGTGTATCAGAGGTTTGACATTTGCCAATAATAAAATTTGCATGATTATGATTAAATGACCATTACATAGATGTTTTTTTCCTCCTCATTTAGCTATCTCAGTGCGTAATCTCATACACCATGTCATTATTACCCTTATTACCATACATATCACTAAGTAAAATTGCTGTTTCCAATTTCACAAATTTATTATTACGCAAATGTGTGTATATCCGATAAGGCTTGAATAAGTGGTCAGGTCACGAATTAACAGTTCCGTGCAAAAAAATATTAGTCGTTATATACTCTCCGTAACGCCATTAATGATTTCGTCGAAGATATTGGATCACAGCCCGTAATAACCTCCTTTTTTAATATAAACGTGGTAGAAAAAAGCACGCGATAACGATTGCTGGAGAAACCTTATATAATATTGTAACTTGATTCGGAATAATAAAAAGTGAAAAGCAGGAGTAAAATATATTTTGATAACTCGTATAATAATGAATTTACTATGGTGTATTTACTAATGTTATGGGAAGGCTATATTATGTAGAACTTCTCATACTAAATCGTTCTAAATATTGTCAACAGCCATGTGGTTGCCTATGCAGTCATGCGTTTTTTTCAGATTTTCGGATAGAAAACCTAACCTAGAAACCGCACAAATGACAAAAAACAATCTTAGATAACAGGGTCTTTCTGACCCAGCTTCATAACATACAAGTGACGTTGCAGTTTATGTGTGAAACGCCTGAATGCACAGCACATACATGACATTTCGACAGTATTTAGTGAAATTGGGTAGCATAATGCATGCAAGTTGAAGAGTAACATGGCCTTGCCTTCTCCTCAGGTCATTCTATTGTATAAACATGTGCCAAATATTATAAAAATTATAAAATATTAGGTAATTTGTCGTTACTACTGGTTTTAGAGGTTTTGCGTTCCCCAATTTAAATAATTAGTGTGAAAATAAATATTGATGGTACTTGATGTTTACGTGGCTTCTATTTTCTTGGGTTATTTATCAATTGCTGTTACCTTACCATTATCCAATTTATAACCAGGTTATCTAATTCTACAATTTCCTGAAAAAGATATCGTTATCTTCCATCGTATCAGAGATGAACATGAATCCGTGTTACTTGAAAACGGATTAAGATGAATACTCGTGTATTTCTAGAGCGTCCATCTTCTCGGCCCGAGTGACACGCAGCCCGCAGCTAATTAGCGCTTTGATTAATTACACCAGTGCTGTCTGTTACTTAGAGCAAGTGCTTTAGTTTAATCAGAACTTAAATCATTCTGATTTATCAATTTATATACTTTATTTGAATTAAACGATTTTTATAGCCAAATCACTAGACATACAACTTTAATTAATTTTATAATTAAATCACTTTTCATAGGCCTATAATATTTTATGGAGTCAAATCCTAGAAGTGTAAACCTGAGGGTTCCCTTGTAGATTATATTATTTTTAGTATTCATTGTCCTCAAAAACTTTATAACAAATAAAATTCATGAAATGATTTAAAATGACAATATTGCTATTATGTAGCATATCTTAATATAGTCAAAAACAGAATCATGCTGATTTAGCAATGTATGGGGAATTTAAAGGTTTTTTGTCAAAATAATTTGAAATCTCAATAGTTTTATCTGTAGTGTAATGTGTACCTTAGTCCAATCAGAGAATAATTCATACTGATTTCGTATAATTTAATCGTATAAAAATCGTATAATTTTGTATTGATATTGATCCATACAGTACTTATAAATTTGATGACAAATGAAATTCATAAATAATCTTTTATTACAAGAAATTAATTATAATTTCATACCATTTTATCAATCTACATATAATTATGGTTTTGCAATAATATTTGTTTTAATACTAAATTGCATTTATTAAATTATTATTAATAAAATTCGTACAGGTAATTTGTAAACGTTATTATTGGCCACATGAAGCTTACTCAATAAAAATATTGATGTAGAAATTATTGCAAAGCTATTGAAATTAATTGACAGAAATAAAATTATGGTATAAATTTGATACCGCCGACTTTTAAGATTATTGCAATTTTATTAACTTATGGTTTATATTATTAAATTACAATTTATATTGCACAGAAAATAAAAATATATTTTATATTGAGGTAATAATCATTATTTTATCTATACTTTGGAGTTTACTGCAATTATTGCAATGGCTATACCCTGTGGTCAAAAAAAATTCAGTTGCCATAAATATAAACATAACTATGTATTTATTAGTACAATATCAGTTTTTTTTATCTTAATAGTGTTTTCTACGAAAAAAATTAAAATTTAATTTTTTTTTGCTCTGCAAGTTTCAGCAATCAGTTCCCATCATAATCTATGAATCAAAAAATAGGAGAAAAAATAGAAATTAATAATAATGATATTAGCAAAAATAGATAATTTTTATGAATAACTTGTGTGAACAATTTTCCTGTATAGAACAGAAAATTTACGTAGTCTGCGGCAGGTCGGTGCGCCATTTTCTTTTTGAACGCATATACAAATTGAAACAAAAAATGGTTAAAGCCGCCTATTTTTGTTCGCTTTATATTTCATATATAACCGATGCTTTATATTTGTTATTATAGATGGTATATACTCTATCTATTCTTAATTTCGGTCCTGTTTTTCCCGCGGTTGCACTTGTGCCGACTTTATAACGTGATAGCGTTGATTAATTTGATTTTCTAATTCGGAGCGAGCGCAAATAAAACGCTTTTGCGTCTGCAGCCGCCGCCGAGGGTGTCAGCAAAAGGCACTTAACATTCTCCACGATGACACCTAAGTTTTTGATGATATACTTATACCAAAGTTTATTTCTAACACTACATCTTGTTAGTGATTTATTAGAAAGTTAAAATATACAACGATTTATAATTAGTTCTGGAATTAATTGTTCAATTTAATATGTAGCATTATGCATTGCAATCAACAGAATTTTGATGTCTCTTCATGTACGCACATTATTGCTAAATAATTAAATTTTATTTTCAAATTTGATTACTTTACCCATCTGCCTGCGTCTCGTTTTTACGGACGGTTATATTAAAACAAAAATCCATAAATGATTAATAATTTAGTGCCATAATAGTGCCATTAAATCAGTTTTTGTATCGGTTATGATACCTCATGAATGATCACGATATTAATTCGCCTCGTTCAGAAGACCAATTTGGCGATCCAGAAATGGGAAGCTTTTAAAATAATTGCTATTGGCTTAAGCACTTAATTGAGTGTCAGGTCGTGTTCGTGTATTTTTATTCCATCCAGTCTTTTATATAATTCCTTTTACTTTTTTTCATGTTCAGCATACTCTCCCTCATATCAAAATTACTTCTCCGCTTTTCTTTAATCCAATATAGTATTCTTTAGCAAATCAAATAAAAGGTCTTAAGAATAACCGGTATTGTAAAATAAAGTGTAGGTGATCGATCAAGAACTAAATAATTAGAATCAATTTAAATTATAGAAATACGTCTTAGATATGTCATATACAATAAATTTATTGCTTGTCTATTTATTTTATTCTTCGTCTCTCATACAACCCAATCAACTAATATGATCAAACAATAATTCAATAAAAATATAGAAAATTGAAACAATATTTACAAGAGACACGGTCAACGTATAACAGAATCGAAAAGTTTTCTCCTCTCGACAAACCGTCGTTGGAAAAACACTTTTTTCATACTTGAAGTTTTATTAGATCGACAAGTTATATAAGGAGTGCATGGAAGTTAAACATAACCCACAAATGGGATAAAGTTGTTGTATTTCGTACGTCAGCAAAATTTAACTTGGGTAAAAGTTTTTTATATTTCAATTGAAGTGTAAGATATAAAACTATCGAATTTATTGCGAAGATTTCGGATTTTGGAAAGTCAAGTGCCATTTTGATAAGAATAAGCGCGAAATAAAATTGGCGTTTGAAGTTAAAACACAGATAACAAAGAGCTTGGAAAATAACTCGATATTTTATATTTAGTGTTTGCAAAGTTATTACAAATATAAATATACAGTAAAGCTCTTAAAGTAATTAATAAATTAGCTGTGAGAATGTGAAAAAATATCTACATATCATTTTTTGTCTTTATCCCACCGCTGCCACCAAATGAAGAGATAAAAATTATTTGATCTCTTCTAGTATGTATTCATGTATTATAGTCAACTTTTAAGACTTTAGATTTTACTTTAAATTAATAATTACATAATTTTCATAATACTTCTCAACAAAATATAAAAATATAATGGTCATTTTGATGTTCAATATTATAATTTAATATTGAGCATCTATGTGTGTATGTATGTGCATGAATGAATATATTGCATTCAATATGTATTGAATTTGAGTATGAATAAATCTACATACATTAACTTCATAAAAATACGTATATCTTTGAATCCACATCCTATATTGTAAAAAAGTTCTCGATTCCATGTATTCCAAAACTTCCCCTAGCGGTGTATACAATATTTTGCTACATCTATAACCTCCTAACTTCGGTTGGACATGAGATTGTTATGCATTGTGACATCCCCCAACGTTTTGAAAAGAACTAATCATTTTATTACATTCGCATAAATAGCAAACTTTCTTTTTCTTATATTTGCGAAGAAACTGTCTTGAGGCACGCTATGTGTCCTTAAACAGAAACATATTTGTGGATCGATACTCTACTTTGTGTACTGTAAAGATTATATAATTTGAAATCTATTCTCTGAGGAATTGCAAGACGAAGTACGTAATAATAATAAAACATCAGTTTATTGCTTTCTAAAGTATTTGATCTACATGACGCATTTGAAATATTGAAGACGGATATTGTGCGCGAGAAATTAGAGCTGGAGAAGAAATCCTAGAATTTTCTGACAAGCAAGCTTAGAATTGGAGACGAAATTGGTAAAAGATTCAAAATATTGTACTCTTGAGATAATTTAACTAGTAATGTAATTTACTTCAAAAAATTACTATTTTATTACTATTATTATTTTATCCATTCTTCGATCATCGCCTTGCATGCGAACTTTGTACACAATGTAAATCGTTTGAATGAAAAAGAAAAATATTTTCCACGACTGAAAACCGCATTATCTTCGAAGCATGCTATTTGCATGCATCTGCCATTATGTACACACATTTGTGTAAGTATCCACTACTCGATAGAATAGTATGAGCTTTTATATGGCGGTTTAAGTGCAGATTATGTTCTATGGTGTGGTTGATAAACTGTTTTAGAAACTGGAAAGAGGAAGATACAACAATATAATAGAAAAGAAAAATATATAATCAATCTAAAAGATGTATAAGATAATGATAACTTTATTAAGAATAATCGTTTTGATCACATCAGATGCGTTTTGCTTCTTAACGTACCAGCCTTAATTCAACATGTATAATAATATATGAGTAATTATATAATAAATTATGAATAAATAATTTTATAATTGTAAAAATAAGAATGTTTTGGTGATATAAATTGTATCAGCAAATCAAAAAGCCTAAGAATACAATTTGATTATTATCCTTCTATATGCTGTAAGTACGGGACGCGACATCAAAAAGGAACTTGCGAAAACTACAGACTACACAAAACAAAGCACAATGACTGGTCGTGCAAAGCTTTTAGTAAATACAATGATAGACTATTTTTAATGTGAAACTTTTTTAATAATTTTTACTTTTAATATTGTATGATGTATTTAATAACGCAAGCTATGACAATATATCTGCATTCTTAAATTTATCAATTGAAACTATAAAACTTTGATTGAAGTCAAACTAAGAAATTTAACGATAAATTACGTTTCTTTTATATTATTATTTTTCCAATATAAGTCTACAATTTTCTATAAATTTCCATTTGAGAATCGCTTGCTCTAATGGCAAAAGTTGCAAGTACTTTCCTATGCTAGTGTAAGCAAGCATATGTCCGAGTACAAGCACGGATGAAGTTATTTCGAAAACTCCAATGATTTAACACAACTTCTACAAACTTCCGATGCTCTAAATCATATTTCAATTACTTATATCCGTACCTCAGTATACAATATGGTATGAGCTTTTCGCTGAATTATGTATAATTTCGGCCATACGTTCGCTCATTACCATAACAACATTCAGAACTTTGCAGAGAATGAAGTAGATTTTGAAATAATATAATAAATAGTTGAAGTGAATTATATTTTCATACGGATTCAAAAATCATTTATTCATCAATTTTAACATTTGAGATATTTTAGTACACTTCTACTATTAATGTAGACGTAGGTTAGTGTGATTTCAAATGATTCTACTTATGATACATAATTCTTTGTCTATATTTGAACTTTTCCAAAGTTTAAGGAAAACTTCTAGATATTTATTTTGAAGAAGTGTCTATTTGAATAAATAACGGAATTTGCATTACTCTATGTATAATAATACTTATATGCTTCTACATTTTTTGAAAACATGACTTTAGTTCACACTAGGGAATAATAAATATACAAGCATGTATTCAATATTATATATATGTATATATATATATATATATATATATATATATATTATCCATCAGAGGTGTACCTTATGGGCGATACCAATAATTTATATTTATGTTCAAAATGCAATGGTGTTTTGGGTCCATAATTCTAGGTATTCCGCAACTTTCCCCGAAAAAAATTACATAAGGTTTCGAATTTACGAATATATATGAGCACTCACGGCTTGAATGCGATCTTGTTAGGTATTCCAGCACGTTTTTCTATAGTGCACATCGATATCAATATATTTTATGTAGGCACCAAAGTGTTCAATATTTACTAGACATGTGTATGCAGTTGCATTGGAAGAAAGAGGAAAAGTTATGGGATGTAGGGATGATATTAGAAAATTTTATGGCGATTTTTTAAGACCAATATCTCCAAAATGACAATATAATTCAGAAATCAATGCAAAATTATACAAATAAGCAAACGACATATATTATAGGTATATGAAATGATGCAGATATATTAGTATTTTTTTCCTCATGAAATTGTATGAATAGTGACAAATAACATACTTATTCTCATGGCAATGTATGTACGCACCGGAGCACGCATAATAGTACTGAATAAAAGGCGGGAAATAAATTGGAGCAGTTAGAAAGAAAAATGCCTTCCACCCATTTTCCGTGTTCAGTAATTGATGATACCGTATAGGAATCGACTGGGTCAGGAAAACCTAAAGGTGCGTAAAAGACAGTATCGGCTTTAATACGAAAGAATTATCTATAAAAAATTAATACCAATTTTTTAATAATAAATTAATCAAGAAATTGCTGTTTTGTCTCATCTCATTTGTCAGTTACCCATAAATTTCTCCAGTCATAGATCATTTTCTATATGCATCTATCGATGTTGCGGCGATAAACCAGAAGAATTCTGAGCGTTTGTTGTATGCAAATGAGAATAATAATATTCCAGTTTAGGTCGAGGATTATGGGTCAGTATTACAATCACAATAGTACTATTGTAATGTAGCTATTAATAATATTTATTTTTGTACTTGAGATTTGTTACAATATGAAATAAATCATAATGAAAAAATATATGTTGAAGGTTTCAAATTGAATATCTTAATGCTCGCTCAATTAGGTTCACTAAATTTTAATTCGAGAGCGTTGCTTAATTAAATGAAAAATAATTTTAAATTAATCCATGATGAAGCGTTATGAATCATAATTCTCACTAATTTTATTTATTAATTTAATGCTAAGGATTCAAAGAATTCTCTTAATTCCACGGATGATTCTAAAAATACTCCGCCTTTTGGCAAGATCAAATCATTGCCAATTATCGAATATCGCATATCCTTTGTAATATCCAATTCCTCGAATTACAGATAATTTAATAAATACGCGCTTTGGATTTCACAGAAATTTATGCTTTTTGGGTGAAAATAGAATTTTGTTAGTCACTTATTCGGTTCTGATTTTCTGATGTATTAAGGTGCGGTTTTACAACTACAGAGAATATAGTCTTTCCTACCACAATGCTCGTTAAGGTCTTCGGTCACATACATTCGGGTATAATAATTAGATATATTAACCTTGATTCGGAATAAATGTGACCGAACGCGAAACGTGATTTCTTACTGTGGTCAAAAAAATTAACAAATCATATGACCTTATACTTACTCAAGAGGTAGGTGTATTATGGTAAATAATAAATGTTCTGTCTACCGTATTGAGACTTGTACAAATGATTTGAAATGTTAGATTTATCGAAGTATCTCCGAGCTCATACGTATGCGTTACCGTAGCGTAAAATCATCATACTCGAGAATATCAAATTCAGGTAATTCACGTGTGAGATACAAGGTATTTTCACCTGTAATTTCTTTTTATGACCTCAAATGCTAGCGTTTATGTTTAATAAACTGGAATAAATTGTAAATGGCCATGTCGGAAAACGCGGAGAGTGACAGGGTACAAGATGTTGTGGAAATATTAAGATAGTGATAAAATCAAATTGCCTAGCGAAACAGTTACAAGGTAATAAATATCATATATATTTTCTTAATAAATTATAGAAAACCTTGAATAATCCTAATATCATTTAGTCGTACAATTATAAAAATGTTCTATACTGCGCGCCGTTAATATACAAAGTTCAAATAAGTTTTATAATTAAACTACTTTTTGTAGACCTCTAATATTTCACATTCGTCGGTTTGGGTACCATCCTAGAGGAGCAACAAAAGAGTTCTCCTTGTGCATCAAAATTATTTTTAGCGCATTAAATGCTTGGTGGTAAATAACCGATTTGTGCAATTTAAATCATAATTTTTCATTCGTTTGGTTTCTACATTATCTTGCATCTCTATAATATTTTTAAATGTTGTCTTTCATATTTTCAGAAACATACAAATTTTCAATCTGGTTAAATTAACGCTTGAAGGTAATCAACTGTATTATAATATACGCCAACACGATATTTTTTACTATTTTGAATCCTTATTCATATAAATTTATAATCAAGCTCATTTTATTATAAACAGAGTCAAGTACCTTTTTATCGCATTCTGTTTGTTCAGCAACCTCCTAAACCGGGTCCAATATCAAAAGTTTGTTTTCGATTTCACGTTGTAGTGATACACAAGTAATTTAAAACATTTATTGAAGTCCAAGTTGTTTACGCTGTTTATTTTTTCACTTGAAATTTGAATAAAATTGCCCCGAGCCAGGCAAAGTTCATAAACAGATCTCTTGAATATTTATTCTAGTTTCAAAGAGATCGTGCATGGACAGGTTAACTGTATCACTTATGAGATGAATTTAAAAGAGTATACATTAGAGAAAACATCTGTTATGGACCGGACCATTAGATATAAATCTAAATAAACATTGTTACAAACGCCTAAAATTGTTTACTCAACTCCTCGGCTGTCTATGAAAAATATATAGGTTTATACATCCGCCTACCAGTTGCACATAAAATAAGTTGTGTAAACGTTTCGATGAAGAAACAAGCGTCCTCTTTTGTAAGATAGTTAGGAAGAAAATTCTTTAGATGTTTTAAATCATACATAGTTAAATTTACGACTTAATTAATCAGTTGGCGTTATAAATAAACTATAAAAATTCTTCGATTTCAATATTTTAAGATTTAAGTACACAAAGGAGAGAAACGAGTTCCTATCTTTAGCTCTTGCTGGAATGAAATTTTTTATATAGTCGTACATTCATTTTTAAGCTTAAACTTTTTGTAATAACGTTTTAGTAAAATAGATCAATAATTGCATATCTAATATTACTTAATTTTGGAGCCTTAATAAAATTTATACTTTTTATCAGTTTTTTATCAGAACATTTTTATGAGCTGGTGTGATAAATCTTCTTCCTCACCAGATTGGTTTTTAAATTGAAATTTGATTAGTCTTTCTCTATTTGATGTATATTATTATGAGAAGTTCTCTATAGCTGATAAGTTTTAATGTAATGCAATAACATTAGAGAAGAGCTATTTTCAACTTTTAATATCAGAGGTGGATCAAACCAGAAAAACCAAAACTCTTAACACAGAGCCATGGAGACCCATCGTTTATACATAAATTCTAATATTAAAAACCAGTATATGTGTTATACATTAGGTAATTGCCCGATTAAAAATAACAATCAATGTCTTGATACAGGAAGTGATCTATTACTCTACCATAAACCACACTTCATAAAATATTGTTGCTGTATTTTTAATATTGGATCAACTAATATTTTTATTAGCACCAAACTAATTCCTAATCATAATAAAATTCTGTTTACTTTTAAAATTGTTTACTTTATTAAAATTTGTATTTGACTACCAGTATGCGCAACTTTTTCCACCCATGTTTCGCTTATGTGAACTCGAATATAAACAATATGACCAAGACACGATTATGTTGATTTATATATCTAAACTTTAAATATTGAATAATCTTTCCGAGCTGTAAAGCATAAAAGGCATCGTGCATGCATGCATTACTGGCGATATTGATATACCAAAGGTATAAACACTAATTTAAAATTATCTAACAATGTAAGATAGATATGAATCTTACCGAGTGCATAATACAATAGCGGCGAGATATTAGATGTAACTATCACGCAATGATCATCGATGGATAGGTATCCTGGTGCTGGTTACATGCCAATAAACGGATTCGATAGTTTAAGAAAAATATCAGAACAATGGTCAGAGAACAACATCATTCATGTTGTATTATGGTATTAAATTCCCAAAGATTGCCTCATCTCATGTTAATGGAATGAATTTGGTATTTTGTGAACTGTACGGAATGCACGTGAAATACTAGACTGAGAAATTTATGATGGACAAAAAGCTTGTAAATATTGTTATGAGTTATTGTCTCAAAATGTCATGACATAAATTGATTGTGGTCATTTGTGTAATAAAACAAAACATGAATATCAAGTTTAGTATATGGGACTCGCCTGTAGGTAAGGTTCGATACCCACTTCGAGCTGCCTGTTGTCAGGCAGCAGTGACAACGATTTTCACTTGGAAATATAGATAGCAATATGATTCCAAGTGAAAATAGCCCTTGCCCGGCATTGCTGCACCAATAAAAAGTCAGCCCTATTAGATTAATTCTAATAACAAAAATCATCAAATATGGATGGATTAACCATTGGGTTACCATGTAAAAAATACGAAGAAAGGAGAAGTTTCAGCCCAACAGCTCATAGGACGTAAGGTTCTGATTGCTGTAAAAAAAAGGTTTAGTATATAAATTTTTGGGAACGCTAGATAATGGTTAGAACGATTGGACCTGAATCAGAGATCCCAGATTGAATCCCTCTTTGAGCAGCCTGTTATCAAGAAGTAGTGACAACCGTTTTCACTTGAAAATTTAGATAGCATTATGCTATGATAATTGTAATAATAATTCAAGACACATATATTGGACAAATGTTTGGGTTACCATTTGTAGAACCGACTAGTATTGAGTCAAATTAGCGCAGCAGCTTACAGGAGTCTTAATATTTGATTGCTGCTCCTAATAAAGATTTAAGCGCAAAATACAATCTTGAAAACCAATATCCTTTATCTCCAAATCGTTTAATTTCATTATATACAGAAACAACTTATCTTACTTACAATGATTAATATTTGTTATTACATACAATGTTACATTTCCATCCATTTACAAACCATCAACTTCCTCCAAACAAGGAGCATACACGCAAGAGTCGAAATTAGTTTGGCAAGAAATTCAGTCTTTCTCCGAACTCGTGATCGCAAAAGGAGGCTTATCGGAAATTAAAATCGCGATTCAATCCTCTGATATCACATTAGAGATGAGGTATGTACGATGCTCCTTCAGCACGTATACACAGAGCGGGTTAATTATCTTTATCCAAAAATGTCTCGCGATTATATTTAGTTCTTCGATAAAGCATCTTGGAAATACGAAATCGTTTAAGCAATTGGATCTTGTCTCGAAATAAAAGATTTATGGGGAACATTTTTTGTTGTGAAGACTTCCGATGGATGGGAAATGCTTTGAACATGCGGTTTGTACTCTCATGAAGATTATGTGACCTTGGAGTAATTGAAATATAGCTACGTGTAGAAATGCATAATTCGATTTTGATGAAACTTAACATACATTGTTACTACACTTTACGAAATATTTGACCAAAATTTAAAGTTGAATCATCCAATAGTTATTAAGATATGCGAGGTTGATGGGTGGCTCGCTCCGATCTAAATACTGGTATTGAAACAGGCTGTATGTTTTCAAAAATGCATAATTCGATTTTGATGAAACTTGACACACATTGTAACTATACTTTACTAAATATTTGGTAAAAATTTAAAGTTGAAACATTCTATATTTTTTCAGATATATGCGAGGTTTATGGGTAGCTGGCACCGCGCTCAATACTGGCATTTAAACAGATGGCATGTTCACAAAAATGCGATTTGCGATTTTGATGAAACTTGACACACTTTTTACTAGTTATTATACTTTACCAAGATTGTGAACAAAATTTAAAGTTGGAACATTCAATAGTTTCTGAGATATGTGAGGTTGATGGGAGGCTGGCTCCGCGCTCAATACTAACATTTAAAGTATAAATCATTTCTAAATATGCCGTGGATTTTTATTTCGTGGACCCCAATTTTTTTTTCCCTGCCGTGGATCCCTTGAAAGTTGCCTAGAACCCTGGGGGTCCATGTGGACACTTTGGGAATCACTGATTCATCTGGATCTAGATGAATCTCGTAAAATCTCGATGAATCTAGATGAACATTTTTCTAAATTTTGATTGAATTAAATTTTGATTGAATTATCGTAAAGTTATAAATATCGAAAAAACAAATAGAATTTTACCCATGTTTTTTCCAACAAAACTTTGGTTGGAGTTCGGAATTTTGTCAAAAAATCAATTGCCTTTATAGAGTATTATCCTTACTTCAGTGTCATTTCTATTGTGTAGAAGCAATATTGAAATTCCATATTAGGTCGCTTCGATGCACGGTACATACTCGGTTTATTGAAATTTGCCAAGGTATCCTGTCACACTATACAAGTTGAAATATCAACACATCGTTGTGCATAATATTCCACAGCAAAGCTTCCTACTATACATTCTGGTTATTTGGATCGAAGCACAACAAAACTTTCATGAAAATAGGAATTTTAAACTGCAAACTTCATACAGGTAAAAAATAACTTTACGATATAAAAATCAGGTTAAAAAAACTAAAATGGATAAACCTGATTAAAACTAATTTCATATAGAGCTCTTAAGTAAGCATACGGGTGAGTGAAATACAGCTGACAAGTGTTAGGTAGTTTCAGAACTTTTTATTTTGTAAATATATCCTGATTGAAAAAAAATGTATATTTAAATATTTTTTCTTCTTATCGAATACCTGTATCGGATTAAAAAACGCATTTTAATAAATAAGAATCGACTAAATAATTTTCAATAGTGCAGGCAAGTAACTACCAATCTCATAAAATTTTTATTACTATCAAAACCCTAATCTGTTTAACCTTTCACAGTAGCTTAAAAGAACATATCAAGTAATAAATTCCAATAATCTTTCACAGTCCATGTTGTAACATCGTGAGAAATATTATCGAGTCATATACACGACGGTCGCTAAATAAAATTCATCATCAAACGTTATGTGTGGGCAAACGCATCAAAAATTAGTTTTTTTCTAAACGGTTACAACGACAGGCATTGCGCGTTAAAATAATAGTCGTGAACATCGAAAAAAATATATATGAAAAAAAATACTGTCGGAATTTTAATTGGCCGTGCGCATAGAATTTGTCATATTATTGTATGTTTTTTTCATGATGGATTACCGCGGCCATGTGTGCGATAGTAATAAATAACGGGAGCGGGCTCAAAAAGTTTAACGCGAACGTGTTTTTGTATTTACAAGTATCATATTTTTTTAATTTCGTTGAAAATTATGCGCTGCGGCCGCCGGCCCGAGCGATAAATATGACCGAGGCTGCGGTACGGGATGCGCTTGCATATGATATGACTCGTTTATTTATTACTCTCGTGTGTTAATTAAATGGATTTTCGTATGATGATATGCGCGTGTTTTCGGTGGACGATCAAAGAATCGCTGAATCGGTACTTGTAAACACAAGACATGGAATAGGAGGGTTATGACTCTCATTTCTCTACATAGTAATATGAATGTTTTAATCACTTTTTTCATCAAGACATTATTTAGAAGAAGGTATTATTAATAAAGTTATAAATTAAACCTTTAATTTTTTGTATTAGCGTATAGTCAAAGACTGTTCTGAGTTGTTATTATCCGACATTACTTTTTAAGTACATCAAACAGGTACGACTATGTTTTCTTAACCCTCAATATAAAACCTTCGATTTTATGAATGACATTTTCAATTAATCATTATGTACTAAAATAACAAGTATATAGCAACAACACTCGAAAACCGATTAACAAATTGAATATGCATTCGGATAACAATAACATACATTGTTAATCCCGCGCGCGCTTAATTATAACAATAACAATTAAATATCAAAAGCAGTCTTTATATAAACTGAACTATCATTATAAATAATTGTGACGCCCAGAGTGCCTCTCAATCAAAAGTGCATAACAGAACGATTGTTGAATAAATCCGCTGTCACTCCGAAATAGTATCTCGCTTCAGTGCACTTCAATAATAAAGCAAACGCCTTAAATAATGTGCCCATTTTCAAGGGATTTCTTGTTCGAAAACATTTAAATCTCATCTTGAAGCGAATTTGCGACTCATGCACTTTAGTTGACGTTTAGTGTGTTTGGATCCTTCTTTAGTTTCCATATCCTGTAGTAATAATTCTACAGAAAATAATAATATGCTTTCAGCTAAAATAGAAAAAAACAATGGAATTTTTTTAGGAAATATTTTTACTTGGATATATATATTTTGATCTGAATGAATACTTAGGGCTGGCTCGTGGATAAGTGGTTAGGCTGGACCTGAATCAAAGGTCCCTAATACGAGCAGCCTGATGTCAAGCAACAGTGACATTAGTGTTTACTTGGAAATATAGATAGATATATGTTTGCAAGTAAAAAAACCCTCAGGCATTGTTGCATTAATAACAAGTCATCACTATTACCTATGTTATAATAACCAAATTGATCAAATAGAGATGAGACAACTGTTGGGGTTACTTCAAGTTCTGAACACCGTTCAATTAAATTGAAATTATGATTATACTGTTATGATTATTACTAATGGATATACTGTTTCTTTTTATTTTGAAATTGCTAACACCTCATTGTTTTTTTATCATTTACTTGAAATATTTAGTTTTCAGAATAAATAGAGATAGAAGTTAACAGCAATAAATAGAGATAGCAGTTAACAGCAATAAAAAAGTAATAACCAGAACTTCAAACAATGAAGTTGAAGCAAACAAAATAAAACAAAAGAGGTCTCATAAGGAAACACCTTCCCGCGTGGGATTTTCCGCAAATCCATATAAAAAAATCAAATATCGTCTGTTGAATAACTCATATTATCATTCCTTTGAGACGATTCCCAAAAGCCCATATGAAAACCGTATAGAATTATCATTCCGCTAAGGAAACATCGCCTTCATTTGCGAGCAATATGAAATGGCAACGGAACGTGATTCCGCGCTCGTTATTTGTTATTCTCGGTTCTCAATGTCGGTTTATGAAGCAGAAATCGTGAATACTGGGTTTGGGTTATTATATATTAAGTAAGATCCTTAGTCGCTTAGCGTAGTAGGTGCAAAAGGCGAAGATTCTCAGTTATTAAGCCCCGCGGCACTACGAAACTCTTATAGTTCGAGCGGAATCCTAAGTTGCAAGGGAGTTTTCGGAAGATGACATTCAGTGGCGCACTATTAAGGAGGACAAAGATATAATAATACAGTGTTTTTGTCAATAATGATAAAAATAAATTACATGGTGGATAAACATATCGTGTGGGTTATTTCTATATTAGCATATACTTTGTTGATACTTTCTTGCATTTGCATCTACTTATCATCCATCATTTTGATATTATCTGTATCAATTTAGAAAATGTAGCCCAATTAGTTACTAAAGTTATTTGATCTACAGGTTTTTTCTTTGCTGGCGAAAGTACTAATCAAATTCTTGTTTTAAAGTCTTCAATAAACTATTTGTTATTTTGTTTATAATTAAAAGACAGTTATGGTTTTATACTACACCATTGGTCCTCAATTGCGATTTTAATGCCTTCTATTTTTCGGTATTCTTTATTATCTATATTTGAAATTTAATTTCCTTTTTATTATCCCGCCTTCAGTGCACTAGAATCCAATGATAATAATGCACAACACTGCCTCCCGAGGATGTTTGCTGAGGTTGAAGCAATGTGCAACTTGTTGACAATAGCGCGCAATGATACACCACGCCGTACGACATATCAAAGATTCTGGAAATACTAAGTTTCAGAAATCCTAAGGAAATTGGATATACAGAAAACAAGACGTTGGATATGTTGTTGTAAACTAGTTCTTGCAAAATAGTTGGGACAACGAAGAATGGAATTTTCTTTGAATTCAAATATTGTTTTGTTAGATATATTTTAAGAAAAACCGTTGCAAAATACTGTATTAAGGGGCACAACTAGTGTGAAATTTTCAAAAAATCAAATTTTCAATTTTTCAATATTTCGATAGGTTATACCTTCAAAAATAACATACCAAAATTTTAAATCGATATCTTAAATAGTTTTTGAGTCACAGCCATTTAAAGAGTATATATATAGTATATAGTACAACGATCATTTAATCTTTAAACGCGTTTTTCTCGAAACAGCATTTTCCGAATTTGCTGCAGCGATTACTCAAAAACAAATGATCCGATCATTATCCAATTTTTTTACATGTTCTATATATAGTTCTCCGTAAAATGAACTATCGATTTTTTGATCGGATCAAAAATCAAATTTTGTCAGTACAAAAACGACCAAAACTTTGGGTAAAATTCGACTTTTTTTAAAAAACGCCATCATTTTATCAATTTTTGATTTTTTTCTTTATCGTAGTTCATTTTACAGACAATATTATCTAGTTTAACGAGATTTTTTTTTTAATTTCATCCACGTAGAAGGCCGGAATCACTGTAGCAGTAAAGGGCTTTTTTTTTGTCGCGCCCTTGTCGACGATATCTTAAAAAATATTTTTTTTTTTTTCAAAAATTTTACTCTGTATTCTTAAAATATGTATTAATATATTCTTAGAATTTTGAAATGATTGATAAAATAGTTTTTTTAATATAAATTCCCAAAAATCACCTTTTTTTTAGGCGGTTACACTAGTTGTGCCCCTTAATGTAATGTTTATGAATGAAACCTTTATTTTGAAGTATTCTGTGATATTAACTTCCTAATTGTTAATTTGTGTTTATAGTGTTACTTAATCATTTTGCTACGGATGTCGTCCATGGACGACATTTACTTTCAGATTTATTACTATCAGTTAAACTCTTGAGAATTTAATCTTATATTGTAATTTTTAATTTTTTAGAAGGGTAGTATTTATTTTTGACACGTTTGTATTAATAATGATATAAATATCTCAAAATATATCGTTAAGCCTGTCCGGTCAGTAGTGAAACTGAGCCGCACACTGTTTCCCGTACAGCAGAGACACTCCTGCAAAAAAGACTTTCGTAGCTTAAAGCGGGAAACTAAAAAAAATATACCAAAATAGAATAAATAGAGCTAAATATGTTTGAAATAATTACAGCACAAAATTTCAATTTAAACACTACTCTAAACTGAAAGAAAGGCAAACGCCCCCATTGACAACGTTCGTCGCTTGACTTTTGACAATGCAGCAGTGAATGTGTAAATTTGTAGCTACATATAGTTTTAGTAATGTTGTAATTATTTTTCAATGTGTATCACGTTTTTGCTCAGATTCTTTAACTGTAATCCAAAGCTTTCAAAACTTCTATGACAAAAATTTAAAATAGCTTTTCCAAGAATACTTTTTACCAATTGACTATGTTCTCACATAAATTAAGTTTTGGAATCTTTCCCCGTTGGGCAAAATTTTTTCGGTATGGGTTAGTAGTGCCGACGGTTCGCAATAAAGTCCTTTCATTCCGCGTTGAAGGGCACTCGCTTGATCGACGGAGCGTCGCCGATCGCATAAGCGTGCCGGAAGGGCGCCGCCACCAAAGGCGGGTTGGCGGTGGGAGACCGCGCGAGGAAAATCACGCGCACCAGACTTGGGAGATTCGTGTGGAAACTCTGCGAAAAATCCCGATAGAAAAATCACACAACGGTAAAAAGCCTCGGCAAATAAAGCGTGACGGCAATGAACTCTAAAGTGGCCCCTTTCTTGTGTATTGTTAATGCTGGAAGCTGTTGCCGCTGTCGGGAAGGATTCGACACGGAGTAGAGATTTGAAGTACTCGATTGATTTCTAAAGATAAGAAGGATTGGCGCTATAAATATTAATAAGACCACTTTTGTTGCAGCCATGCAAAAACGTGATCTTTGGAGAGAACTCATAATAGCATTATGTTTGAACTATAACCACATTTCTATATGAATAAAATTATTATAAATTGCTTGACCTTTACCTCCTCCTATGCGGTTAATTCAATAATTCTCATGTTTTCACAATATTTCCACGAGTAGTGATGGATGTGTCCTTTATCCTTTGTTACATTTAAAAGATTTATACAAGACCGAATAAATTTTACTCCGCGGGAAGAGATATTCAGATTTCGAATAACTTTTGTTCCGTTACGCTCGAACGGGGATCGTGTCTCTCTTATGTCTGAACGAATATAATGGCATTAGCGGAATTGCATAGAGAAGGAATGAGAGCAATACCAGAATCACTCGGTATGAGAGAGTTTAGACAGATTCCCGCTTTTGTAAAAGCCGCGAGGTTTTTGCACACTGGAAAGGATTCGCACTTTAGTGTAAATGGATGAACATCATCGGAGAAGGATAAGGAAAACAGGCTGTGAGAAACGTTTCCAAAGTGTTGTGGTATGATTTATCCGAATCCCCTTGTTATCGACTCGGCGTAGTTAAACATTTGAATAAACGCGAAACTCTTTGTTTTGCCGCTTTAGTAGCAGGAACAATAGATCAGAACTTTATGTATTATAAATTTATACCAAGCTTAGAGGATTAAAAAAATCTTCATCGAGCTTGCAGGATTTCACCAATCGACATGATTCAGTTTGAGATTGAGACATTAGATGGAATCTACGTGAATAACAAATCTTCTAACACCAACGTATAACGACCGAAATAATTAATTTAATTGATATATTACTTATTTGGGATAGTCTTTTGAACCAACGTAATAATAAATTTCAAACATTCTATTCTTGTTCAAGACAAAAGATTAAGACATAAACCTTCATATACATACATTTGCATAAAGCCTGGCATATACTCAACGCACGCATTTAAATCTCTTGGGTCAAACACATCCATATATTACAATTCTGTGCGGAAGCATTAATTGTCAATAATAGGCTCTATGAATTTATTACAAGAACATGGTAACCTCATCTCGTATATAACTCGATATGTCTTTTAACTTTGTGCAGCGTAACACGCAAAGTGCAAGATGTTCTTCAATCTGTATTTATTATTTTAATACTTTTTCATTATATCAAGCGATTGGTTATGTCGAATGAGCGTTTTCTCGTGTTCGACTTCGATATTGGATTAAATATCCAATAACTATAAACAATGAAGATGATTCCTTTCGCTCGTCTTCATGTCACGTCGTGGTCGTGATTTGTCGATCGTATTGCAAACAAATTGCGATGTATATTTTTGTACAGGGATTACGCAAACCAGAGACGAAATAAAGGATAATAGAAAAAATAATTTTATGGAGAAGAAAAAAATTATCAATATATGTTTTCTGAAGATTTCTGAACATCTTGGCATACCGTAGAAAAAATGGATGTATATGTATGTATGTGTATAGCAAGTCTTGGAATATGAAATACAGCCCTTGAATGGATTCATTCAAATTGAGCTCGATTAGGTTCTGTTCATATATGTTCATATCTCTTGTAAACATGCTTAGTGTTTTTTTTGTGTGGTAAGATCAATGTTACAGTAAGTTAAGCAAACAGATCTGTTTTCCGAGCTTTTCGTGACAAACTTTTTACTAAACCCGATCATAAATTCAGTAATGGATCGTTCACTTTTATTACCGCCTATATTAATACACCTCTGCGCGTTATAATGATGTGTTTTATCGTGCATGCGTGCAAGTTTCGACTCCTTGCGCGACTCTCTTTTGCCCCGTGAGACAACGACACGTTAATGAGAATTTATGAACGGCTGGGACGGTTGTATTTTTTTCGGCTCGTGAATTCCTCGCACGCAAACTTCATACACGTACGCGTGGAGATAACTAACGCAAAGTGCGAACAAGTCTCCCGTAGACCACAAGTTTTCCCCGTCGCCTGCGCCTCCAAGAGCGACGAGAAACAAAACAAACCCGAACCCCCCTGACAGACAGACAGAAAAGTCTTGCGAGGACTAATAGAGCTCCTCGAGGGACCGGTAGGTTGCGGTCTCTTGTTTGTTGAAAAACAAGGATAAAGGAATGGTTTAATCATTTATCTTACATTTTATATGAGATATTTTACTCCAGTTCATCTGTTGAATTTTGTTTCAAACTAGTGGTGTATGGCGTCGCGGCTTGAGGCAAATTGCTAAAACTTCCCGTACTATAATTTAAAAATTCAAAAAAAAAATATTTTGAAAATTTTGGAAATATTGGGAGAATTTTTAATTTTTTCAAAGCATGACTGTTTTGAAGAAATAGAAGCGTGTAAGCGCCGCGTCGCAGTCAATCGGATGAACATTATAAATCTTGGTACAAAACCCATGGAAATGTAAACAAAATTTGTAGTTATTATTAAAATCTCTATAAAATATCCGATATTTTGATGTGCATATGTCTAATGACCATTTTTGACCGCCAAATGGATCTTCAAAACCTCTGGACCTGCCTTCACAAAAAATTTCTCAATTTTAATTCTGTCAATACAAGTGGAAAGTTATTTGAGTTACTGAAATCATTTATGAAATCAAATAACGAATTGCCATCTTTGCAACTGCCAATAACTAATCACCAAGTTCCTCATCAATAGGAATCGAATGTTTTGTGAATCATTCAAATCGGTTGATCCGTGCTCTCGAAATCGTGGTCTAAAATTTAAATCCGAGCGTACATACTACACATACATACATCTATTTTTATATAAGCTGTGCTAAAATGTTCAGAAGTGCATAAATCGTAAAGATATGCAAAAAGTTTCATTTGAGATTTTTTACGAATACTATTACTTACACTACGGAAAGTTAAAAATTGATTGATTGATTGATTGATAAATGTTATATATTAATTGAACTATCGAAACAAATGGACTACTGTTGAACAAATATCTTACATCAATAATGAATAAATTATTGTAAAATTTTAAAGATCATTACAAACCTTCTAAAATTTCATTACATCATATAAAATTTACAGACTAAACCCTATTGTTAACTTTACTTTGAAAATTCTCAGTTTAAAATAATTTATTTTTATATAATATAAGAATATCCAAGTTTAGCTTTATTTATTAGATAATTTAAGAATTTAGATTTAGATATCGATAACGAAAATTTATTAGATAATTTATAACTAAATTTTAATTAAAATGAAATACAATATTATTTAAATTTTCAGAAATACAGAAATAGTATGATCTGAAATTATGACAAATAATATCATTATCTTTTGCAGAATGAAAAAAAAAAAATATCTTTAATATTAAAATATTATTCTTACAAAACTTTAGCTTACTATCTTGCACATTGCAGATAGTATTTACTTTTAATTACATTTATATTTTTCTTCTCCCATGATTATCATCTGTTTGTTTACTTCGAACTCGTTAAAATAAATATATCCAAGCTAATCAGAAATTACTCGCAATATTCAATTTATATAATTTTATTATAAAGTTACCTACTTTTTGAAAAGTTATATTATTCGTTAATACAAAGAAAATATTCTTCCTACTTCAAGACGTGCTGTGTATACATAAGCTTATACACATAGAAATCCCTACTGTAATATAAATTATTAATTTCCATAAAGATATTCGAGCAGAAAGAGATCTTGCCCTTTGCTGCTTTTATTTCCTTCTGTGATATATTCTTGGCTATTTAGTGGAGAGGTTAGTATTTCTGATAAACGTACACGATACCAGAAAATGGATACGGGGTTAAGTATAAATATGAAAGATATTCTTATCCTTAGAAAATGAATAATGTATATTTTTCCTTTGTTTATCAATATAATAACAACCTCCTAAATCCGCAGAATAGAAATCACTGTTTAATGATGGATATTGTGTTATATACGTCATGAGTTCAGGTGGATTTATATTTATCATTTGTGTAGCAAATATCTAAATTAGCAATCTATTTGGACGAGAAAATTATATAAATAAAATGATGAAATAATAACTTTGTTGTGCAGTTTCTGAAAGAAAATAATGTTGAGAAGATTATTAATATACTTGTGTTCTTTTTTCAGGATCAACCATCAGATGTCGGATGGATCGAGGAGTCACAAAAGGTTAGCCTAATCTATATTTTAAGTTATATATATATATATATATATATATATATATATATATATATGTATATTAATATGTATATTACAAAAATATATTTTGCTGCTTTTGAATTTGATTATTAATAACCAAGGGGGTTGTAGAGATAACGAACGAGATATTCTTTTCTAGCATAGTCGAGCCAACTTCGTTTTTCCAGTTTGCATTAATAATCAGGACAAAATATCAAATTATTTCGTTAAACCTGAAAAATTATTAGATATTGACAATGCCGATGCAAAAATTCGAAATCTGATCAGATTCACAATGATTGACTTCATATTCTTACTACAAAATACCAATGTATGGTCCCTCTTGAATTATATAGGGATTTCGTTACCTATATAACTATGTCACTATTTCAACAATCCCATTTATATAATTTCTGCTAATCAAATTCCCCTGAATGTTTGTTGTTGAGAGTCTCCGTATAAAATATTTCGTCCACGTTTTCAATAACAAACTTGGAAATTCCTCCGTTTGACTAATTCCTCTAAATGTCGTGACACCATCACTCGAAGTTCTCCTTATCTTTCTTGGCTACAAATAATGTAGGGTTGCAGATAAAGACCGTAAACCAATAAGAAAGTGCACGATAGCACTGTGTACTACAAATTCATTTTACCAGCAAAAGTCTAATGTTTGCGTAGGGGCACCTTGCAATTCTCCCTCGGTCATGTATTTTCATGTTTTTCCTTGTGGGGTCGTTTCGGAAAGGAAATTGATTTTTTCTACCATCTTTTCCTTTACCCCAAGAAAAGACATTACGAATTCTGACATATGAGCTCTGTAGACAACTATTACTGTATTTATACCTTATGCAGGCGGCGGTTCTTTCAACGAATTGCTTTGTATACGGGGAGGATAAGCAAATCTCAAAATAAACAGCTTTTTGTATGGGAAAGAGTCATAAATTTTTAAGTTTTGGGAAATGGTATCCACTCGAGGTGAAAGATCAGAACGAGTTGGTAAAAAATCATTTTAAAATTCAATTTCAACTTATGGTATGAATGCATTTGCTGAACTTTGAATCTTTATAAAACATTCTTATTGTAGGTAAACAAATACGAATAATATTTGATGAAGCGATCTCGAATAAATTTTCAATAAATTCAATTGCGAATTTTTTGTTTTTAATTTTTGTAATTCTACTAAATAAAAGCATTTTGCTAAGCCTGCTTAATAAGATTAAGTTTGTAATACTTACTAATCCAATATTTGTTAATTTATTTTCAAAATAATCAGGACTATTTTCCTCAGTTATCTTGAGTAACAACGTTCCATTATTCCCTGACATAACACATATGTTTATTTACAAGCCTTGGTTACGCAAACAAATAGCTGCCTAATATCCTTAACATAAATATCTTGTGGAACAAGCGCCCTTCTCATGAACCCCCAAAGTTCACTTCATTATGCAACCCCCTGGAGAGAATGTATATTTTTACCATTTTCTTCTGTGCACTACTTGTGCACTATATCACGAATAATCTGGTAAATTTTTGGAAATTGGGGATAGATATTAAAAGAATCAGTAAACATTTGCTAAATGTAATTATTGACTATATTGTGGCATCAAAACTAATCATACCTAATTCATCATACAAATTCATATTTTCCATATTATATTTTACATTTCTACTGCATTTTCAAAGAGAAGATTCATTTATTTTTGTTATGTTTGGAAGTACTGATTTAAGCAACTGTATTTGTGGAAATGCTTGGATATAGCAGTTACATTTGATAGACATTGGAATGTTCTTAAGGAGGCTTCATTTTGTTGTTTGTTGAATACTATTTGTGAAAATACCAGAAGTGCTACGAATTGATACTCGAAGTGAAAGTGCGCAATTAGGATATTTATATACATAGAAAGTAGGATAAATATTTACAGTATTTGCAATGAATAATGAACTATAATTTATCACACCAATTCACAAGATAATGCAAACTAGTTTTTCATGCTCAATTCTTATTTTCATTCTTTGAAACAATTACCATTTAATTACCAGTATAGTTCTAGAAACTCCTTCAGTTCCACGCCGACCGCGTTGGAACAATGCTCCTTATTAGCCTGTGCGTTTAAATTGACAATATTCATTTAATCATCGAAGATGTTGTCAAGTAACAATCTTCGCCGCAAATTTCCGAGCTCTTGTTCCTTTACAATCAAAATTTAAATCGAATTACCACGTCGGCGACGCATCGAGTAGATTACATTACTCGTCCCCTATTTGCCTTATGTGTAGTACCAGTCTCTCACATGTACGTACTAATAGAATTGTCGGCCGAGCCGTGCCAAGAATGCGAATATCATCTGTGACACTCTTGTGGAGCTATGAAATCTTTTCCGCAGCTGGAAAATGAAACTCTCATTTAAAACTCGTGCTAGTTTTCAGCGACTACTATCTCAACTTGGTACTTTGTTTCATTCAAATAGGATGGAAATACATTTACCCAGAAATACAATTTTAAGGAAATGTAATAACCTTTGATTTAAAGAAGTAGTATTGGATAATCCCCATTACCATGAACTGTTTCGATTATTATTTACAAAAGTGTATGACCAACAGAAGGGTTTAATCGAAATCCCCAAGAACTATTAAACATAAATTATGTATTCAATATTCATGGGCTTGTAGCAGATTGTTCAAAAGTATAAGTACCACTAGAGCCAAGAAACCTTGCCCTTGTACGTACTCGAGACATGGCTTAGTCTCCGGACTAAGAATATCTAATATGCGAGACTGATGAAAACTTCCAACGGTAAAGCCCATTGTTACCCTCTTAGATCATTAAAATCAACCACACTTTGACTTTCGTCATGTTGAGGAGATAGAAACAAGGGTGGTAGAGGTGGATATTTGGCACCCCGCGGATCTCATGGCCAGATTACTGGTTTTCATTTTGCGGTTATTATTTCTTCTCAAGTCATAAAACTCTTCGATCTACTTAGGGGCGATGATACAATGATATAATTCCATCCATAATATTCACTTGCATAACGATTTGAAGTGCTTGAGGGATTTTTGAAATCAAATATAACGATAATATACAATGATTTTACTTGCTATGCATTAGTTAAAATAAATATTTTTAATTATATTTGATGCTAATAAAATTTATCGAGAAGTGAAAGTAAGTAGAAAATAAATCAGTTAGATCTGTTATTTAAATTGATCCATTTTTAACTATCAAGCTAGATAAAATTCTAGTAATTGCTATTAGTCTAGTAGTCAGGACCATCAGTACTTTTTAGATCTTTCTAAATATTTAGTATCTTTTACGTTGTACTTGAGAATATTATAGATGGTAGTATTTTAAACTTTCCTCTGAATTTAGACATTGCTCTAAGCGTTATTAACACAAACGTACAGGTATATATTATTAATCCGGGGCACACAAATATATCAATGTACGAAATGGAAGTTTTGGAGAAATTTGTGGAAAACATTGACAGCCTGAAAGCTTTTCCGCGTCGAAGAGAACAGACCCGTGACCGAACGAAAAGGAAAAGCTCTCTATTAGAGAGAGACGTGCTGGTTAAAACCGAGTGATTATACATCTATAAATACGATGCTGGGAAAACGACGAAGTTTGAAATAATAGAGAAAATTCGTAAAAAAACTCGGTTATTTTTAAAACTATGATGATACTAATAAACACCAGCTCATCTATTCGCTTCGTTTGCATACACATTTTTACGAATTAAGCTCTGTATATCTAAAATTTTGATTCAGTTGTGTTAAATTCTCATGATTGTAGCAAGAAAAATAAGTAGCAATATATACTTTAAATAACATTTTAATATTTTACTATAGCGTATTGTTATATACGATCTTGTCGACAAGTAGCTTTTCTACGTGAAAAATATAAAACCCAGTCCGTATATACTTGCAAAAATGTACTGAAGAGTATTGAAAACGGTAATATTTTTATTCGCATTATAAACATATTTGAATTTAGTATACAATCTTCTACCCATTCTAAAGTATCATATTTCTTTTTGAAACTCGATATTTCCCATCAAAAAATTACTATGCAAAACAATGCATTACCTCTACCATCCGAGTCAAATAACGTCAAAAGTATCATTTTCCAAATTCAATTGGGATGTCATTATTCATATCATAATACAACTACCGTATCGGCAATGGTATACTTTGGAAAACTCTCAAAATATCGTAACCCATCCTTGGCATTAAACAAAAACTCTTCCACTCTGCTCCTAGTTGTTCCGGAGTCTCGCTTGGTTGACCCCGCTCTTCAAGGCGAAGTAAAAGGAGTTTGCAGGAATTAGGGAGTTCGGAGACTCATACTTGGAAATTAAGTTCGAGTGTTGCCGCATCTTACGAAACTTACTTGCGAATCGTTTGTATGGGCTTATGGCCGTATAGAACGGTTTATATAAACATAAATGAGAATTAAATGTGACGTCGATGTGATATCTTGGGACAAGAGATATTTTTGTTGAGTTATAATGTTCTACGTTTCTAAGCATTAGGTACAATTTTATTTTAGCTTTGCCATATGCGAATATTTTAATCCCTATGTTCTACATTCTGTGCAAACTATGCAGAAAGTTTTTCCAAAGAACCGTTTCCTAAGGAATGTTCTCTCTAATTTAATTTATGCTATGATGGATGTATGATAAAATAAATGAATGTTCGTATTATAAAATATATTATTACTTACCGCCCGTGTTGCGGTCCAACATTGCCGCTGTCAAAAGACGAACTTGCTGTTATATCCTCATCTTTTATGAGACCGTGCTCCATTCCCAAAGGTCCAATACATTGTGCTGGAAAGAGTAAAAAAATAAATAAATACCTGGTTTTATTTATTTCATGAACTTGTTCAAATGAAACAAATCTTAGCTTAGATTTTTCCAATAAATCTAGGCAAGGTTCAAGATAGTACGTTATTTGCATTTGTAGTATTCGGCATAGTTCACTTTGATAAAAATCATCAACGTATTGTAGAATAATGATCGAAAACAACATTTAATATTTCATCAATGTGTTGATTTTTTATTTTACGTTCATGATTATTTAATAGCAAATATAAATATAGCATTTAAAATTTGCTGAGGCAGAGTATTGCTTGTTCAAATACAAAAACGGTTATATATTTCTGAAAGACTTGCGTATTTAAAATAGATCCCCATATATTTGCTTTAGTATTTCGTAAAGTTTATTTTGTCAAAAACTATTTATATCAATTTTAATAGTGAATGATTTTCATTCATGCGCAGATTGGGAGCCAAATCGCAATAAACACTTGATGATACGAATATGTAAACACATTCCTCTATCCCGATGAAGGAATTATTGAGTTTTATGAAGTCCGGCATAAAGAATGATTGAGATCGTGCCATCGATGTGACGATATAGTTTTTGGAATCGAGCCAAAACATACGAATTCTAGTTTTATATTCAGTTATTCCGCCAATTTCCCGCTGGCTAATTGAATGAATAACGAATTCAATATCATGAAAGTTCGAAACTGTGTTTGCAAAGCCCGTGGTGCTTTTTTTGGTGTGCACGCATATTGATTTCCATGGATATTTGAATTGTTGGAATTCCATAGCAAATAAAGTTATTTAACGTAGCACAATGCGCCAGGGTAATGTAAATGTTTTAATTCGGTCTTTTAATTCGAACGTGGTCATAGGTTTTGTGTCATAGAGAAATCAAATCAATTATAAAGTTAGACATCGGGTCTGTTATTTAGTAACGAGAAGTTGCCCTAACAATATAAATCAAAAATATTTTGACTCCATTCCCAAAACTAACAAATCTCCCAAACTGCATCAGCGCATAATAATTCCTCGATCTAGAAACTTGCTTGCAACTTTTCTTGAAATTCTATTTCTATTCATAAAGGTTTCTATATCTCATATTTTCCAACTTCTTCTATACCTGCGCATTTGTGCGGAAGCAAAGAAAAGCTGAATATGAAATTTTCCCTAAATGCAAAAACAACCGAAGAAAGATTGAAAATATGACGCATGGTTGTGCTTACTGTTTTAACTTTTCCAATTCACTCGCATAAGCCCCTTGAATCGAATATAAGAAATAAATTAAATAAATGTAAATCGATGGATTGGAGATGTTGTAAGTTTAATTTTTATGTTTTGTTATTGTAATTTGCAACGAGATTCAATTACGAAGTGAAGGGATGAAAAATTTAGTAGCATATGAACAAAGAAGAGAGGCAAAAAAGATTTATTTTATTTTCAATCTTTCTAAAATAATAATACATTGATTAAAATAGAAGATCTTGATAGTTTATTAGTAGATTTTTGGTCCATCCCATACACAGTATTCCCTTTCCCAGTGAACTCACTAATGGCAATCACCATGTTGTTTAACTTATTTTATCTTCAATTTCAATATGAACTTGGTATATTTATTGTTGCATGAGAATATTTGTTATATATAAGCAACTACTATTACATCAATAGATAATGGTACATTAATACAGAAATATGACCGCATTAAGCTCCGGAAGATCTTCTGCCATTTCTAAATAATTTATTCAACTGCACACTACCTTTTCCCAGGTAAAAACTAGTTACCATCCGAAAAGCATTTAACATGAATTATGCAACGAACAATCTTTGCCATAGATGTTGATTCCTTATCAAACATTAACGCCAGCATCTCCGTTATTCCGTTATACGCTGACTTCTGTCTTATGGAATATTCTATGATAGTAGGTTCCTGCTTTTCGCTTTTCGCTGCGGGAGCAAGCCGGTTGCTGGTGCGAGATGCCGAGCTCGAGTTTTCCGAATTTCCAGTGAAATAAATTTCGAAACGTCGAGAAATTTGCATGCGGGATACATTATTAAAATGGACGCTTGCTGTAACACCGACGAGAAGTGTCAGTGGCGCGAAAATGGATTGTCTTGTAACACATTATTGTTTTTCTGACCAAGAAAATAAAGATACAATCATGTATAACCATAATTTTAGTGTTTTTGCAAGTGCATCAAATATGACATTATCCTATAACGTTTCAAGTGTATGCGATCCTACTTCTGATAAATATTATAAGGCCAAATAAAAAAGTACCTACAACAATTTTATGATGTGAGTAAACAAATTTATGATACAAAATTTGCACTGCTTTGATTATTATATTAATTTACATGTTCTAAATGTTATTTTGATGATACACTTCAAATCCTTCACCAGTATATCAATTTTTTTCAATCTGCCCAAACATTTTTTTTGTACAATACATTACATACTTAGGATGTGTCTAACTTATAGACATGATAATACATGGACTGCTAATTCCATAAACCTTATAATACTTATACATGTGTATAAGGTCGATGACATAATCATATGACTAGTCCTTACGTTTTCCGTGTTAAAAAGTTGAGAGGCGATACTGACTTCACTAGGTGAACGAGCGTTACCGAGAACTATCGAATACTCTCGATTGCTTCAGTAGAATCAACAATAATAATCGGGAGTATACGACGATTCTCTGCAACGCTCGTTCACCCGGTGACGTCTTTATCGCTTCCGACACTTTTTTGCACTCAACTAGCAGTCCATGAATTATAAGATATACGGTCTAACTTTACCTTTTAATTCCATGACGCTTTTGTTTTACCATCTTTTTTTTTACAAAATCGTTTCATTGTGTAAAACTTAAATTCTAATTGCAAAAGCAGACGTCCATCCAAACCAGAAACTTAGCCAACAGAGTATACCCAGAGAACCAGCCCACCAGACCAAAGCTCAAACTACCCACTGATCTCATTCAAATACTTCTATATCATTTTTCTTTCTTTTAAATGCGCATGTTAATTGTTTATTGCAAGCCAAAATTGAAAGTTCTAACGACTCCCCAGATTGATAAAATCATTCACCACCATATTCCAAATAAATCTTACATATATTTCATTTTTCTATTTTCGCAGAGGAAATGCATATAATAAATTTATCTTCACACTTGCGGTGCTGGAAAATAATAATGTGACTCCCATAAACGCCACTGTCTTTTTTGCCAGCATTTGCGATCATTCTGTGCATGGAATCCCATCATATACTATTGTACGTGCCATGTAATGGACTATGTAGTTTACTGCATAACATATATCATTACGAATTTACATGTGTAGCGCCTAAGGTTGCCAACTGAATATATTCTGTAAGACAGAGTTTATGCTTCATAAGGTTTATAGTTATTTCTGTTGTTTACTTGAAATGGTAAAAGAAAATTTAAGGACATTGTTTTAAGGACAGATTTGTCATAAAATTTTAATTTAGCCTATGTTGATATGCCAGCATAAGAGAGCAATTGGAACAATTTGGCTCACAAGATTCTACTTCTACAAGCCTGCATAATAATCACAAATTCTCCAAGGCAAAGTTGGTTACCACCAGAAAATCCGATCTGCAACTTTTATGACACCAAAATTGAAAAAAACTCTCGCATAGAATTGTATATCCTCTATTTTCGTAACATTTTTAATTAATTTTATTTTTCGATCATTAAAGGGAATAATCTATTTACACCCAAACGGTCTTCGTTATTTATAATCGCGCTGACGTAAAAATTATATCTTATCAAAGAATGTAATTCACTTTATTATTTTAGCGATTTTTGTTACTTATTTTGCGAGTTTTTGCGATCAGATTTATTTTTCTCGCCTCTTTATTACACGGCTACGTAAACCCATATCCCGATAATATGCGTTTTAATGGTTTCCAATATCAGTATATTAGGAAGAGCACTTGGCGATTCTCAGATGATTATTAAGGCCATTAAAATTTTTTAAAGTTAACCTTTTACGATGTCTGAGAACACCACATTTGGATTGAACATATATGGAGGAGCCGGTTTATTTTGCACTTTGTTAAAAGAAATTAAAACTTAAAAAAAAAATATGTAAAAATTATCTAACCTACTTCAGTCGTAATGTGATATCTTCACAAAAATATTTTTTCCACTAAGTAGTTTCTCGTTTACATCAGGCCTATAATTTTTGTTAGCAACCTGCTCGTAATAAAAATTTGAGCCTTAGGGACACAATGACTTAGTCTCTTATTAGAACAACATTTCCATATGCGTGTTTTTGAATGTTGCCTATGGCTTCTCATATTGTAATTTGGAAATTGATACTTGTTTCGATAAAATGTGAATGCAGATTCAGAGCGGTATAAATATTACAGAACAAAATTTTTTATTGTCATAATTTATTGAGTTCCAAAAAACTAAGCAGCACGATTTCCTATAGGCAATCTAGCATATAGTTCGACTTAAATAGATTTCTTAAAACTGATTGAAACTGATATTATCCACGAAATTGTATGATAATTGACTCCCCTATCACATTTTATAAATTTCTAAAAAATTACTTTCTATCGTGGTACATCTTTATAATTCATTCCCAACGTAGGTTGGATATTAATATATTTCTTTTTAATAAGACAGCCAATTTAAAAAAGTGTTAAATGACAAGCTAAAATACCTGTTACTATAAATCTATAATTCATTTAAATCCTTTAATCTTATAAATATAACCTGACACAACAATGCGTTTATTCGATCATAATTTATTATGACAGGATTGTCAGACATTTCTCATCACGCAAGTCGAGAACGAAGCTTCGGTACTTGAAACGTGTGCCTTTTGTTATTATCACAAAACCTTGGTAAAAAATAAGATGGAAAGGGAGCTTTGGACAAAATGAGTCAATTATATAGAAATTATTATTAAAAAAATTCGATGTTTATGGATTTCTAATACCGTGCACCCATCTGTTCTAGTCATATGCATTTAACATTCACTCTCAAATTTATTTCTGGTTATTTTTTTAATTGTTGAATACAATTTTTTAATTGTTCATTTTGTTGGCCAGCTATAGAAATAAGTTATTTTTAATAAAGATTTTTTAGAATTTTTTACAATTAAAGAACCTTGTCAAAATTTAAAAAATTGATATTTAGTTGATCTACTTATATAAAACAAGTTACAATCGTGTTGTTACAATAACGAGTCACCTAAGTAAATGATTTTTTTTTCATAGCAAACTATACGATATCTACATTCACCTACAACTGTAGAGAATTTAATATTATGGCGTGTGAATAATATATAAAAAAAATAATGACAAATTTATATTTATCATTTTTGAGTAATTTTTCCTCCATCATCCTTCTATTGCTCTCACGAGAAGCAGGTGTTTTCTACACAAAAGGAGGCGTCTCAACTAGCGAAACTGGGCGTTTGAAAATATTCCCTCTGATGATGTGCACCGATTAAAAATAAAATACAAAAAAATCACATCGCGTTTAGTTGTCTCGATGTTTTTGTATGAGTCCCGTATCTGAATAATGTCTGAATCGATTCTGTGGGCGTTGAAATGTTACACACGACTAGCATTCAGAAAGCCCAAAGGGTTTATTGAGATAAAAGTCACTATGGGTAAAAAAATATAGTTTGTAATTTTTTTATGGGTCGGTAAATGTTTTTTGAGGTGTGGTAATGGAAAGGACATGCAATTTTTATTTTATATTTCTATTTTAAACTATATATATTTTTTGAATCAATAAACTCTTACAAATTTTCTTTTCTGTCTAAAAACAAACCATGTTTGATTTTCTACATTTAAGCGATTTGGCTATTCCAATATCCTTAATGAAGAAACTAATACTCGAAGAGAACACAAGATAAAATAATCCTGTACCATTATTAGTCCAGTCATTTGGTCGTCTTGCCGGTACAGTACTCCGGGAATTCTGAAAATTGGTAATCTTATAGATTTCGAGGTGCTCTTTACGAAAATCAACTTTGCCACCTCAAATTTGAACGGCAAGTTGCCGCCATATTGAAAAAATGGCGTCAAAAAACAGCTTTTTTAAAATATCTTCTTTCTGGCTCAATCTACGATAAAAGTATCTATGTACGAATTAAACTAGAGAAAATTTCCTAGAATTCCTTAGAAAACCGTTTTTTTGAAAAATTTATAGTTTGAGAGTACGGCCGCCTCAAAGTCTTTGCTGCTCTCGCCGTAGTATCAAATCTGTCCATATATGACAGCACTTCGTACTTGACCACATTCTCTCTAATAATTAATATTTTCAATATTAAATTGAGCGAATAAGATCTAGAAATAAAATAATTCAAATATTTTTCTGTTTTTTTGCTGATTTTTTAACGCTTCAAGCTACTTGAAGCTATAAGGTGCTACTCAAGCTATAAGTATATTTACAGCTACTTTGCCATTGAAGTGTTAAAAAATTAGCAAAAAAAAACGAAAAATATTTGAATTAGATCGCTTAAGATCTTATTCGCTTAATTTAACATTGAAAATATTAATTATTAGAGAGAATGTGGTCAAGTTCGAAGTGCTGTCATATATGGACAGATTTGATACTACGGCGAGAGCAGCAAAGACTTTGAGGCGGCCGTACTCTCAAACTATAAATTTTTCAAAAAAACGGTTTTCTAAGGAATTCTAGGAAATTTTCTCTAGTTTAATTCGTACATAGATACTTTTATCGTAGATTGAGCCAGAAAGAAGATATTTTAAAAAAGCTGTTTTTTGACGCCATTTTTTCAATATGGCGGCAACTTGCCGTTCAAATTTGAGGTGGCAAAGTTGATTTTCGTAAAGAGCACCTCGAAATCTATAAGATTACCAATTTTCAGAATTCCCGGAGTACTGTACCGGCAACAGCCTTTTTTTGCACCAAATGACTGGACTATATCCTTTAATAGTTCATTTGATATTCTTTCATGCTCGGACTGCAGGCAATTTCATGGATTTACTTCACCATCGACCATACACTTTCGAGTTTCAATAGTCATTCCAAGGAGTTCTCAGTAAAAATAAAAGGGTATTAAAATTTTCCAGACAGAATAACATTTCAATTCGAAAAGAAGAAAATCATTTATAACGTGGAGCGGTTTAATATCGACGATTTCTTTCTGTTGCTTTTCATAATTGGGATTTTTCCTGGATGGCAAAAAGTAAAGGATATTTTGCTGTGTGGGAGCCATTATTGGAAATATTGTAATAATGAGATGGGTATGGATGAATTTGCTGCTTTCAAAAAATCGTCAAATTTAAATGTCTTTCCTTTGTAGATTTTAGACTTGAAATGATTATTTCCACTTTTCCATTCGTACATACAAAAGTAATACATATTATGTTGCCGGAGCGGCGGCACACGAGTGGAATGGGCTACATAAATATTTTAGTTGCCATTATCATTGAAATCAATCAATAACATCTTTTGTAACAATTGAGTTGTTTTTCCAATATGTCTCTATGATATACAACGTACCAATTACGGTTGACAATTGTAAATTCCACAAACTTACTAAATGTCCTTAACTGCACAGTTGTTAATATAGGAGCGAATAAAAAAATATCTTTTGTAACTTAAGTTTCATTGCAGGGTATTTAAAAAAAACTGTGAGCAAAACATTTTTAATTTGTTTTGAAACTAAACATGCCCGAGGTGCACTTTAAAACCCCAAACCCCAAACGCCAAACCATACCCCGATGAGGCCGCGAACGTTTGGAGAGAATATATTTTATTTCCGCGAATAACTGAAAATTTTTCCGAACAGTGATGTAGCAGGATAGATGAAACAGCTTTTTTAATAACAGACCTAGAATAAAAATATTTTGCATGCGTTTTAGCCTTTGAAATAGTTTTCATCAAAAAATGTAGTAGCACAGGATAAGAAACTTGGATGAATTGCTATTTTTGAATAATAAAGTACCAATTATGGATTACTTAATCCTAATCCAAGTTTCAATTTATAATTTTCCTCTTGTATCGGTATTACATGACAATGCTATCAAACGGCAACCGTTCGATTATCAGGGAGCCGCGTTACCTAAACAAAAACCAGGTACTTCGATAAATATTATGATACGGGATTATCAATTTATGAATTTTCAATTCGACTTTGTCGTCTACACTTGAAGTGAACGTTGGGAAAAACGCAAATAACGAAGAAGCTTTAGTTATAGAAAAACAAAAGGAGGAATATAATAAAAACTTTGTTTTTAAAGTGGATTTTCATGCAATTTCATGATGATTTATATCAGAGTCGAGGTTTCCTACGCTTAAGGATAGTTTTGTGGGAAAAAAATCAATTTATGTCGTTTTATATTAAAAGTGAAATTAATTAAGTTCAAAGTTCATGGTTCAGATATAATTACTGTTTGAAACATTTAACAAATCATAATTAACTCCTTGTGCATATTCCTATCAGCAAAGATCTTTCAGAAAAACCTCCAGCATATTTTCGCAGTATGTTATTTTCATACCATGAGTGTTATTACCTCAGACATATTCGCGCATGAAAAATATGAATTATCACGTTGAGAACATAACAAAGTGACAGATAAATGTCTATGTTAAGCCTATATTGTAGTTATTTGCACATAGCAATTACACGAATACGCCACTCGAACAATGTTTTGCTGCATAAAAGTTCAAAGCTGATCCTCAGAGCGCCGAAGCGTTTGTATGTACTGTACTGACCAAAGCTTTGGTGCGAGATAGTTTTTTTGTTGTTTTTATATTTTAGTTTGCATTCGGTATCTTTTATATGTGCTGAGTTCTTTGGTTTTATACTGTACCATTATATTTATTCTTTGTCTGAAAAAAATATCGCTGAATGTTCCGCTCACAGGGTGGAATAGACAACTATAGTAGTCAAAACACAATATGGAATTTTTTGAAAAATTAGCTATTCAAAGTACTCATTATTGTATTTGACAATATCGCAACATCCACTATAAACGTATTCATAGATATTTAACAAAAATAATTTCGACGTCACTTCTTGTAATCACTACTTACTACTTCTCGTAACTTAAAATACACGGTGGAGGAGGGGGGATAATTTTGAAAAACACCACGTATCACTAAGGGGTGGGGAAGGGTTCCAAAAATACTTAAAAAATCAATCACGTGATTAATGGGCGCCCCTAAATAGTACTGGAGTACTACGTATATGACATGATGGTCACCTCAGTGGGCTACTTCATTTTAATGCATTTAGACCACATACTAAATATATAGCACTTTGCATTATTTATAATTTGTTGTTTAGTATAATTTGTCTTTCTTGACCAGTGTCATAATAGCAATAATAACTATAATTACAAATCACATTGCATCAAGATTAAAAATAATTATTAAAACAAGAACCCATTACAAAACTTCAAGTTCCCCAATCCCAAAACTTTTCCAGTTTCATTAAATAGTCGCCAACATTTTTACGATGCGAAAGAATCGCAAAAGTGGCATAAAATTAACGTTTCCTAGCATCTTGATAATAATTAAACAGTCGTTGTGCGCCGTTCCATAAAGTTTATTAGAGCGAAGTTGAAACCGCATTGACGCGCTCCTGCTAATTTCCTGTGTGATATTTTTAACGCGGTACAGGATACATATTTTTAATGACACTAAATCCAATTTGTGTTCAAAACTTCAGACTTTGGCACGGTTTGTGCAGAATGGAGCAAGCAACACGGCTACCGTCGCAGAAATATTTTATTACATGTGGAAATACGAGTATATGAGGTTTTTGGAGTCAGATACATGGGCAGTGTTTTTTTAACAATTTTACTATCATATTGCGAATAATAATTATTATAGTGTGGGTTTACTGGAAAATATTTATAGAATACAATAAATCACGCTGATTTTATTGTTATTATTTTAGTTTACTTTATTACAAACGTAGCTTTGATATAAAGTTTGCGTATATGTATATCTTATTACACAGTATATAATAATGCCGTAAATATTTTATGGTCTAAGATTAATATCAACTGGTTGTTATGGATATGGATATAGATATTATTTTGAGCTTTTGTGTTGAGTGAGAATATTTTTTTGCAATGCAATGCATGTATCAGATATCATGCTTAAGATATAAAGCAACACTTTTATTATTTTATTTTTTTTAACAGAAAACACATATCACAACTACGACGCCTCATAGAAAGAAACCTAAATTAAAATTTTTGTAATACTGATAATTCATTTCTAATTCGATGCAGCAATGCCTCAGAAAGCTATTTTCACTAAAATTCGTATTTAAGATCATTATTTCAATGTGACTGCTGCTTACTATTAAGTTGGATTCATAACGCTTATACAAATTATTTTCGATTGTATTTCCACATGTAATAACAATTAAGAAAATTTAGTAAATATTTTTCTTATTAATTCAAGTTTTTTAGTTTTCAAGACAAATTTTCAAATTTGTTTAATTTTGGAGTTATAAGATTCCAATCGAATAAAGAATGCCTTATCGAAATTTTATTTCAGAAAAATTAAGCCCTGATCAATCTTGAACTGCAAGGTAATTAAAGTTTTAGATTTTAGATCGATTTAGTCTCGCAAAATTGAAGCCAATTTATTATAAATATTTTATATTTTTTGATATATAGAATATAAAACATAAGAAATTTAATATACGGGTATATATTTCACAAATCAATGGCAATATCAAATGTCTATTATACCATTTCAAATATTTTTATCATTTCTTATATTTCTATGACTATTACCTACGTTCGGTACAACGCACACGTTTAATTATTATCAATATAACATGCTATCAAATAATATCAGTTCAGATTTATCACCTGGGCAGCAAGTTGACGTTAATTGATATATGCTTTTAATTAAGTTCCGCGTCACATCATAACATCGCAGCACTATGGAGAATTGTAATGGAAATGGTGAGATTCTTGATGCGTTTGCGTGAATAAGATGAATATGATGAAATTGATTGGGACTTACTAGAAATTGGTAGAAATTAGAAGAAGACATTAGTATTTTCAGGAAACTGAATCTAAGAACTTTTCGCTCACACAAATCTGCAGAACAAAATTATCTGATACGAATTAAACATTTAGTCGACATGGTGTCGTCATTGTGTCGACATAGGGTCGACGTGGTGTCGACATGGAGTCAACTGCCATAAAGATGATTTGAATTTGAATTTTTAGAAGGATGGACATTCGTCAAAATTTAATATAATTTTTCACGGTTGTGATAAAAAAATGTAGTTCTGATGAGAACTGAGAACAGCGCTGAACAATTTGAACTCTGCGGAATGTTGAATAAATTTCAAAATTTTCCAATAGATTCATATCATTCTATTAATATATATCTATTTCCATTTATCCGTATTATCTATCTATACGAGTATCCTCAACAAGGGAAATCTTGAGCTTCAGTACATGGTGGATGGTTCTGCATGAAGGGGATGCTAATTATATGAAAACAGTGGAAGTGTCAAGTCAGAGTACCTCATGAATTATAGCATAACTCAGGATGGGGTTAATCGAGAGAGAAGGCTGTGTAGGTGATATTATGGAAGTCATTTGGGTTAATGTGCAAAACAAACATTTTCCTCTCAAAATATTATCTGAAACGAGATTTAATATACACAATTTAAATATCAGCACTCTGCGTAGGTAAAACACCCACACTCATGTTAAATAAATAATACTCATGATTATGTACGTCTACTTTGTACTGAATTGATTGTTTGAATTTTCCTTACTTAATTCGTAGAAGTTAGATTAATTTAATAATCATCATTGCTTTTATTTTAAATTGTTTCTTATCCAAATACTGAATGACTAGCCAATAATCAAAAAGCCAATAAACGCCATGGGAATAATTAACGACTAATAAATCTTTTTAATTGACTCCGCATAGTCAGCTTCTGGTGTCAATCACACTTACAGACAATAAGTCTTAATGCACGATGACCTCGGAATATAATTTATAGCGACACCAATAATCAATTAAATTTTGAGTCAAGATGAATGATATTTTATGATTTCATCATTTAAAATATCAGTTGATATAACTTTTCGGTTGCTTCGGAGATTGAGATAGAGCGGAAACAGATTTTATGGATGCTGTAAATTATCTGAAGGAATTAAAATGAGTTTTATAGCATTGCTTCTAATGATGTGTTGGGATGAAGAATATGATTTAAAGCTGATATTCGTAGAAATATGTGAAAGTAATAGAAATAGGATTCTCAGTACTAAAAGTTATTAGACAAGTGATGCAAATAATAAGTAGGATTTTATTTTGTAATGTAAAAGACATGAGTCTACCCAACTACCGAGCTTTGTCTGAGCTTTTAGCTTTCATCTTATTTTGCGCAGGATATAATTAAGATACGTACATAGGTCCTTTATAATCTGGTTCAAAAGGTTAACAATAGTAAACGACCATATCTAAATATCGTGAATTGTATTGTGTAATCGTATTACGTATAAAACTATTTCAGACAGAGCAACTTCGTAAAACAAGAGAAACGTATAATACAAGCCAGACAAGAAATGTCAGTTGCAATATTCCATTTTCCGCATTTCAAGCGAGTACTTGACAGTCGCTACTGTACCTACATTTAGGAACATACATACTACATATACACTCACACACACACACATATATATATATATATATATATATATATATATATCTAATCCAGGCATCGCTTTATTATGATTCATGTATATATTCAATCTGTAAGCAAGCTAAACCTGTGACAAATCTTGAATTATACCAAGAATAATCCATTTGGTATTAGATGTTCACATCTTGAGGTTAACAGAAATGTGACCCAATTTTAAATCCTATCAACGTTTTAGAATGAATTTCTGTGGTGCCTGACGAAGCTTCGATTTGATTCACGATCTATATATAATTATATAATTATTAATATCATTAATTAAACATTTCTGGCTACTTTTGAATTAGTCAATTATTACCAGAAATTTTGCTGAAATCCCTTATCGTCACATAAATTAATTTTTCATAAATCCAGGCATTCTATCATGCAGTGCATTATGTCAAAAAAGTCAAAGATAGCACAAGAATATTTTTGAGTTTCTATATTCTCAAATATCTAATATTCTCAAAAATAGTAATTTTATCAGGTCTGCTGTTAAATTTTAATAACTCCAGTCATTTGAAAATTATGTTTTCTATCCAGCAGTTTATAGTAAATCTTATTTTGCCAAAAAAGTCAAAGGGTCAAAAATAGCTTGAACAAGTTTTTAAGTATCAAGTTCTAGTAAATTTCAGTAAATCTAGTCGTTCAAAAATCGTGTTTCCTATCATGTCAAATATTTTTATCGCCAAATCTACAGATTTTCATGTTTTTGTTAATTCTAGTCGTTCAAAAATATTTTTTTTTGGTCGAACAAACTAATTAAAGAAATTATAAGTCGATATTAAAATTAAATCAGCCCCTACCTCAACGTTAATGTATTAAAGTTTTATCATATTGCACAAATTTAGATTTTTTAGTATTTAATGCTTTTATCTAGTTTTTTATTATTCTTTTTCTAATTAAATTTAAAATTTCGTATCAAATTCAATTACACGCCTTTGACTTTCAGAAAATGCGGATCTAGATAATATTGTCCTAATAAAAAGCCCATTCGGACAATTTCGTTGGCATGAAAGCATGTTCTCTCGGGACGTCATACGGTATAAAATTCTTACAAAAAGATCGCATTAAGATATTACCTCGCTCTTTGTGTTTCACAGTGGATGATCCATGTCTGAACATAAGATTCCGACTGAATTGAATTTCACATTTCACGTCTGGTACGTACAGGTTGCTCTAGCCGCGGCGGACATCAATGTCATTTCTTGTGTCATCTCGCCGCGAATTGTAATGCGTTTCGTATACCCACGTTGCTATGTTCTATTATTCCGGATTTCAAAAGTGACTCTTACATTGAAATGTACCGCAAAGATTCAATTGTGATGCATACATGAAATTGAATGCGATTCCCTATTGTTACCGGGATGAATTGTTCCTTAGGCGGAAGGATTTTTGAGTAAAGGAAAATTTTAATTATATGCATTTGATAAGAAAAGCTTGTATAACATAGAAAAAGATAATTTTCTTATTTGCTTTTCACCAAAATAATTCGAAATTGAAAATTTTACTTTGATATTTCTATTTCTCCCTTTGAGTAGACAGCCCGATATTTATGACTATTTATTGTAAATCCACACATTTGATCTAAATATTTTTTTTTTACTCACATGTGTCTATCCCTCTTGATTTTCCTAAGATGAACAGCAAAACTGTGAGTGTCAATGAAAATTGCAGATAAATCGAGCCTAGTCGTAAGAGCGCCATGTTTGACCACTTCTAGCGAATCATAGTCCTGGAAAGACAAAAAATCAACTATTAGTTTCGATAAATACATACATCATATATAATACTATTCACTATGAGATTATTCTGGCAGTATCAACACAGCCTTGAAAGTTCAGGATATTAAAAAGTTGGCCGCGATATTCTATCGATTGCAATCACTTACAATTAGTCATTCGGTACTGGTAGATAAAATGATTCACATGGTACAATAGCACTTACGAAATTGACAGCATTAATCATAAAGTGTCCAACACACTATTATAACATTATTAAGACATTGCTCCTAAGAAGCGATTGAATAAATATCGATTTTTTTTTCAAGTTATATTAGAAGAAAATTATATTCTCAAAATATTAATCTAACAATTAAAATTAATTTTTGATTGAAGTCTTAGAAAAATTTGCAGTTTTTTAGAAATATTTAATACAATATATTTTAGTATTTTTTCTATTGAAGTTGTGAATAATACTATCAAGTAGGAAATGCATTTATGGTTCAATGGATTTTTTACAAGAAAAATGCAAAATCAGTAGTACTAAGTCGAAATTATTTGACACCCAATATTAATCCTTTCCACTTGTACATTGCAAAATTAATACGCATTACACCGATGCGGCATGCAAGTGGAAAGGGTTAGAAGTTTCTACTCACACTTAAGATTTATAATAAAATAAATTTTTCGAGCTGACACATGTCGAAGGTTGTTTTGTTAAAAATATACTGTTCAGAGGCAAGAAATTTCCGAAAATTTTTCCATGCAACAATTACGTATCAAGCTCAAAAGCTCTCAATTTATCACGAAGCTTTGAGCATTATTAACCATCAGAAATCTAGCAGAGAGAGTCTCTTAAACGATCGTATACATCAAATGAGTACCAGTTGCTGCTTACTTAAATTGCTTTTGAAAATCATCTCATTGACTGAAAGCATTAAATATATTTCCAGACGCTCGCTAATTTATCCGCAAGCGCATGCAATGCTTGTTTGTATCAATCTTCATTACAAATTCATTACGCAGGCGCTCGCCTCATTCTGGCGATCCTTGTGAGTCTCACACATCCCACAAAACATATCTTTCATAATCTAACATGGTCTGATGAGTAATGTTAAGCAACACGATGTTGAATACAATGATATATAACAACCCCGTTGCGACTTAAATCTCGACCCACACCGGAGGAACTAGAGGATTTTCGCATTATTGCATAGACCGAGCGCCACTAATGGGGTAATCTAATTCTCAGATGACCTGCTTTTGTTAAAGGTTAACGCAAGAGAAATGATGATTTTAGTAGGACCGTCCCTGAGAAACATATTACGGGATAATGTATTATGTGATAGTACATGTCCTTTAGTGCATAATTTAATGCATACATCCGAAGGCAACAGATTTTACCTTACCAGCAAGAAAATTTCACCAGCCTCTATTCAAGTCAGTTAGTCAGTTTTTTATCAGATAATTATTGATAATATTTATTTTCTCCTAAAACCATTCATTTTCTGTAAACTGATGCTCGTATATTTTGTTTTTCATTTATTACCATGTGTTTATGAATATCTCCATTTTTGTGATCAAATTTCATTATCCGGCGCCTATTTTCAACGAAACACAATACTAAAGACTCTCATTCAAAATAAATCATTGGCCTCGTTATTCAGACTTGACGTGATAAGGAAAATATTTAATAAGAATGGAAATGTACACCACCACTCCTCGCATTGATGTCTGAGACAATTTATTATTTGCCGCGATTTATGATCCAATGATCATGAGCCATTTTCGTACGGAATGTCGTTTTGTTATGATTTTATATAAACCCAACCCAGTGATAAATTACTTTTTATGCCGTACACGGTCAAGTTGTTTAACATCCGATTTCATCGATGGTATTAGTTTCGAATGGACAGCCGAAAATAGTTTTCGAAATAGAAATACTTGGCGAAATATTTTTATGGGCTCAGAGTCAAGGAGCAGAATTGCCTTCTCACATTTCTAAAGGTCAGACTAGAGAATTCTTTATATAAACAAATATATTTATTACTAAAATAAAATATTTTTAAGTATAACTGACATTAGCACAAATGTCATACATGCATTACATTTAATTGACGCTATGGGGGTCGGAAGACCTTTATAGTTATTAGTGATGTAATTAAAATGACCACATTATGAAGTAATAATCTCACATTTTAATTACTCACAAACCTTAATCTAGTCACCTGGGACACCATAATATATGGCTTTGCATATACAATTCTGTTGCGTTTTATGATAAGAGAAAGAAGGTAATTAAATATTAATCCTATATTAATGATTCTTCTTTTTTAATCAAACTAAGAAAATTACTTGCTAGTGGAATTAGTAGATGGTAATCGTAAATTAATTAAATGCGGTAATTATAATTTGTGTTGATATGTAATAATATAAAATTTTATTTTACTAATTGTTTTTTATTGTTCCAAATATGATGGTCCCTTCTGGATACATATATTCGTCTGTCATTCCTTCTCGATCTACAAGACAACTTGTCCTCCTTGTTCGCCGACACCCATGATCTCGTGTCATATCGATAGCACGTCCATTCACAAGTGTCCGACGCCGATGTATTTGAAATGGAGAACTACTCGATTCTTTCGACGTCGTACTACAAGTCCATAACATAGCAGTTCCACCTCTAATTACGTTCGACTGCGCTGAATTCTTTATCGATTCCGGGCCGGCGCCACTTCAGGCCGTGGCGGTGGCGGTGGCGGCACGGTCGCCTAGGAGAAGGGCGGACGATGGGTGTTGGGAACCCCTAGATTCCCTTCGCCTTTACGCGAGCGTCATATCGTACAAACGAAGGCGTCATTAAGCCGAGAAATCGACCCCCAGCAAAGTTCGGATGTATTGCTGCAATAGTTGAAAATAACGCAAACGTAATACGGAAATAAATATAGATGTAAATGACTATTGGGGCAGTAAAGATTGAAATAGACCTGAAATATATCAATCGCTTGCATAAATTAGGCATTGACAGAATTAATATTTTTTTACAAATCGTTAATATTTTGATTGCTGATGAACCACGAAGCATCAGTAATTTTTCTCCAAATCATGAATTGGGTGCGTTGCATAAGAACTATATTGTACTTACTGGCATAACCCCAAAGTTCCATACCATAAGTCCAAACGGGCGTCGATTAATTACGTGTTGCTTAAAGGGAGAGTGGGGAGTTGAAAAAAAATCACGGATGATTACACAGAGGGAGGCGAGGTCTGGTAAGATACGTGCATATATTTTTACCTGGATTAAAAAAAATCCGAAATTTTTCAAAAGTATTTAAAAAAATTACGATTTTTTTAAGGTACTAAAATACACGTGATGTTTGATGAGGAAGGAAGGCTAATTTTATACATCACCAAGGGGAAGAGGGGATTCCCAAAATTATTAAAAAACGATAACGTGGTTACTGGACGCAACCCATCGGCCTTAACTATGAATAAATAATAATTTCTTGACTTTTGATGTTATCTTAATATTTGGCACATGCTGGCACTTAGCATCGACACTCCTTCTGTAGTATGTTTATTTTATTAGCTGGAACAAATTTACCAAAATATGATCATATAAATATAACGAAGTGCTTAATCAACACATTGAGCTGAATAAACTTCCGAAAGTAATAGGTGCATCATCAAATGACTGCGAATACGAAAATAGAAAAAGCTTCCTACTCATATAAATAAAATATTTGTACTAATATACGTGTACTTTCACATATGAAATATATGAATAAATATGTGTGTGTCTCAGAATGTGTATATTTGTTACTTGTGTATATGAATTACCTGTATCACGGCGGGGATGATGTTTACCATATCATGTTTGTTTATTTGCTTGTAATATTGAGAATACCAAATAATTAGTTGTTTATGAGATATGACCTAATTGGAGCTTCTTGTATAACTAATATTCAGTTCCGCGTAGTTTTTGCTTTGATGTGCATATTTATTTGTGAGCATCAACCACAGAAATGGGAAACAAAGTTAAAAGTTGGTTAAAGCAAATGACTTTGCATGAAATTCAATAATCATTTACCAAAATATTTTATGTGCATTACTGTTAAAAAACTTTCTTGCGTTATTAATATGAAATTTTTCCTTTGAAGTCCTTGACTTCTTCATTTTTTCAGCCTACAAAGCCTTGGCAACACTTTGTAAGCGTATCCCGCCGTCCGTCATGCTTGACGAAAAATTTGATCTTAAAAATGTCATAAAACGGCAAAACGACACAATCTACTCAGCTGCAAGGAATTAAGCATTATTTTTAGCACAAAGTTAAAAGTCCGACGTAAAACTCCACTTTGGTAATAGAAAGATGCGGTAGATTTAATGCCTTACTAAAACCGAGGCTGTAAAATGAAACGGTTCGTGCCGAGCGCTGTCTGTTCGCCAAGTTGCTGACTGCTGATAGAGTGGTCATTCATGTGACAAATAGTCTAATGGTTCTATTCAAGTGAGAAACAATGGTAATAGAAAAATTATCATTATTTAAACAAATGACTGCACAATATATATTTATAACAAAATTACAATTTTCTACAGATACTAATTACTTAATTGGCGTTCACATTATTCTTTTACATTGTAAAATGATCACAGTGTGAAGAATAGCATATACAGTATCTATTTTCCCAAATGTTTCTCTATATCCGCAGTACGTATTATCAATTAGCCAGATCGTTATAGCCAACTTCATCCTTTGCTACAGCTTAACAGTTATCCTTATCAGTAGTCCGTAAGTAATTTAACACACGAAACTCCCTCTTGCTTTCCAGACTCACATACACATAAATGTTAAATAAATCTGTATTTATCACACATATGTGAGAGACTGGGTATAGGTTGTAAAACCTTCGAGCAAAATTTCATCTTTATAAAAAAAAATATTAATTCTCTTTAATATATTAGTCGTAGGTACTTATTTTTCTTACTAATAAAAATAATTTGTTATTTTTTGTCTTATGTTTTTAAGAAAATTGTTTCATAATCTCTCATACCAGATACCCCGGTCTGACTGAGATATGAAAATAATATATGAAAAAAAAGGTTATTAATTATTTTTTGTTTCAAATAACATTAACGAAAATATGGTCAATATCATCAAGTTTCTCCGATATAAACTACAACACAGTTGCTCGCTTGTAATAGAGCAGTTTTGATACAAACTTAAAATAAAACAAGCATTTTAAGAGATTTTTTTTTTCAAAATGGATTTAAATACTACTCTAATTAATTGAAACGTATTTAGAAAGGTTTTTCTCTAAATGATTTTTGTGTTTGTTTCAATAGCCATGATGATCTTAGTTTCAATAATCATGATCCTAGGTCAGAAAAGCACTTACATATAGATTAATGTAATTAGAATAGTTTGTAAATTATTCCAGTAAAAATAATTTCATATCATTCAGAGTTTAGAATATTTCATGTAATTAAAATTTAATTTTAGTTAAAAATATATTTCTATAAATATTTTCTCATGGTTCTCATATTTATGTTGAGAACTCCAAGTAGAGCGTCCTGGGAATCTCATAGTCCCTTATATGCAGACCAGAGCGAGTTTGGCAAAGGACCCGATGTAGTGTTAATTAATGTTCTACTCGAGTGCTAATAGTCGCGCAAACTCCATATTGGCCAGAATATGGTGATGTACTTCAATATTTAGTTATCTCACTGGGTGGCTTTCTACTTATCGACGTGTTGTAATCTTTAATTAAAATTGGGTTCTTGGTAAACTGCTTGATAGCCAAGGGTAATTGGTAGTCAGATAAAAGTAAAGCATAAATTATGGACTATTTAAAAATATGCAAGTATATTTTACAAATTGATAATCACATCCATCTTCTCATATAAATCCTTTACCATCACGAGTTTCCTACCATAATTTCCCAAAAATTTCCATTACCTTCACCTCTAATCGCACTATTTCCCAAGTGCTCCATAATCTAGTCCAACAAATCTGTATTCCGGCGTGTTCTGGTCATGTTAATAAATTTTCTCCTGCCCTTGGTATCTCTGCAGTCATGATCCTGGGATGGTGCGAATGGTATGCATCTACGACGATGGTACATTTGCTATCGGTAACCAGTGGAGGCGACTTCCGGCATACGCGTTCCGGAACTCCGGGATAAAGGGTTGAGCACGATTTCAACGGGTTATGCTGTTGTATCTATAATACCCGATATAGCTTTGGCACCCCTATGTTGTGATAAGGACGACGAGTTGCAACGAATGGGCACAATGGAAATGGGTTGATACTACAAACCTGGTGTAAATTGATACATTTTTATGAAAAATGCGTTCAAAATGTATGCATATCGCGTGTAGATATAAAATTTTGGTTTAAAAATACATTATACAATTTTAAATTTGCACAACATATCAAGACAATGATGCACTTCCAGACGTGTTATGATTTCTTGAAATCTCTTCACAAATTTGATTTTATTATTCTTACTTCTAGTGACAAATGGATTGATACTTTTTTAATTATCTATAAGTTTACAAGCACATTCAGGTGTAATTTAGACGATAACATAGCGTTGTTACGGCAACGCTCTTTTATCCTTCTTTCTTGGTACTAAAAAGTGTGAAAATGCTATCTATTTGCTGATCGAGATTCTATGAATATATTTAATTACATTTAAAACAAGTAATTTTCAATGAACAATTTTGTGCACGATTGAACAATATCTCTAATATATATATTCCAAAATTCTGTACGTTTCTGAATCTCTGCAGAATCCGGAATTGTTTCATTTCCCTTTTGTACAATCGCATATTATTTATGTACTAGAAGTGCTAAAGTTATCGCCTAGCAATTCATTTGGTTGAAAGCTAAGTAAATTAATAGAAATATCGAGTCGTATTACTATTACTAACCATAAAGAGCAGGATGTTCGAGATTTAACTACCAAAGTAAAAAACATTTGTTCGTCATTTAGAGCAACATTTTTTGCCTGCGAGTTAAATACAGTTTGGAGTTTATTATTATTTTTCAATTTATGTATCTCATTATACAATCCAAATAACGCCATTAAATGCTCATTGTACTAATTACGAAGATCCGCTGCTTGTTCTGTACCCTCTGTTGATTTTTTAACATTGAATAAGTTTAAGTATCAAGAGCTCGTTCTCCGTGGACCATAATTCATCTTAGACAGACATTACGTTTTACTTGAAATTAATAGCCTTGGCGCAATGAGGGGAGGGCAACATCACACGAACATTTCCAAGAAATATTAATGAGCCGTAGAAGAAAAATAAACAAATTATAAATCACTCGAATTTGTTGCGCAGGGTTTTTATACAATTTTCCTGTTTGTTTGGGTTGCTCAAGCAGATAGTAATTCATGGAACATATTAAAGTTTCCTTATTAAAATCTACGATCTATTTCTAATTTCATCTTCTGGTCGTAAATATGTACAAGTGCTTTTGACGTCTCAAATTTTCGCATGTAAATTTTACTCTGATGGTGGTTGATCGTCGACCGGTGAGTTATTTGATTTAATAACAGTGCCGGCACTCGTAACTAAACGTGATTTACAGTCGGTGTAAAATTATTAATTCTACCATGTTATTACGATAGTAAAACATTTTATTACTGCATTAAATTTAATCAAAAACCATTATAGTGCAATATGAATACTGAGGCCAAATGATTTGATAGAATTCGCAGCGCATTGATACGTTGCAAATTGGAAATGTTTTGCACTGCTAATTTTTAACACACAATAGATCGCTTGTGTTCGCTATGATTTTATAGATGTTGTACAAAGAGTTTCATCATGTTTAATGTATTTCAATACCGAATTGCATACGAGGCAATTACAATTTATTTTGCAGACTTATGAAATCGTAATAAAATTCTGTTCTTTCGTTTTATTGTTAACCATCTATGGAAATTTTGAGAAACCAAAAAAAAAATAGAAACTTTTAAAAGTGGTTATAATTCCAATAATTATTTGATTGAACATATGAAAAGGTTTTCTTACGACTTGAATTTTAATTTCATTCATGGGCTAATTTTCCGGTAAAAGAGACCGTAACATAGCGTTGTTATGGCAACGCTATTTACGCTTCTTTTTTGGTAGTGAAATCTAAAAACTGCAATAGAGATTTTATGTGTAAGACGCCTGATTGCACAGCAAATACATTGCAATTTTTCAGTTCATACAATAATTTATACGAAAAAGGTGCCCTAACAACGCTATATTTCGGTCTATTTTTGCAAATGTAGTAAATTCTATTTATCCCTTTTGATGTCAAATATTTTATTACTCCTTTACATTTGTATCAAAATCTACTTCCTCTTCACCTTAAGTATGAGCTTTGCATCAAAGTGCCTTCTATTAATATCCATTCGATTCAAACGCATAAAGTCAATAATAAACTTTGACGTTTTGCGCTGAATCGCACACGTGTTTCTGCGTTCAATATTAAGTCGCAATCTACATTTGTCGAAATATAACCCGGCACAATAATTCAGTATTTACTAAATATATATATATATATATATATATATATATATATATATATATATATATATATATATATATATATATAGGTTGACTTTCGAGATCTCCCTCGGTGGCGCTAATGACGTTATTCAAAATCTAATACAAACATGGTGGCGGGCGGGCGAAATTATCAAATTTCATAACGAAAGACACCACAGCTAGGGGTAATGTCAGACCCGTTTTGGTTAATTCATAAAAAAATAGATTTATGTTAATGATGTTAAAAAAAATAGGAGAATGTGTCTAAAATTCAGCATATTTTACTCTTTGGAGAGGTAGATATTTTACTCATAATTTTGATAGAACATTGCATATTAAATGGACCAAGGGATTAATATCATGACGATTTGGTTTGGCGATATGCATTTTCAGTGGGATTGTATAGATAAAAAGAAATTATCCAACCGAAAATAGTTTTCCCTGACATTTTTGCATCTAATTAAATAACTATTATCATTTAATTCTAATAATAACAAAAAGTTATCAAATTTATAAAATTTATTACATTTAGATAGATTAACCGTTGTTGGAATACTATTAAAATGCACAGCAAAAAGGAAAAAACCCAAAAGCTGAGAATGAACTAGTGGTGTATGGCATAGTACCATGAGAAAAATTGCCAGAACTTCTTTTACCGCATTAAAATGTTGAAAGTCCGATGATTTCCTAAGCTTCTGGCTCCTAAATATAATACAATATAAATATATATTATTAGAAAATTAATCAATTTATTATATTTATTTACGTACTTTTCCTTGTTTCAGGTCGAATGATCGTCTCAATAAATGCATATGCCGCCTTTTTGCTTCAGATTGGATCCAAGGAAAAGATGATTGATTGTTGTAAGTGTTTAAAAACTTTTCTAGCAATTTTTAAGAAATTCTATTGTATTAACAAAGATTAATATAATAGAATATCGTAATTATTGCACTAACTTCAATTCTATAAATCATTTTTATTTAAATAAATTTGTTTAATATTTGTTTAAACTCAAATCAATTGAAATAACACTATATAAAATGATTATTACCATTTTGATTATGTATTTTGGGCATATTCATGTTTAAACCTTTACATAGTTATATTAATCTATACCTTTATTGATTTATTTCATCAATCTTAAATTACAACCAATTTACAATTTTTGATATTCAAAAAAAAAAAAAATTGTTGTAAACAAAAAATTATTACGAATTCAATGTTTTTTGGAACCTTCAAATCAGTTCTCTCAAAAACTCGATTTTTATTTTCTGCACTCTTTGCTCCGTATCTTCAAAATGACTGGACCTGCCTTTGCCAAAAACTAATCAGCACATGTCTCTATCAATAGGAATCGAATGTTTTTTGAATCATTCAAATCGGTTCATCCGTGCGCCCGAAAACGTGACTGGAAATTTGTATCCATACATACATATACACACACACATTCAAAACGTCGAGAATAGTAAAAATTTTCAATTTAGATTTTTCGACGATTACAATAACTTACCCTACGGGAAGTTAAAAATATCCATCAAATCAAAAAAAATTTCCAGGTTTTTCTGCATCTAATTAAATAATATACTATATAATTCCAATAATAAAAAAAATCTATCAAATATAGATACACAGCAGAAAAGCCGAAAGCTCTTACAATCTGATTGCTATTAAATGTGAGAATTAAAAAAAAAAACAATATTTGGAGAGGTTAAAATTATTTAATTTAACAGTATTAAGAGAGAATACTGAGATTCTCTTGCTTTAATTTCTATGTCATTTTCTTTCTATAAAATCTCCAATTCCCTCCTGGATCATACAATTCTCGTCTATCATACAATTGGCACGATGTATGTATTCTACAAAGCTTTCTTCTCCTCCTTCGTTCCGGCGCCAAAATACGTGTCACGTGCAAATTAATACAGTCGACGAATTAACAAAGCTACTTTTGTGCCCCCACACTCTCTTCAATGTTGGTTTGTATGCGAGAGTAGATCAGAATCATAAATCTTGATGAAGTTCATATTATTAATGAATGAAGAAGTCAATGAGTTTGCACAACAATGAACTTTGTGGTGATTTTGTGCAGTTAGTGCAGTTAATGCATCACAGTCATAGCGGAAAAAAATTACAAGTTTACATTTAAATTATTTTTAATATCATGTGTTCTGAAATCATTTTTAAAAGTCGAAATAATTATTGAGATAATCAATATATTTATGTGCAATATACAGAGATCAAATAAGGAAGCTTTTGAGCATTTAGAGAATTTAGTTATATCGTTTAGTTCAGTTTACTCACAAGGAGAACCTCAGGTTTAATCTTCTGGCATTTTAATGAAAGTTTGCACTGTGATAGAACTGATAGTATGAGAAGTGCTTTAATTATAAAAATTAAAGTTTTGAAAGATAAATCTCGCGCAATTCGTTTTATATCAACAATATGGTCATCACTATGTCGATTGTTTTTGTAAGAGAGCTCATATCATAATAAATAACATTATCTTAAAAATATATCTGAAGATTTTTTATTTTTAATTTTAAAGTTTTTGAACTGTTTATTTTAGTGTGACTTTTTTATGAAATTCATACTAGAAAAGAATAGTTTAAGCCAAAAACGATTTTATCTTGAAACATTCAAAATTTTTTAAAACTGTGCAGATTGCCAGATTTTGTGATAAATTATTCGTTACAATCGTCGTCAATATATATTTCCCAACCATGTTGTGACAGTAAACATACCTTTGATGCAACCATATATCGGCCTATTAGTGTTCAAATCCTACGACATATGTTTTCTGCCTATTAATTATAAATTATCTAATCGCTGTTATCGCAGCAGTTTCAACAAATCACATAGCTCGCAATATTACTGAACCTTGCCAATAAATCTAGGAATTATATTAACTTATCTCCGAAGAAACTCAATTTGAATTCATAGATTATGGGATCGTTTATACTAGTTATTTAAATGAGTAAAAGTCACACCGGCTCGCGTTATAAGATCATTGACTGGTTTGCTTACAAACATTCGCAATATCACGTGGGCTTCGGTTTTAATATCTGTTTTTTTATATTGGATCGATTCTAGAGAGAGGCTTGTACACATTAATACGACTTGACACTTGCAGTTAACTATCAATTAGCTTATCTTATTGATTGATTCGCTGAAACGCCGTTTGTATTTAAAGCGATTAATCCACCGATCGAGTTTTCTGGTACATTATGTGCGAGAGCGCGTTAACTTGTTACGGACCGGAGTTTTTTTATTTTGATTTCGCCGGTGCAATCGATTCACATGAAATAATTACGACAAGAAACACCGGACCCGGATTAATTGAATCGCGATCAGATGAGAGATACAATTGAATCGTAAATCTTTGCAGATTGTTTTTTTTTGTTCGTTCTGCACACTGACCGGTGAAAAAATTAGCATTTGTTATTGATTAATGATTTATTTGAGTTGCCATTGAGAATATATTTTGATCTTCAAAATTTCTTTACAGAATGGTAAATAAATACTAATTAATTTTTACTAAGTTGTCGTCTCCTTGGCCGTAAGCAGACGGTCGTGTTTTATATTTTATTAATTTTAATCTAAGGGAGCGTTCATTAATCAGGTGATCATTTTTTCTGAAATTTCACCCCCCTCCTCTACCAAACATGTGTATTTTTAGTTACTTAAACTTGATCTATTTCTCATTATGTGTAATATTTCAAAACAGAACGTGACATTACTTACTACAACTTTATTGATGTCCAGGGTAGTATTAAATTAATTATTAAATTGCCGCAAGGGTTAAAGCAGTGATTCCCAAAGTGGTCCCAGGGGTCTACGGCAGGGAAAAAATTGGGGGTCCATGAAATAAAAATGGGGGTCCACGGCATATTTAGAAATGAAAAAGTAAAGAAAAACATTACATATGAATGGTAAAGTATAGTAACAATGTGTGCCAAAGTTTTATCAAAATCGCAACCACTTACCATCTGTTTAAATGTTAGTATTGAGCGCGGAGCGAGCCACCCATCAACCTCGCAAATCTCAGAAACTATCAAAATTTTCAACTTTAAATTTCGGTCATATATTTAGTAAAGTGTAGTAACAATGTAAGTCAAATTTCATCAAAATCGAATTATGCATTTTGGAAACGTACAATCCTGTTTCAATACTAGTATTGAGAGCGGAGCCAGCCAGCCACCCATCAACCTTTGGTCACAATCTTGGCAAAGTATAGTACCAATGTGTGTCAAGTTTCATCAAAATCGAATTATGCATTTTTGAGAACATACCATCTGAGGATGGTTGGAGGAATAGTTCAACCATGAATTCAAAGCAATTTTGTGGGTTGATTTATTATTTATAAAAAACATCGCAAGGGGTCCACGTCACAAACAAGTTTGGGAACCTATGGGTTAGAGTATAAATTTTAAACAAACAGAAAAAAAATGTATAAGTATCTATGTATGTATTTAAAATCTTCACAAAAAATATTTAACAGATCCAGTTCCTTTAACGTTTTTTTATATTTTGATTCCTTGTACAACACCAGCTAATATTCAATAATCCAATAACATTTTTTATCGCACAACATTCAACCGTGATCACGATATTACGTTAAGAATATTATTTCATATAAATGCATGTTCCCGGTACAATACATCTTCAAAAACTGATCTTTTGCTCTTATTTTCCATTCATAGAAGTATATATACCTTTGTATAGAAACCGTATTAAATAAAACTCCGAAAGCGGATTATCTGTTTTCAACTCGAGCAGGAGGTATCTTCTTCCGTATATATCTGTTTTGTGAAATTTCGCATGAGGATATTTTTTTGCGTCATATTGCACGAAGGATAATCTCGTTTTAATAGGATATCTGCTACTGCCGTATTGTTGGAATAAGATAAAACCCAATTGTGCTCGCTTTTTTCGCTTCTCGTGCTTGCGAAATTAGCATTATCGAACTTGAAACATGGAAGACGTCAGTTATATGATATTTAGTGTAAAAATGGGAAAATTGAATTGTTTGATGGGCGTGAGAACTGCTATTCAGTCATTGTAAATCAAGTAAAGCTTCACTTGAAAAAAAAAAACAGGCTTTAGCATTTGACCAACTTTAAAAATCTTACGTTAAAAGTGTTATATGATTTTTACCAATGGCATTGTCCCTTAAGGCAAATTGCTGAAACTTACTAGGAATAAAAATAATCAATCAAAAAAATAGAAACAAAATTCGTACTTATCATCAAAATTTCTACTGCTAGGTTGTATTTTTTTCTACTAGAGTTTACCATATGTTGCGATTACCAATAATTCATAAAGTAAGTATTACCAGTTTATTGCGTCGATATTATTTACGATTACCATTTTACCGATACAAATCGTTACTGAATTATTAATAATTATTCGAATCCAATTACACGCGCCATTTCGTGCTAATCCCATATAATATTCAAATCGATAAAGTATCAACATTTCATTTGAATAAAATATTACAACACAATATTTTCGTTACGATATTTCAAATGAAATTAGTTATAGCAAATAGCATTACCATACTTCTTATTATAAAACCCACTGCTGGTTCTATTTTTGTCCGGATTGTAGTTTTGCGTGCAACCCCGAATTATTTACGTAATCCTTTGGCACAGCCTGGATATGAAAGAAAACATTGAATAAATCTGAGATCGGGATATTGGGTATATCGCTACATGGATATATATTTATGATTTATGCATACAATGCAAGCAGGCTTTGTGGGTTTGTTAGTTAAAAAGAGAATTGCTTATTTGTTCTTGGGTTTATTTTTCATGTTTTCGTTATATGCGGTTGGCATCGGTTACCGTCGATGAAACAGAATAACAAAGTTAAAGTGATGTATGCATACGTTGTAATGAAAAACGACGCAAGGATTTATGAGAATTTTTATTGAGTAAACAAGGTTTTTATATTAAAGGTATTAAATCACAATCCAAGGCATTGCGCGATTCATATATTATGAAAATACAGTTTGCGATAATAAATATGGCGATAATTATTCATTGTCGTCGAAGGTAATGTAAAATGTTATTTAGAAAACAATGTGAACACATGTGACAAAAACGATAAAGATTGGGCAAATGAGTTACGAGAAGTACAAAAATAGCATTGATTTATTATGAGTGCCAATTAATACGTAATAATAATAATTTATGCTGATGGAGATTAAAAATTTGTAACTACATTGAATAGAATAAGATGTGACTATATAATCAAATTTATTGCAATTGCAGTCGAGAAGTGACCATGTTGTATTGTTTTAGGCTAATTTCGTAGACTTTTTACCCTCACGAGTATAGCAAATTTTCAATAACAGATCTGGAACTATTAGTTTTAGAAGAGTTTTTTAAACTTGTGATATAATTACATTTTCCCCACGATCACCTTTACCAATAGAAGAGAAAATAAGCAAGAGTAAGGGAGAAAAACAAAAAATATCCGTCCGGAAGCACCCTTACAGAAGACAATCCCCTTTATAAATCTCTGCGGCCGGGAGCACCGGATATATTGAATATAAAACCTTCTGAATGAAAACATTACTCGCGCACCTTCCGAGCAAACTTCTCAACTTTTGGAACTCATTGTTTTAGTTGCGGCCGCGGTTGCAGAATATTAATTCTATTTACGGGCTCCTCATTTCGTCGACATCAATTTTAGAGATAAATTGGGATATTAAAATTTAATTTATGGTTATTATAAGATGAGTTTGTGTTTCTATTAGAAAAGTTAATAAAGAAAGTATTGTATTACAAGAAATGAAACTGTTGATGTGTAGTAGGGTAATAAGAGATACATATAAAAATCAAGCATAGTATTTATTCATTTATTTGAAAGCTTACCGTTATGTTCCTATAAGTTTTAACAATGTATTAAAAGCAGTAGTAATATTCGCTTTTTTCATATGTAGTTCCAAAATATGTTCCTGACAAGGAGAACCCATGAATTGCTTGCCTGGGATTTTTGATGAAACTTGGCATGATGGTAGATATTACGGCCAAACTGACCTGCGTCAAATATGACAGACCTATGTAAAGCGGTTTAATTATAAAAATTCATTAAAGTTTTCATTTTAACAGGGCGCAGTATGTCTAGCCTTGCAACGCTGTCCCATAAGCGCAGCAAGTGGAGAAGTGGCTTGAATTCTGATTTCTGAAATAGTTCACTACTATCTATTAATCTATTATTTTTGTATGAATTTTTATTCCTAAACTTTGAGAACTTTTGTCCGAGCTTTTGCAACGGTCAACGAGCACCTTATCTGTCACAGGATTTTTTGCGGCGCGCCGACAGCAAACTCTCTTTATCTTTTCAAAGCGAGAGGACGACCCTTCTATTATTTTTTACTCTTAAGAATACACGAGCATATACATGCGAGGTGTTGTACCGTGTGCGCCGTGGGATTTCCTACAAGAAAACCCAGTCTATCCCGGGTCGTATGCGTTTAAACCCCCCGGGGGAATAAAGTCCTTGCATTTTTTTGTTTTGTTATTTAGAGAATAACTGGGATGTGGAATCAATTCGAGAACTAGTTTGGGGTAATATTAACAGTAATTAGAATACTCATTTTACTCGCAATTTCCATAGTCTTTTTTAACACTTTTATGGCCGTATGATTAAAACAAAGGGTATGGTGAGGCACAAAGCTCCAATTTGACTTACAGTAATTATATTGTCTCAAACAAACCAGCTATTTCTTAATACATAACACTTACCAGAAAAGCTGTTATCGAACTTTGTTCAGTCAAATTCCCAGTTAATTCCTAATTAAAATATGTTTTTTCACTAATTTTTATGAAATTTATCATTTGTACCTCTTCACCTATTGGGCGTGGTAAAATGGGACATCCAAGGAACAGTTCTAATGTCTTATTTTTAATTTTAAAGGAATATTACAAAATATTAGCTACATTATTCAACATATTTTACAAATTTCCCGGTCACACTTTTACAAAGATCACACTGTATATAACCTTGATCTGGTATTTCATCAGAAATATTCATTAGCAGAGTTGGAATAAATATTAATTAGATTTGTTTTAAATCTTAAAAAAATGCTGTTTTTAAGTTAATTTACATTTTTATTTACTATTTTCCTGTTGTTTACGCCTTTGCTTATGTAAAATGGGAGCTTTTTTATAGGTTATATAAAGAAAACTGTTGAATTTAACTTAAAAATAACCATACACATTATAAAACAATTAGATATCGTATACCTCAAAAATTACATCCGTTTATCATAACTAAATAAAAGAGCCTAAAACCAACGAGGAAAAATACCCATTGATACCCAAGAAAATTCATTGATATCAGGTTATTCTACATGCATTACATAGATAACTACATAAATTCTTAGTAAATTTATTCTTAGCAAACTATATTCATAAAAATACAAATATTTCATTATTATAATAATCTGCTCTATTATTAGATTATTGAGCATTAAAATATAAATGTGGAATGCGGAAATTCTTATGTTGCAGAAGAAATTTAGTACGCATAAAATTATAATTACTTCAGCTTATAAAATACATAAGAAGTAATAACTGATGGACTTCAGTATGAATGGATTAATTGATATAGAAACGACTAGAACTGAATAAATACATAGTCGATTGTATTTCTTATAAAATAATATAATAGTATTGTATTTAATAAATTTAGTAAATAAAGGTATATCGGATGTTGTTTAGGTTGCAGATATAATAAGGAAATTACTTTTTACTCAAGGGAAATGCATAAGATACTGGTTTAGCTTAGTATTGACAAACAGAATTTTATTATATGCTCTTTAATGTAAATATTATTATTAGCATTTAAAATTCTTTACCACAATCAATGAAAGCACGTACGTAATGAGTTTTAGCATCACATATATAATGTATTGACTCCACAACGTACATTGTAGATAATTAATGATATCGGTTCTATAATTAAACATCCAGCAAAATAAAGTTCATTAAAAATGATTCATTATAAATTTTGATGAAGCAATCAGAGAACTTGTATCTGAAAATAATGATTTACCAAAATTCTGCATGTTTGTTTTGTGCAGTTAATTAAGGAACATATTTTACCTCGTAGTTTATTACACGTATACGCGCAATGTTTCGTTAAAATTTTCGTAGAATATCGATTTAACAGCAACAACATCCGTATAATTATCCGTTATTTCCTGTAGTAATTAGTCTTGTTCAATCCCGCACAACTGTTGCGTCCCCGAACCTCATTATTTCTAACAGTATTGTTTCTGCGATCATTACTCGCGGTACATGTAATATACCGCGTATGCGATTCGTTTGCATACACGCGAACCCTTTACAGGATTTGCAATTTTAGAGTTGGAAAATGTTTTACTCAAACTTATAATTTATTTGAGTTAAGGAAATACAAAGAAAGCTTCAAGCATTGCGACCGTTTATTAACAATCCCACGTCTTGGAAAAAAATAATAGGGATATATAATAGATTCAGCTCCTCTACATGTACCACAACTTTGGGTAAAATCAACTGAACATTTTGGCCTTAACAAAAAATTGATATATGTGTGCGTGTGTGGATGTTTGTGTGCATGTATGTATGTTTGGATACAATATTTCGTTCACGATTTTGAGAGCAAAGATCAACTGATTTGAATTATTCAAACATTCGATGAAAATGATTACATAAAAAACATTCGATTCGTATTGCCGGGGAGACGTTATTATTAGGCGTTTTAGAGATACGTAGCAAAAAGTGAAAAAATTGCCGTATTTTAGAAAGCAGAGAATCCGATTAGAAAAATTCAACAAACATTTGATTCGTGTTGATGAGGAGACGTTTATGGCAAAGATGAGGATTTTTAAAAGCAAAAAAAGCAAATATTTTTCGGTAAAGGCAGATGCAGCTGCTTCGGCGATACGGAGCAAAAAGTGAAAAAGAGAGCAAGTTTTGAAAGTACGGAACATCCGATTAGATTGATTCGATTCGATATTTTACTTTGATTGAAGATTTAAAAAGTGTTAGATTTCACTAAAGGCAGTTACGGAGGTTTCAATTTTTTTTTTAATTAAATATTGAAAAAAATTTAAAACTTTCAAAAAAACTATTTTGTTTCGATTTTTTTTCGAAAATGATTTGCATTTGAATATTAAATTTCATTACTTATTATTCCTCGAAATTTTAAATACGAAGCAGGAATTACGAGCAACTTTCCTTAAGGAGTAATGCAAATGCACTCAGATTTATAATACATTTTATTTCATAATTAACTTAATTATATCATACTGGAAAATAATAAGAATGTAATTAGTTAAACTTATTCGAATGCACCATAACATAAGCCAAAATATATTGTGAAATACTTTGCATAATCTTCCATATTTTGTAGTTAAGTTTAAAATATATTATATCACACTCTTGATCAAATTTAAGATTTTTTTCTATTTTGAATAAAATGTCAACCGGCTTCCACCTCAGCATATTTCTACACATGCAAATCCACGTCTCAACCTTCGTGGCATTTTTCCTCACTAATAACGCGAAATATCGATCAGTCGTTACTTTGTTATTTCTTCACACTATACTACGGAAATGTATAGTAAAAAATTAGGACTATTTTGAAAAGCGCCTAAAACTACTGTAACAAAAAAAAATCGTATCTCTCAATTGAATTAAATTATGGTTAGCAATATACAGAATTGTCATCAGGGATGCCATTTTGCAATTTATTCAACATTTCAATATTGTATCTATCTTTATAATGTGATGTCAAGAACAGATACTGTCAATGTATAGACTGCAAGAAGATGTAGATGTCTAATACCCCCAGGCGAACGTGCATTATGAGCGATATAATTATGATCCAATAGTAATAAGCAATCATCATCAAAATCTCATGATAAAACAATTTCATTAGCTTCATGGAAAATCAAGTTTTAGAAACGTTGCATAACTTATGGTGGGTGAATTTGAAATCGCATGTCCACGGGCCATATCTAACGTTATTCAGCGCTTGTGTTTTGTATATAAATGTATGAATAGCGCCCTAATAGTCGTGAAATGAAACGTTATGTGTATTTGCTGTACGTAATTCAAAAGAGATTGAAAATAATACAGCTGAAAGAAAGTCGAGTATTGGAATGCAAATAGCATTGTAATGAGAAAGTGGAAATGGACAATTAACAGCAACAACAGAAATGTGAAACTTATGGTCTATGATAAGTTTGGATGCAATTTACATCAGTAGACTTAAGTATTGGGATTGATTCCTGGTCAAGAATAACTGATATCTTTCAAAGCTCACGTAAATTTCAAAAATTAACATATCAAGGTGTAGGAACTTTGTTCATAATTCAAGCCCGTCTGCACCGGTACCCACATTTTACACGGTATATCTTAATCTAAAACCCCCGTAAAGCACCAAATCTTAATCTACATAAAAACGTTCATATAACACCGCAAACACACGCATTAGATCACGGGTTTGGTACGTCGGGCACACCTAAATGCTTTCCCTAGGCTATGAAGGGAGAGCCGAACCAAAAATCATGCACATACCAAGACAGTATCACATTATAACTGTAGACAGAGATGAAGATAGACTTCCTCACGGTAAATGATTTTTAATAAAATACATTTTAATACAACAATTATTGATCATCTTGTACCATGCTGCGTAAAGCCTCATCTTAAGCAGCAGTTGTTCCTTTAAATATTGCATCAAATTTATTTTTTAATTCTCATTCTACTTATGAAGAAACACATCATTAATAGTATTAGTAGATCATTATCTTACCAAATAAATTATTTCTATCCATTACAAGTTCACCAGCATTCTCACTATATCAATTTCTTGCAAAAAGTACGCAAAGTCATGAACCCATTATTTTATAATACGTTTGCACCTATATGTTTTGCAGAGGGAGTTTCGTACCCTCGAGAGATTTTGTGGCGGTCGTAAATTCACCAGGCCGTGTTATTATGAAAAAGTCTAACATACGATCGATGTCTGAAAGGTTGGGGCCGGCCGTGGTCCCGTGGTAAGAACGTGGTCTAGCAAATCCTAGTCCCGGGTTCGAATCCAACTGCGGCCGGTTCGGTATCAAAGCAGCTTGATACCAAATTTTCACTTGAAATCATAGATTTCAAATATGATTCCAAGTGAAAATGGCCTTTCGTGGGCATTGCTGCAGCATACGTATATGCAGAGTGTGCAATAGCTGTAGTGGCAGCATGCCTCTTACAAGTAAGAGGTACTTGGATTGTATAACTATACTCAAAATGAAAAAAAAAACAAGGACTTCTGACTCTGTGCATCCATGACTGAGTTGGAGAATAAGTCAATACATCGACCTTCGGGAAAAAGTTAAAATTCAAATATATGTAATAAAAAAAAAAGGGAAAAAGTAATTAAGAACATGTAAATATGTAAGGAAAAAAAAATAAAATGTATGTAGTAAGTAAGAAATAGTTATATGTATGTAAGAAAAAGCGTTAAGTGCATTAAAAATGTAAGAAAAAGTGTTAAGTATCTTAAAAATGTAAAAAAAAGTAATAAAAGTTTAAAAAAAAAAAAAAAAGGTACAGGAAATGTGTATATAAACCCACAATAATAGAAAGGCTAGGATTGTGAAAACTCCTGTATATAAATAATTTACTTGAATAAATAAGTGTAGTTATATTTTTACATATGTCAACTCATATTACCTTCACACTTAATAAGTCAACTTGTCAAGCTGTGTACATAAATGAAAGACAAATACCAACCAAAGACACAGTCAAGTACTTGGGTATTCACATGGATCGCAGATTAACCTGGAAGCCGCACATCGTAGCCAAAATAAAACAAATTAAACTTACACTCTCAAAATTAAATTGGCTTATTGGTCGTAGATCAAAATTATCATTAGATAATAAGCTTCTAATTTATAAGACCATAATCAAACCTGTATGGACGTATGGAATCCAACTGTGGGGATGTTGTAGCAAATCAAATGTGGGACTTGTTCAACGTTTGCAATCTAAAACACTACGGACGATTACTGATGCCCCGTGGTTTGTCAGCAACAAAATCATACACGATGACCTCAACATCCCTTTCGTAGTGGATGTCATCAAGAATATCAGTACTGGACATCATGCTAAAATTCTTGAACATCCTAATGCAACTTTGGCTCATCTGTTCGATAATCCACCTATAAGAAGACTACGCAAGAAACAGCCTATAGACCTAATGTAAAAAAATTGTTTTCCATAGTCAATTGCTTATTGGAGCAATTACTACAATTTTTTTTTCTTTTGTTTCTTTTTACTTTCTTTATTTTTTTTTCTTCTATTTTTTTATCTATTTTTATTTATTTATTTATTATTATTATTGTTATTTTTTTTTTTTTTCATTTATTTTTGTGATTATTATTATTATTATTATTATGTGTAATTTAGCCATATAACTCATAGGGTATGTAAATAACTCTGATTGTTATATAATATGAAAATAAAAAAAAAAAAAAAAAAAATATTTTTACATATAAATATGTTTATGTAATGGGTTTATTTAAGATATTATTAACCGTCGTTTTCCCAACAAATTCCAAAATCCTTTTGTCTATTGAGACGAGTTTCAACCAAATAGCCCGATTCCTCTTTCACTTCGCTGAAAAACGAAAACTTTGTATTGAAAAGGCCAGAACATCCACAACCCATACAACCTTGAAAGCAGTCCAAAGGCTTGTGGAGGCTTTTGTCTCGTCCTTAGAATTGCGCTAATAATGACGCTGAGAAAAGTTTCCTCTTTCGCTCGGAAAAACCTTTACCATCCGAGCTGTAAATATAAACATCGTCGTCGCACAGAACGCGAACGTGCTGCCATAATTCCTAACTTTCCCGAAGAAGAAAAACTTAGAACAGGCGCGCTGTTGCCGCAAAGAGGAAAAGGAAAAACGATGGACATAGAGGAGTCGTAAGTTTTAATGCGACTCGAAAATATCAGGATTTATTTAATGTTTTTCCATTTAGCCAAACAAATCGTGTCTCAAAATTGAATATGCTTACGAAAACATGGAAAACTTCTTGCGTAAGATGACCGCTATCCTATAAATCGGTTTTTAGGAGCTATACCATTCATTGCTGTTGTCTACACCATTTAAACAGAGAGACAAAATGCAATAAATATCTATTTAAAATTATTTCCCAATCAATAATTAAATGTTTTATTATACTGCGCATCTTTTACTATTTTTTGTCCATCCAATCTATTATAAGAATCTTCGACTATTTCATAATTTATCCATAAATTCGAACCACTAGCCATTTAATACACTACCATTACATATCCTACATCATTTAATGTTATACCAAAGCCCATATTTCTTTCATCTCGGCCACGGATCGTCGTCGGTCCGCAGATACATCAATGCTATCTCCTCAATACATCACCAGGTAATCTCGCTGCATGATCTTCATGTCACCTGTACGATTAGCTAGGTAGACGGACAACGTCTTGTACCTGCTCGATCGGGCGTATTCTTTCGAACCTTTTTCGGGGGCAGATCTTTGTCTTGTGTACTTTGCTACTATTTTATGTCAGCGCTTAATTGTCGGTTATTGCCAAGTCGCATGAGACACAATAGGAGCGAGGGAGTAATATTTTCTTAGGCTGTAATTAGATAGTTATCTCGGAGCAGCATTAATGAGACAAAAGAGCGCGTTGTTTTAGCACGTGACGACGGAGCTAGTTAGGAGGTAACGGATTTTAGATAAAGTTAGTATTCATACACTTTTTGGACTCGTGAATATCATAATAATATGATTATTAAGAGGCTGATTCTGCTGTAAAAGTGACCAATGTTATGGCAAGGCTATGATATGTAGCAGTTTTCATATAAAGTGGTACTAAAAACTGTCAAAATTCTATGTGGTTGCTGTGCAGTCAGGCGTTTCAGATAGAAAACCTAACCTAGTAAACGCACACATGTGCAGTTATCATAACAGCATCTTTGAGATATGGCTTGATCACATATGAGTGAAGTTGCATTTTATGTGTAAAGCGCCTGATCGCATAGCAAATACATGGCATTTTGACAGTATTTAGTAGCATTTTGTATAAAAACTGGAACGTAACATTAGCCTTGCCATAACATTGGTCTACTTTCCGAAAATTCAGTGTCTTCCAAAAAATCCAGAATTACATAATTTACTTTACAAAATGATTTCATAAATGTATTATTTATTCAAGCTTATTTTTCAAATTCCTTTATAAAGACAAAAATGATTATTATAAATGATACTCAGCACCTTTTCCCAAACACTCTCCAGGGACATGTAAAAAATTATCGCTTTCAAAAATCTGTTAAAACTGCGGGACACATCCCCTTACTCATAATAACAGACACATCAACTCATCACGTCCTACATAACTAATAAAATTTAGCATAATCACAGCGGTATTTTTTAATCTCTGGAGAATTTTTCTCATTACGGGGGAGCGCAGGTGGAGTTTGACAAGGCACAGGATGGGACCTCTTTCGATCTCGAACGTTCATTTTTTCCTTCTTGCGGCGTAGGCACCACCGTAGCTTGTTTAAATCATGATTTATACTGAGGATTTTTTTCTCGGCCTAAGGTTTGCTTGCGACGCCGTCTTGGGAAATATACGTCGCATAAGGTACAGTCATTGCGGAAATATTTATGGATGCCACATATCGGTTTCTATAATGGTACATGATACGATTTTATAGGTCAATATGTAATACTTACATATATCCAAAGAAAACCATAAATGCAGACTCGTACAATATGCTGATGGTTACAATGATTCAATAGAAATATGCCTTGGAAATATTTTTGCACAAAATCTTATGTGATTGAATTAATAACTTCCCGTAGAGTAAGTTAATGTAATTGTCAACAAATCAAAAATATTTTTTTTGCATATCTTCACGTTTCAGAGGTTTCTGATCATTTGCATACCTTAGAAAAAATGTATGTTTGCATACCTTAGAAAAAATGTTACATTTCTTTTCGCAAGCACCGCTCAACGGATTTGAATATTCAAAAAGCCAGTAATAAAATATTTGAAAAAATGACATTTGGCGGTCGAAAATCAGGTAATTTGTAATTTTAATCAACCGATATGAATATCACAATTTTTTTAGGAAATTTCAAATTTTTCTAAATTTTCAAAAAAAATAGTGTTTAAAAAATATCAGTAATTTTAAAAAGGATTATTTTTTCAAAATTCAAATTTTTTAAATGTTTTCAAAATTTTCAAAAATGTTCTTCAAATACATTCAAAATTAAAAAAAAATCTAATTTTTTATTTCAAGTTATTAGTGCGAAAAATGCGGCATTTTGCCTTAAGGCAAGATGCTATGCACCACTAGTTTGAATTATTTTTGTACAAAAACTTATGCAATAGATTTATTAAATTTTGAAATTATTATAGTCAAGATTTGGCATATTCCGTAAAGAATAAATTTCGAAACAAGATTAGGAAAATCTATACAGGCTATGCTTCGCTTCATAAAACCTTGCATATGTTTCTATTGTTTCCACATGCATTTACCTAAAATGCTCCATTGACCGTGAATTGTCTTTTAGGCATTCAGTGTTTAAAAAACTGTTACAAAAAATGGGTCCTTTTTTTAAAAAATAGGATCATCGATGCAATTAAGATAAAAGTCGACGAGAGAGCAAGACTTGTGCACGTTTACGTTTTCAACATGCTCCTCGAATAGTTTTTTTCTTCATTCGCATGTTTTTTACGTTTTCTTTAAACAAGTAGCAGTTGTTTGACATTTTCGAGGGACACGAGATTTATCGCATTCTTGCTCGCAGTACACCCGAGCTATTTGCTCTCGGAATGTATAAGAGAGCATTGCTGAGGGCAAAATGTTCCCAACCCAAAGAATTTTCTATTTAATTACTCCTTTTATTTTTGTAAAAGTATTATGATACAATGCAATGCATTCGTTTGATATAATTTATCGCGCTATGTAAGTTGATATATTATTCCGGAGAAATGTTTAATCGCCCATGTCAGATCAGTATGTGGATCGGAGAAGAAAATTTCGGGACCATTTAAGATGTTTTAAATTAAAAATTAAAATATTCCGTTATTAGATTAATTTATCAATGATTTTTATCAAGATCTCATTTTGTTAATTAGAATGATATTCAGATAACTTGAATTAATTAATTTTCGTATTTTTTAATTAATATTGTGACAGATATTCATAATCATTGATAAATACATCCGTATACACGGTTATTTACAGTCTGGATTGTGAAAACATGTAAATGAAATGGATTAACCAGAAATCAGTTTTCTTCGGTACGATATACAAAAACAACATATATCAGCAATTTATGAGTGACAGCTATTACGCAAAAAGTTCTTAGCGTTTTTTGCTCTATTTCGGAATTGAGTAATCGACTATTTTCAATTAATGGTCACTGTTGAATTTTGTCTTTTAAATTGCATCCTTATAAATTAGTCTCTGTAATAATAAACAATGCAAACAAAATCCTGCTTTCAAATTCAAAAGTTTGATTGACAGCAGAAGTGGGTTAGGTTGTTGATTGCTAGTTAGTTGCAAATTGCGTGTTGTATTTGTTTTTCTTTATCCCAATTCAGTACAAGAATCGCGTGCGATTTGTATCGATGCGGAAATCCGCCAGTATCATATATCGATACCGCAATTATCAAGTCAATATTATTATAGTTACTTATCCCACATACATCTGAATAAGATTGATGAGAGTTGGATTATTTCAACTAATCACTATATTATTATACACTCAGTCGAGCTTTAGAAATGCAACATTCGTAATATCTTTTTGCGAATGAGATACTTCTCGATCCCCGTTGCGTGCATGTTTTCCTTCACGGTATAGGCAACGCATGTCGCATTGGACATGTCAGTCATGTGTCATGCCGGCTGTCAACATGATTCACATCGGTAGTCACGATGACATGTGTGTCATAGCTTTTTTTTCATTGCATTGAAAGTGCGTTTTCATACTGAGCCGTACACCAGTTTTATCAGCAAAGGAATAAGATGAAATATGCGCAAAGCAAGCAGAAAATGAAGAAGCTTCGTGGTCTGATTTATGAATTATGACTGTCTGACTGTCCTTCAGGGTGAACTGACTGCTTAATGCCGAGAACTTTGGTATCGAGTATTTTAGACTTAGCTTTGATGTAGGAACTTTATTTGAATAACATTTTGCATACCAACCGGTAATTGTTTCATTCGGTAAGAATATCTACATTCGTACAAAAGGGCTATGGCACAAATAGCTTCATCTGCGCGGAAGATACAATTGGCTATACAGAGATCTATCTAAGAATTAGTTTATTTATGAGTTCTGATAAGGTATTTTAAATTTTCTAAAAACCATTTTGTTATTATTTTCAGGATAAAGGTTCATAAGTGCGTCAGGTACTGATAGAAATGTTTCAGTTTTTCCTTTTTCCCACGCTTATTTTGAGTTTCCTACTTTACTTTGATAAGTCCATTGATAAATATCGGTAGCTACTAGTCAGAAAGAACTTGAAAACTTCAAAAACGAAACTGGAGCGCTCTTGAGAGACGCTATCTCGAGACATACTCATTAAGCCAAGTCTAGATTAACTACTAAAGCATAATAATGATCATTATATTAACACCACTTCACAGTGCGTAATAACGTACAACGCTCTAATTCAATCATTGCCAGTTACTTCAGATTTGATGTTATCAGTTCGAGCTCTCTCACATTAGTACGAGACGTCTGCGATCCGAAGTCACTCTCATTATTCAAATGTTCTCTAAATGAACGAGATGTAATTAAGTGACTGACCATATGACTTAAATAAATCACACCATCAAACTAAAATGTTGACATGAATATTTTAGTGATGAATGTTAGTGTTTAAGCTTGTACGTTTACAAGTTACTTAAATGGTTTTGAACAAAGTAGTAGGGCTATTAATAAAGTTAATAGATCGAGTAAAACATGCACTGAAATTGAAATAATTAATGAAACGGAATTTTGTACTATTAACTTCGATTAAGCATTTTGAACAGGTCTATTTTTTAAATACTTTCGAATCGTGGCAACAATTAAATAAGTCGGAGGTTTTAGTTTGTGGTATAATATATTCCATAATATCGAAAGTAATCTATACAATATGATTTCTAATAATGATGTACCTTGCACAGAACGTATTTGTAGCAATATATGTCTTTATGCGAAACATATCATTAAAGCGATCATTAAAATAATAACGGCGGGAGCGTTTCGTAACTTCTGACGACACGGCGGGGGGCAACAGCGTTTTGAGAAAATTGATTTCCCGTTGTTACAAGTTCGTTCATTCGGTTTACTACAGAAAATAATCCATAATTCCGCATATACAGCACACCTGTGCGCACGCGCATCTTATTCCTTAAAATATACGGCGAGTTCGGTGGACTGGGCGGCAGGTTAGGTTTACCGCCGCCTACTATTGCCTAGAACAGCATAGAGCCTATGCTGCTGCTAACATCGCAGCGGGGGCAGAGCGGTCGATCGCGTGACCCGATGTAATGATCTAGCTGCTGCGCTCTTGTCCTCGTTCCATTTGTCTTCTTTTAAATAACTACACACGAACGAACCCCTGAACTTTCCAACCCGGTGTGACTGACTAAGTCGCTAACCTGCATTCTTAAAATTTAAGTAAATTGTAATACAATAGCACACTAAAAGCTCGGTCTATTTATATTGTACTTCAGTTGCGATCAAGTAAACTATATGAACGATTGTATAATTAACGCCAATCAAATTTCAAAACGATGGGTCAAAGTGGCTCCGGAAAATGACGGTCAATACTAGTATATTTATTACCTCTGACCACTGGTCTTCCGTCGGCCTACTTACCCAGTACGCTCAGTCCTCGGGTCATCGCGGGTTGTTACATTTACTAGCCCTGACCACCGGACTAATATCAGTTGAAATCTATTATAAATCAATATTTTTTCCGAATCAAAGTAATGTTCATATACTAAAGTTTAAAGACTATTTCCACGATTATGCAATTTTACCATTAAGATTTGCGGTACTCTAATGTTTACTACGATCCCATAATTTCATTATAATTGGACATATCTTATAAACGAATATTAATGTTCCTTTGAAACATCGCGATGCTGGGAATAAATCTTAAGCCGTCTTTGCCAAGATATCGGACCATAACCTTGGTCACAGACTCCGGAATATTCGTGACTACGTTACGGGCACCGAAGCACTCTCCTATGTGCTATTGTTGTTACTGAGGAAGGATGATTAATGTCCCTATGCACCCATTCCTCCGATATCGTTGTAGTTGGTACTATTCCCATACAACCAACGCGGGCGCGATATTAATTACAATACGTGCGTCGTGCGCGCCTCAGTGCCGGCCGACTCGCGTCTGAGTAATATGGCATATTGCTGCAAATGCGATGCAGATCTGTTATCTGCACACACGATTTTGTATCTTAACAGGCTGTTTGTCAATTGTTTGTAGAGATTATGGTAATGTTCTTTATATACGATGCTGAGGAAAGTGGTCAACTACATATTTTATGACTTCCAGCAACTACATACATACCTATGATGAAACCTTGAAAAATTGCGGTATAAAATTATCTATTTCCAATTGTTGATTCATTTCCATCGGTTTAATTCAATATTGCATAAATTACCTGAAACACAAAGGTTCTATCAATGTCCCGTGCAAATCCGTATTATCTAATCCCAATTGTCTCAATCGGTCGGTTATAATGCATCTATTGTTTATGACCCCGCTGGGGTTTCATATGTGCGAGCGCATGATTTAAAGTTATTACCTATACGAGCGCTAAATGTAGGTCAACCTTCTGCCATATTAAATGAATTTGTGCAGTACGCCAATTAATTGAATAATGTTTGTGATCATTTGGGACTAAGTGAATGAGGTACATAATTTAATAACAAGTTTACTTAAAAAATTCTATATAATTGTAATCAGTAACATTAACTAACTAGCGCAAGTCGGGATTTAATCCAACGAACATGTATTTCAGATGACTCTTTTGAATATTTGAACTCGCTAACGTAAAAGCTCAATGCTTTATTTGAGATAAAATCAAGTAGATGTCGAATTGATCAAAGTGAATATTCACTCGGATGCAACGAATGATTTGCATATGAATTACAAAATTCAATCACGAGTCGTTTTCAACTAACACTATACAGATTTAAAATTATCAGTGATCGCGCATCAGAGAGTAATGTCATTGAAACCAGTTGATATACAAAGTATATTCGATAATGAATATATTTAGTGTATTGCATTTCGAGAGTCAACGAACGCTATTTCAGATATTTTGAAAAGTGCTAAATTTGCTTATATGGAACTTTACTGGGATTTGCTTGCCTATCCCTATAGATACTTTTGTGAAATTTTGCAAGTTTGTAAAATGACTCATACTTAAATTAGTGATACTTTTTGTATATATATATATATATATATATATATATATATATTTGTATTATTTCGCTGGATATCGTTTGACTTATCTATATTTCGAAATGAGTTTTGCGGTGCGCCCGAACATCACAGCTGACCTGTGGTTCATCCGACTCTCGCAAGTCTTGCACTAACTTTGTTAGAACTTCAAAGAAAACTTCTACGGTACAGTTTGTATCTCTCTGTGCAAGAGAGATTATTTCTGGAATAGGAATGCTGATAATCTAGATCGGTGCATCCGTTGCGTTTTAAGTTGCTGAACATTACTGGTGATTTTCCTGATAAATTCTTTGCAATTATTAAGCTTCAATTGGAAGGCTCATAGATCGGGTCAATATAAAGATACTACTTGTAGAGTATAAACCGTTGTAACTGATTTTTATCTTGAATGCTTGTTTAATTGGTTTCAATGTATTTTCAATCATCTGCAGTTGAAATTTGGTAAATTAAGATTTTTTTTTAACCTGGACCACCTCTTTTCATTTCAACCAAAGGGGGCATTTAAGGGGCGTTCATTATTCACGCGATCAGTTTTTCAAGGATTTTTGGTCTCTCCTCCTCCTTGGTGATATTCAAAATTATTCCCTTTCCCCAAGCAAACTTCATTGTATTTTTAGTTACAAGAAAAAATTGTAATTTTTTTTTTATTTTTTTTAATGTTAAATTATTTTTTAAAGAATGGGTAAACAATGAATACACATGATATCTTAATATACCCTTCCCTCCCCTATGTGATATTTCGTGATTTTTTGTCGAAATCCCCGCTCCTCCTAAACACCTCACGTGATCAATGGACGCCCCCTAATTTATTAATGCTTGAGCATAAACAGCACAAAATATTGTAAATGCATCACCTATCAAAATAATAATTTTTGAATAAAATTATAAATCAAGGAAACCGTTCAAGAAGTACTACTCATAATTCGTTTACCACCAGATTTCTCTCCCCAGTACTATATGCGGATCACTTTTATCCACGTTAAATATATCACAGTTGCAAACGCAAAAGGTGAAGGCGTAGTAATAACTTAATTGCGACATCGCAACGTCGGTATATCTCAAGTTTCTCTCTATATTAATCACATCGGAAATAAAACAAAAATCAGTTTCCTGCGTGTTAGAAGGCGAGCGGAACACGTGCTCAGATGTGCCGATGCGTATGTCCGAACCGGGGGACGCATTCATCTTCAGTTCTCGTTCTTATTTCCTTTTAATTGCCAAGAGGTGCGACGATGGCCGATCAGAGTTCCTCTCCTATCAGCCGATAGGAGCAAGTGTGTACATGCCCAGCACCATTTTATTTACCGTTCGGGTTCTGGAAATCGCTCAGCGCCCAGCATTTTGAGTTATGGCCTTTTAATTAGCGGCCAAAGTAACGGCATAGCCAACAGCTATGAAACGTGCAACGTGCAAAGTGTGACGGTAAATCGTGAAGAAAGAACGAGGAACAGATGGAAGGCGGGATCGCGGACATACAGAACATACAGAACGCGGTGTCAAACTGATTAGCAAGTTGATATCTGATGTTTCGTTGACAGTTTAAAACTGCACTCGGTGAAATCTTCACATCTGAATAATGAGAGGTTAAACGTAAAACTCTCGAAAGCAAATGCATATATCATTAGTAACGAGGATGCATCGATGAAAGCGAGATTAAATGTTATCGAGATAATTTGGGAGAGTTTGTGATTTATGTACAAAATATGTTCGTATGTCAGTCGACTTCCTGGAACTTGAGAAATAACAGCAGTATGTGCACTTTATATTTAGTAACAAAAATACAAATTCATGGGCTTATTTTGACATAAAATAGACCAATGTTATGGCAATGCTATGTTACGTAGCACTTATCATATAAAATGGTTTTATAAGTTATTACTTAATGTTTTGAGAAAAAATCGAGAATTGGTGGTGAGCATAGAATTTTAGACTGTATTATTCCCTAACACTTCTAATTAACAAATAGTAATTAGATACAAGAATGAAATAAAGGTTAGACCCAAAATACAAATTTTCATATTTTAAAAGAAAATCAGTGTTTATTACTTAGAATGTTTAAAACCAATGTCTCCACATTCATTTATCTAGGCCTGTTATTCAATGTTCATTCCATGTAATACTCATTTTTCCCTCAATACACCTATTACTGTCCGCTAATAAAATATTCATCGCAAAATCCACCGCATATGAACAATGTACATTACCGTCTGTTATTACGCGTACCTACAAGCCCATGGTGTCTAAATATAATTCTCGTATTTTCTGTCGGGTAATGGCGGGATGTTCGAAATCCCTCCTAGATTAAAGTCCGCGGTTTTCTGGGAGTACGTACGCCTTATGTCCCCAATAAGCCGACACGGAGGCATCAGCTCGCTAAGCCTCCGGTATGAGTTACCCCGACTTGTAAATCCCGGCTCGGCTAAATGATCTTGAATTGAAATACTAACATACTGCACTGTCGTGAGCATTTTAAAAACGTGTTGTAAAGACATATAATGGTAAATTTTGCGAATATAATTTGTAGAACGAATAATTTAAATTTATGCAAATACCTCTACCCCCTTAATTCTTAGATTATCATCACTGGTATAATATTTTGTTGGTATTTTTGAGATATTTAACAGTTCACTTCCGAAACTCTTATACGCAAAATAATCATTTATAAATCTGAACACAATTTAATAATAAAATACTATATATTTTTGTGATCCATAAATAGGGTAATATCATAGCTCCATAACCCTATTCTTGTTTTTTTTACGATCCCTGTATATAAAACTGGAGAACAGTAGCAGTAATATTGAAAATGCTGCATTGCCAATAACAGTTCGATTTACATTTTTAGAGACATGCGTCACGAGAGACAACAAATATGATACTTTATATACATCGCCTCAAAGGAAATCCATGTACAAAATGTTACAGGACAAAGGAATCGTGTTCCCTATTAATTCACAAGTGTTGATATCTTACAATAATGTTGACATATACAAAATTATGTATAAGTATATAACTAGTATTAAGATTGATTTATAAGTTTGTAATTGTAAATAAATGTATACATCTATGTAACTGGCGAAATGATCGAAAGATTAAAAGCCACAAATAAATAAAAAAAAAAAAAAATATATACATCGCCTCCCTAGAAAATTTCGGCCTACTTTTCCATCGTACCCCAGAACTGGAGGATGTCGGCAGTTCATGTAAATTCTGTTTATGTCACTAGTAACTTCTTAGGTCTTATGTTTATGTACTGACATAGCATGTTAGGATTTACACGAACGCGAGGTACACGGAGCACTGTTTTAAATTTATATCACGGGCTGTGTCTCTTTGATGTATCCTTCCAGTTCGCTATTCTGGCCTGGTGGAGACTGTATTCGTGTTTGTTTCACAGTCTTATGTTTATTATGAACGACTTTATTACATGGCACGTCACAGGATGAGGTGTAATTAATATTTCGAATTATGGATGCAAAATAATGTAAATAAGAATGGGGAAGGATACTGTACACTGACTCTAACTTTATGGAAAAAACTCCTGTGACGTCGCTTCTTGTTTATTTCTACATACTAAGATGTTATAAAAGTTCTTTTATGAATTTACTTTAGTGCTGTCGTTTGTAATATTTTTAAATAGATTTTTTTAGATAGTAAAACTATAAGCTTGATTTAATTAGCATCTGAAGAGATCCTTTATTAAATATTTATGAGATGAAATGAAATATAAAGTGCAGCTAGGAAGTTAAAATAAAATCTTTTCATGATTTTTATATAAAGATAAAAATGTACTAAGGGGTAATTAAAAACCGTATTTGAAGATATATTTGTATTAAAAACTCACTAATTGTAAATTGGAATTGATCGATGAATTACGAGGACAAAATAGGTAGAAAGAAGTTCAGTATAATCATATAATTCTAGCGAATATAATTTTTAATTTATCATAGGTAAGTTATAGATCTCGCAAAAAAATCGAGAACGAAAATATTAGGATATCTTTACGTATCAAAGTTTTCTGAACATTTTGGCATACCTTAAAAAATTGACGTAAGTACGTATATATATATGGATACAATTTTTCGTCCACGATTTCCAGAGCACGGATCAACCGATTGGAATGATTCACACAGCATTGACCCATTCCTATTGATAGGATCCGTAAACGTGCTGATTAGATTTTGGCATTGGCAGGTCTAGCTGTTTCGGCGGAAATGCGGAGCAAAAGTGCAAAAAATAGTAATTCCACTCGAGTTCCAACAATTTGCCTTAAGGCACATGTTGTACTAGTAATATTAACTTTACAAAAAATTTATTTGCAGCTTGATTGTTTAATTTCATAGTAAAATGTAACAAAATACTAACACAGAAAAACTTTACAAAATAATTTATTTTCTTAAGTTATTAAGTACAAAGAACTAGTAGTGCATGGCATCGTGCCTTAAGGCAAATTTGCTGGAACTTCCTGTACCGAAAATTAAAATTATTAAAAAAAAATTTAAAATTTTTTGAAAACTTTGAAAAGAATGATTTTTTTTTGTATATTTCGAAAAAAATTTATACTAAAAATTTTAGTGAAAATTTTGAACTTTCAAAGCAATCGTGCTGTGTGGATGTTTGAATTTGTAATAATAATGAAAGAAAAATTTGTATCCGCGCACTCACACACACATATACATACTTTATACATACATCAATATTTTCTAAGATATGCCAAAATATTCAGAAATACTGAAACGTGAAGATACATAAAAATTTTCATTTTCGATTTTTTTTGTGATTACTATGAATTACCTTACGGGAAGTTAATTATGCATTTATACATTTAGTTGCATGTGCAACTTGTATCTGATAAACTATTTTTTTAAAAATTAATAATAGGGGCAATCAAACTAATTATACTAATACTTAAGTATGTTTTTATATAATTGACATCGACTACATGAGCATTTGCCTACGTGAATGATTGACAGAAAAACGTAGGGGTTATAGTTCATAGATTAAATGATAAAATCCACGTGTCGCCACGTGCCCTATATGTGCCCTATAGGACGGAACTAATAGCTACCGGTTATGAACTATGAAAAACAAGTTAACAAGTTCCTAATAAGTATTTGCCATGAATAATATTTTTGTAGGGTTGTTTTTCGTGTTCATATAAGAGATTCTCACTAAATTAATTGACTTCTTCTAACGATAAATAATAAAGTGTAAAAATATACCAGAAATTCGATATTTATTAGCAATTACTCACAAGTACATAATTAACTACATATCCTATTTCTTACTTCGTATTACAGGTTGTACATAACCCATATTAAATTTGACATGTTTTCAGCTTTGAAATCAAATACTCTTCATATTTGTATTTCTGGCTTCCAAAGGCGAACCTAATCGTATACGAAGAAACGGAAACCTTTTGAAAACTTTTCGCTTGTCATTGCCACTTGTTTTATTGGTTTTGATTTTTTTCTTGACACATAAACATATGCTTTCTATTTTTAAAATAGGGAATAGAAAAATCAATTCATGGTTGTTAATGACGATTTGAAAAAGGATCCATGAAAATACTTCAAACATATTTTTTAAGTTTTTTATTCCTAAGGGTAATGCTCTTCTAAAGTCACCCAAAATCTTCCAAATTTAACACGTGTAATGAAAGTACAATTAATTACGTTAATTAATGAAGTTAATTTCACTTTTATCTTCATTCATGCGTTATTATACTTAAAATTATTTTAATTGAATTTTACTAATTATATATTTCTAGGTCTTCTTAGTAGATAATAATGAAATACATATTTAAAAATAAATAACTTAGATGATATTCCTGCGTCTGATTCGAAATTTCAAGATGCAGTATCTTGAAATATCATTCAGTCTTATATCAGCTATCCGATTTCCAAGAATTTGTCTGCATCCTGATAAATATTTCTCAAACATTTTTTTAAGAATATTTGTATCGATTACGAAAATATTTTTATCAAGTTTTTTTATGAATTTTATTTATTGATTTTTAAACGACAGGAAGCTAGGTGTATCACATTTAGAATATTGACATAAAATTTTATCTTTATAACTTACGGAAATACTTAAGCAATATCATAATCAGGAAACATTAATATCAATACTCTACCAATTAATATAATCCGTTCGAAACACGTGCGTTAGTATAAAAATTATTTTTAATAAATGCAAACATGAATATAACACGAAACTGGGCTTAAAAAACAATTATATTATCATATTTATGGAAGCAGAAAATATTATGACCGTTTATTTATACATCCAAAGAGATTCCGCGTACGTCATATCAGGAAACATTCATAGTAATTAATATAATCCGTTTCGAGAATAAGTTTGAAAGGATTAGTAATGTTGGAGAATAAAAATAAATTCAGTAAGAAGCAAATACGGATTAAAATGGTTTTTAAAAACAATTATTTCAACCCTGAACGTTCTCATACATCATTCAGGCGTTAGTGCTTCGCATCTGTAAATCCTTAAATCGGTACTTGTGTTTAAAAAGACACGAACGACGTAATACTTGTGCTCGTTTATTTGGCAATAAAAACGTATCGTAAACTATTAACTAATGAGTGTTGTGCGACTACATATATAACATCTACCCCTACGAACTAATTTAGAGACTCCGCTTGTATTGCCTTGTGATCTAAAACTAAACATGACGGAAACAAGGAAAGCTTGTTAAACTTGTGCACGTCTCATTAAAACGGAAATATATAAACACGACGGATTTTTTTTGATACTTGTAAATAGACAAAAACATAGAAAAATAAAGCAATTGTAGGGTTTTTAAATATTTAATTCGTCCTCAAGAAAAAATCTTTAGGAATATTCGTATAATTTTTCTAGTTGATTTTGTTTCTAAATAATATTTTCTTACATGAATAATTTGTATATGTTTGAGTATATGAGTGCGAATGATGTTGTTGTCTAAATAATTTTAACTAATATTATTTTTCAAAAAAGTTTAAAGATTTAAACATTTAAAATTACGGTATGTGGTAATCCGCCATTTTGCCTTAAGGCACGATGCTATGCACAACTAATGTGCTTTAACTTAAATTTCTTTGCCATTACATCATTGTTGGTGTTTAAAGTAAGGGGCTAAACTGTACCTTAGGTGACACTGAATATTAGAGAGAAGCTATATAATCCTGAAAGATAGAGTCTTCCTAGCTCCTGTCTTCCTGTCTAACAAATCTCTAACCACCTAAGGTTTAGCAACGGGTGTTGGTACGTTTGACACCTTGACTACTTCATAATCCACCTTAACGTATTCTACCATCCACCTATTAATAAATTTTATATAAAAATAATTCACTTATATGCTATAACAAATCAATAAAGTTTCAAAAAATTTACCATTATTCACAACATAACTTTCCAAAATAAAATTGTTTGTATATAAAAAGACGTCAATTTCCCTGTATCTGTGTGTGGTTCTTGTGACATAACACCGATTTACTTGTAGTTATCAAACAAAACTTCTTGAATCTCTCCCTGGAGCTAAATGCCACGATAATCACTTGCATATGTGACTATTTGAGCTGCCCGTGTTACTTATGATTCCCATATTGCACACATGTGACATGCCTGAGCTTACAATAACACAAAATTGAGATGTATTTTGTATACATTCGAGGAGAATTATGACCTAAGTGTAATGAGAATGATATTTAGATGACAGTGTAATAGAAACATACATAGATCACCATACAAAATTCTAGTATAAAGACGTTATTTGATTTTTGAGTACTTAGTGCTTTATGACAACTGCATGAAACTAATTAGTACAGTTATGTGAAATAAAAAGTTAATACGTACTTTACAATTGCTTTAGAAGAAATCATATATTTTCGATATTATTTAACATCAAAAAGTTGAATTGCAACTTTATATTATTGTGATGTTTCTAGCATTTGTCGTTAATTGTAGAACTTTAAACAAATTTGGCAAACTTTCAATTGCTAGTTAAAATTTAATTAAAATCAGATATTTCACATAAATATCCTGCTCATAATTTATTTCCTTCCATCTATCCACTATAAATCATTCAATAATGTCTTTGAAACTGTTACATTACTATCACAGATCATTATTTATGTTAACACATGTTTAACAAAAAGTCGATAAGGCGTTCGAACATCATTTATATTTGTTTATACGTTTCAAAGTAACTTTGAAGAAAAAAGGATGACACTAATTATTGAAATAATCAAAGTTATCCTGTCAGAGACGATTTTCAGACATACCACCAGCGTTGGTGTGGACATATAGAAAACATTCCGAGTAGAGTTAGATAAACTTGAAGAGGATCTTATGTTGATGATTGGACAGCGATGAAGAAACTTTTGAGAAAAAATAATTTTTATAAAAGATGATGTCACAAAAATAATTTTCGTCTTTAGACAAATATATTTGTATTACTCTCATGCTTGACATGTTGAAAAATTTTAATTTTTGTGACTCTAAGTATTTGAAAAAAAAAGAAATGCAGTGATCAAAATTAATAATTTTGGGATGACTTGTTAGATTTTAAACGCACATTATCTAAACTTTAGACCAAAGACAAATGTTACCAAGGTAGAATTTTTTGGATGTCCTTTAGAATTTTGAGGTACTTGGTCCACCAGTTGCTTACCCCTGACCTAGGAATTTAGTCATCCAGCAATTCTATGTTTGTAACGTTCTCTTCATCTTTTGTATTCCCATATGACTTCTGTTTACGTTATAATTCAGAGAGACGTGCGGACATACGTTGAGCAGAGCGTAACAACTTGGTCGACATGGAACGCAAGGGAAAGTTGATATATGAAAACTTTAATCAATCTTGACAGTGCTGTTTTTGTATATATCCGAAATTTCTAAAACTACTCTCTGTTGCGTCTGGTTTATCTTAATCTTCCTCATAGTTGGTAAGATCACAACTTGATTACTGCAATGGCATGAACCAGCAGGAGCAAGGACAAAGATAAAAGACAAGTGATAATATTCACAATATAAAAATTGAATATTCATAAAATTTATATTTATCAACTAATTCAAAAACACTATAATCATACATGTATATTCAACATCATATCGTACGACTTTATTTCATGATCAATTACCACTAATTTTAAAAATTGAGGTAATTAACAATTTCCTACAACGCTTTCTTTGTGTATCCCGTACATATAATTATAATTGCATTAATAATAGGCCATCCCGCGTTTTTTGAAAAGAACATCAGAACTCTGGTACGAAATTAGCTCTTGGCGTGATCTTATCAACCATCGCCGTCTGTCTGCCTCAAACGTAGCGCGTTAACTGCACTTGGATATATACACGGAACAACAGAACCCTAGCTGATGGTCAAATACTGATATCATTCATAAAGGATTCACTGCATACATCCTTGCTCAGTCGGCGATTCCTGTGCGTATGACATCTCACTTGATCTTCTGTACATTGAATAAGATCTCAGGTTCCTGATATCACGAGAAACGTACGATCTTTCTATTTTGTTTGAAGATATGAATGGTATTGTATATGCCGTCTGAGAATTTTTGATTGCATCGAATGTTTCGCATGCAGTGCTATTGCAGGAATTCGTTTTGATTGTCTGTTTGTACATTTCAAATGAATTTAATCCTACATAAATCTTTCGGGGTTATTTTTGAAGTATGGAGGAAGATATCTGACATTGTGGGATTTATTTAAAATATGCAATAAGAAGATTCCTTAGCTCGCAACTTTGTAAAAGACTTTTTGATAGCAATTATTATTAATAATACACTGTGTATTTCAAGTATTTTGAAAACTTGATAGCTGAAAATTTTAAGTGCTCCGACATTAGATGACGTCACATCTTAGTTTATCTTCCCCGGAACATAACTCGGCGCCAACATTTATATGGAAGCTTTTATCGCGCGCCAAATAATAAAATGTTAAATAATAAGAGCGAACATAAGCCTAGCGCGTGTAGTATGTGAAATAAAAAAAAGTATTAAACCGAATACAATCGACACTAACTCCGATCCAGCCATGCAAAGAGTCTCTATATCAGTATGTCACATGTAATAATGCTCGATAACGTTTATTGCTCGGAGCCGTATTATTGGCAAATGTTTACGATTTCCTAGTCGTGGCCTGATATGAAACGGCTACCATATCGCTAACTAACATGCAGAATGTCATATAACTCGTCTCATAAACTCTCTAATCTCATGATTCTTGCCCTGCCTGCCTCTGGAGCGTTTAGTAGGCGTAAGAGATGCTCCTTTGCAATAACCTATGCAACTTAATGTCGATGAGGAGGAGAGCGACGAACTAATCTCACTGGTAATAATAGATACAAATTTGTGATATTTGAATAAAGATATGTAGGTATTTTAGATAAAATTCAAAATATCTTAATTGATGATGATTTATGAAAATAACCATTTAATTTTATTTATTTATATATTAGATTATCCGTTCTCTTCGCTTCTAATTAAATCTATACGTTTCACTAGTATGTCATTACAAATTCACGTAAAAGCTTTCTTTATAGATTTAACCTGAGAACCGATATTTATTAGTTAGTCGTTGCATATTTTTGACTATTTTGAGTCTTCTTGTGAGAGTGTGAGTGTTAATTTTCTGAATGATTAAGTAGATTAACACACTCAGTGCTCGGCACGCATATGTTGCGTGAGATCGTTGATAATAGCCAGGAGTCGAACGCAAAAGGTGCGTTTTATTTGTAAAATAAAGTGTTTAAATTTAACTTTTATACTGTATTTATTGGAAACAGAAGTAGTCCCATTTATACGTTATTTTTATAATTTTAAAAATAATAAACAAAATGAAATGCTCTGAATGAAAATATTTATTAGATCTATAATTATTTTCAAACTAAAAATAACTGTATAATTTAAGAGAGTAAAATAAAACACATTGGCTAGATATGAATTTCAAATTCATTAATATTATGAAATTCGGGAATTGAATCAGAGCAAATGAACAATGGGTAAAGATTATTTAGGAATCAATAGAGTCTAGCTTCCTTATATTAAAATAATAGATAAAATTTGTTTCGTCTAGGAAAAACCATGATTTTTAAATATTTAAAATATTTATCCAGTATTATTTACCAACTAACTATTCTTCATTATAAATTGTTTACAACCGCAAAAATAAGAACAAAAGATTAGCTTATTTTCATTTCTGATAAATCCTTGTTTATAAATGGCAGAATTCAATGCATGGCAAATTCATTTTATAACAAGGTTTGATTAGACTATCTTAAACAAAAGAATAGACAGCGTTGTAGACATATCTATTCTCATTCCCTATAATATTTTGCATTCTCAAACAATAGATTAGTACGTTAGTCGCCACTATAATTTAGAAACAATTTTTACATGGGTAACTTTATTAGATGATTTCGTTAAAAATGAATTAAAGGAACTTTATGTATCAAATAAGAAAAAAAATTGTTAAAATTTCTGAAAAAACATAATTTTTTGTAACACATATATGACTTGATATGGCCCTATATTAAAACGTTGCCTTTTACCTAATTTACTTATGTCTGGCATATATGTTTCATTTTTTTTAATTGTAATAACATTACTATAGTAACAAAAGACATTTTTTTTTTTTGCTTCGCTTACTCTGAGCATTTAGCCACCTACAACATTTATTTACGGTGAGTCGGACATGTTATCTCTGAGCTATGCCCGCCACGCAAAGGACAAAATAATCAGTTATTTTAAATAAATGCTTTTTTACGATTACATGTTCCATAATATGTTCTATATTATCTTATATTTCTCGATCTAAACGTTTTGTTGGCCTTTAAGTCGTTTTTAAAAATCTGGTAAATTTTCTTCATAACGAACACATTTTATTAAAAATTGCGAAAATTCAGTTTAAACCTATACATTTCAAAAACCCAGGACAACAGATCAAAATTTGGGACAAATCTTGCTTTTATGAAAACGCGGGACATAAAGTGGAAATCCGGGACTGTGATGTATGGTCACCTTACCATATCTCAACGTTTAACGTATTAAAAACGCTTTGCGTTAGCTAGTTGAAAGCCGTTGAAATTTGATTACAAAGTTGCATTTTATGATCAAGACCTGAATCCGATTAAGTTAGATAAATCAGTCGACAATAGTTTCTGTTAGGCGACATCGTTTTCCTGTAACAAGAAACACACATAAACCCGTGGGCGCCGACAGTTGTATTGCGTATTAGCGACGAGCTAATGTGTTCGCCGTTTAACGCTTTAGCGTTTCGGGAGCCTTTAACGGTTCATCTGACGTTATTAGATCACGGAGAGAGATCGCTTATCATGGACCATAAAATGATATGCCCCGAGACCGGGATACGCAATGATTACACCTCATAAACATTTATACTTACTTACACAAAGGTGGCCAGGATGCGAGCTTATGCATCGATAATGGATTTATGACACTAACCGGACGAATGGATCGATATATTAGTTCTAATTAAATAGGTCAATATGGAGAAAAAATTAATTAGTGTTTTATAGATTCATTGGTGATGCAATATATCGCAGAATCACGCAAAGTTATACTAAAATATTTATTTTTTAATAAAACGCCAGAGGCAGAAGTTGATCATATCATAGTCTATAGCTCTTACAGCCCTCATTACAGTCTTTAATTTCTTGGTAAAATTTAAGCGATTTTTAAATTTAAGTATAGAATATTATATAAAATATTAATAAAATAAATTCTTGATCTTAAATCCAGTCATTTGAAAGTTACCGAATACCTTATAAATTTATATAAAGCTATTTTCAAGTGGCAAGTTGCATGAAATTTCCAAAATTCATTTGGAGAGCTTTTCCATAAATATTTCTTTGTTTAATTTCGCGGTTGTGCTTTCAACGCTTTTATTATTATTTTTAGTTAATTTGGTTACGCTAATATAGGCGGATTTAACTAAAAATCATTTATTTTGCAATTCAATGATGAATTATTAGACACCGATATTTTTGATATACTTTTTTGTTTATGTATAAAAAATCATGACACACTAAAATATATTGGAGCTAATTTGCTCGACCATTGTCGTATGAATTTTTTGAAGAATCTGATGTAATTTTGTATAACGATAGATTTCGTAGCCTAAAATAACATCCTATAATTTTATACGTCTCCGATAAGCGGTTGAATAATAAAATTCATCTTAGTTTATTTATTTGATCATTATTATGTTTTTATTAATATATGAGTTTAATTTATATATGGTCCACCTATCTACCTGTCTACATCTCTACTTGTTTAAACGGCCGGACCTGTCTTTGCCAAAAACTAAACAGCACATCTCCTCATCTATAGCAATCGAATGCTTTTTGAATCATTCAAATCGGTTGATTTGTGCTCCGGAAAACATCGATAAAAAATTGAATTCATACATATACACATTCATCCATTTTTTCTAAGGTATGCCAAAACTTCAAAAAATCTTGAAACGTAAAGAAACACAAAAAATGTCATTTTAGATTTTTTTTGTGATTGCTATAACTTACTCTACGGAAAATTAATTATGATATTATGTATATATTCCAATAAAAAAGTTACAGATATTTAAATTTTATTTTTTATAATTTATTTCAGCTCTTATCACAATCATATTAACTTCAGAGGACTATTTACTCAATTTTAAAATTTAACTATGTAACAATTTTTTTTATATTATTATTTAACGCCTTGAACTTAAATTTTAGTCGTTTGCAAGTTATAGAACATATCGTAAATTTGTATAAAATACAATAATTTTATTTTTATTAACTTCCCGTAGGGTAAGTTATAGTAATCGCAAAAAAATCGAAAATGAAAATTTTTATATATCTTTACGTTTCAGAGGTTTCTGAACATTTTGGCATACCTTAGAAAAAATGGATGTATGTGTGTGTGTGTGTGTGTATGTGTGTGTGTATGTATGTATGTATGTACGTGTGTGTATGTATGTGCGGATACAAATTTTCGTCGACGATTTCGGGAACACGGGTCAACCGATTTGAATAATTCAAAAAACATTCGATTCGTATTGATAAGGAGACGTGCTGATTAGTTTTTGGCGAAGGCAGGTCTAGCCGTTCCGAAGATACGGGGCAAAAAGTGCCGAAAACGGTAACTCAGTTTTTGAGAGAACGGAGCGTCCGATTTGAATAATTCAAAAAACATTTCACTTGTATTGACAAGATGAAGAATCGATAAAATTTTCATAAAGGTAGGTCTAGCGGTTTCGGAGATATGGAGGAAAAAGTAAAAAAATGAGCCATTTGGCGGTCAAAAATGATCATTAGACATATGCACATCAAATTATCAGATATTTTATAGAGATTTTAACAATAAGTATGAATTTGGTTTACAGTCCTATGGGTTCCGTACCAATGCTTATGCGTTAGACAGCGACGCGGCGCTTACGCGCTTTATATTTTGTCCCTATGCAGTTAAAGCAGTACGATTGATTTGAAAAGAAAGTTCAGATCTTCCACAATATGTCAAAATAAAAAAAAATTTTTTTCAAAAAAAAAAAAAACAAAAAAAAAAAATTAAAAAAAAATTTTTAAAAAAAAAATTTTTTTTTTCAAAAAATAGTAATTTTTTGTCCAATTTATAGTTTCTCAAAATCTTATTTTTTCAAAGTAATTTTTTTTTTCAAAAATGTTAATCGTTTTTAAAAAAATAATAATTTTTGGTACGGGAAGTTCCAGCAATTTGCCTCAAGGCACGATGCCTTAATTGCCTTAAGACAGAATTCCACTTACAGCTAGTTTTTTCATTTTTTTAGCAGAAAATCTAGAGACAAAATTATTTATTCAATTTGAGAACTTGACTATATAAGAATTATTTTATATATTACTCTACCAAGCCTTGAAACCTAATTACAGGCTGTCTTGAGTTATAGAATATTTAATAAATTCATATAAACCTATACTACGTCTTCTTAAATTAAGAAGCTAGAGACAAAATCGAGCAAGTTGTATCATTTTTTACATATATTTAAATATCACACTAGTTTACTTCAGCTCCTACCACTATCATATGCATTACATTGTACGATTTAACCAATTTTACATCTTAATTATGGGAATTTTTTTCGTATATTATTTATATTAACCTTATTTCCTTTATTAAATTTTTCGGCAATCAATTATCTTCACATCGATTTTCTATCATCCTCATCAAATTTGCATATAGGGGCAGCGCATCTAAATTTCAAGTAAGGCTAAACGAGTTTCGTCATAATACATCTAAATTCCATGCAGGCCTAAACGAGTCTCGTTTGTACGAAATCAATTGACTGTATTCTAATATCTGAATGGATGGAATATTGAAATCTACGGTAATAATCTGTACTCACCCAGACCGCGGCTCTCGTTAAAGGACGCTCCCGTGCCTGATTCAATCTGTAACAATAGAAAAGGGTTAACATGTTAATTTTAATCGTCACTAGGTGATGATATGTAATCATGCTAAAATGTATAATGAGAGGTTTTGATATGCGTTCAGGATGGGAATTGCCAGATGTGAAGGTGTTCGAGCAGAATTGAAGGTCCTGGCAGTGATTTAGTAAGGGTTAGTTGATGATTAGTCTAATATTCTATATTACCAGAAAATCATAAAAATTCTAATGCAATTTCTTAATTGCCTAATATAATATTAGGCCAATTAAATTAACTATAGCAATATTGGTATACCTATATTGACCTCCTTACAAAAGACCTTTCTCTGCATATGGACATCAAAACAATTTGATCATTGTTGCAGAATTTTCTTATTACCTAGTCTTCACCATTTGTTGCATCGTTCCATTGTACTACTTTATATCATTTTGTTCTTTTATTGGCCTAATTTCCACAAGTGTTATTTAAACCGCGCCTCGCTGTGCAATTGCAGAAATGGAATTTGTGCAGTCTTGTTTTGACATAGCAATTAAAACAAGTCGTACCTACGACGGCATGTCTGTCGCGCGAAATGGAATGAAATAATTCAATGCAAATTTTATTCAAAACCACTCAGTCCTCAGCTTTTGATAGAGCCTATCCCTTCTCCTCTGGAGCCCCTGGTTTCCAGAATGAGTTCTGCACGCAGTACGCCTTGTTGAACTTCATGTCAGATGACGAATACGGCTGATTTCCAAGGAACCGCACAATTATGCAAAATGTTAAGCGTTAATTGGCTAATTGTCAACACGCTTCTGCCTCGTAAACCAGTGGCTTGTAATACAATGCGAGCTTTACGAAGACAAAAGCTGTTTATTTGACATGTCGACGACGACGACATAGGCTTGTTTTGGATATAGACTTATGAATATATTTTTTCTAACGCCATGACGTCCACGCTCATAAATTATACATTTTTCATTTGTAAGTCAAATTGACAGAAATCATAAAAAGAATGAAAAAGATTCATACTCCGACAAACAAAAGTTTGATGAGATTTGGAAAATGTTACAAGTAGGAAACATTGAACAACCACATTGAATTTAATGTATATAAGGAATATCTTATTTCCTCATTTTGTAATATCATCTATATCCATTTATCCTTTCATTTTCGAAATAAATTTCTAGACCAAATGCGTGCATGCAAAAACTCGACTGGTCGTCTAATGACAAGTAGGTGTTTCCTAGATCAACCCTATTCTGTATCGTACATCCAATTTTCTAAATGAAAAGCCGAAGTGAAGAGTCATATGTAAAAATAGAACCAAAGATTCTATAACTGCTGATAGTTCCAGAAAAAACTTAAAAGTCTCCGATGTAAATTGGAAATTTGTAGTTAGAAAATCTTAATAGTAATAATAGATTACCAAATCTGGCAGTATGGATAATTGATACTAATAATGCATTTTAATATTTCGATATTAAATTTATAACTTGATATGAGTTTCAAATATGTACCAGAGCTGATGCTGTTAAAAGTTCACTGATATTTAAAAATCTGGATATTTTTGCAATTTACCAATATGTCATGTGCCATCAAAAAGGTGATTGCAACCAATTATAAATTTTAGGCATAGAAATTTATTTTTGTCATTACGGTATGAAAATTTTTATGTTTGATGTATGATGAACAATAATCCTTTACTATCCATAAAAGTTTAGGAACCATCCTAGAGCACTTTATATAATATTCTAAGCCTATCTATAAAGACACTCCCCGTATCCAGCAATAGCGGGTAGTTGGTTTTTATTTCTACGTAAAACACCTCTCATGGGGATCTCTTTTTGAAGCATAAACCATACATAAAGGATTTCTATCGTTCACGTATACAGGAACCCACAGTGTGTACACAGAGTCGTTTTGTTTCTCAATAAAAACACTCCTAAAATATTCATGATGACACAAAGTGAGATCGGACAAACGGACGCCAAAAGGTCGAAGATGAAAAATAAAGGCACGGGTAGGTCGTTTGAACTCGGAAATCAAAGAATAATGGGAAATAGGATGATTGTTTTGTAATGACAGGTGAATAGAAGATGAACACATGTATAATAATTACTGATTATGAAATGCGCATATATTTTTCTGAACATTTTGTTTAAATTTATTACACCAAATTGGCAAGATTTGTATGATTAACTTACTTATACAAATCATTAATTTCAAAATAATTGCTTTATCAAATCTGTAAAATATGCATCATTTTAATTTTAATAATAGTTGGAGTAATGGATTTTTCCATAAGTGCTTCCATGATTGGTAGTGAAGAAGAGATGAAATCAAGGTGTGAGTTTCCTTCCATCTGGTCAAAAGGAAGCAATCACTTTCGATGTGTGATATTGGACTACGTGGTGCAATGTAGTGTACGTACTATATTGAGAAGGCATTTGATGACTTCTGAAAAGAGCAATCAATATAGTCCCCCGTTGCCATGTGCACATATATCATCTTATGCATATGTATAATATGGTTCGTTTAGATGAGTTTTTGCACATTCGGATGTATAAATGAATGTGTATGCTGTTGTATAATCACAAGGGTGTGGTAACTATTAAAGGGTGGATTGTAGTTGGATTTTAGTGGTACTAAAAGCATTGCAATAATGTTGTGGAGTTGGGGGATAGTGGAAGTAATAATAGTACCTACGGTTGCAGTAAGATATAAGTCTTACTTCACAGAAAATTAAAAAAAAAGACTATTCATTATCTGCGCCATATGCTTGTAAATGGATAATCGATCAAAATTAACAAGCTTCCTCGAAATATTATTATTATAGTTTTTGTAGATTTACATGAACCTCAGAATCCTCTTCATAAATTCAAGTAAATTTTAATTTACATACTTTATAAATCTTTATTTTTATTTTTTGTTATTTATTTTACCTTTTTATTTTCTACCTAATAAATTTCTATGTGGGTAAGTTTTTCATGAAATACAACATATGTGCAAAATAATGACCAGACTCTCCTTTACCATGGGATCTTTTACGAGTGGTTTTGGGTGTATTGAACGGAACATTTTAATGTACTGCAGTGCACGTTCTCTTGCTGATTTGATTGGGGTCGACTACTACTCCGATAGTATTGATTACAAAATTACCCGAAATACTAAATTTAATGAAGCAGCAGAAAGCTAAACAGTACTCGTTCCTGCCAACGTAATTTATGATTCCTTGTTTATATAATATATGTGCGCGGTCAAATGGGTAATTATTCACAGACTCCCAGAAGTTTATGGTGTAGTTAAGTTTCATTTACCACTTAATATCTTGAAGCGAACAAGATAACAATCTTTGCAGTAATGATGTATTAACATATGCATAAACTGAATCTTACCGTAAAACAACTTGATTCTTATGGATAATAAACATAAACCGATATAAACAAATCAAGACAGGATAACATGCAGTATGTGTTACTACCTATTTTGGAAATTTAGCATACAATTTTTCTCAGTACAATGTGCAAGTATCAGTTTGTACTTTCTACTAAAAATAGGAAATACAATTTTTGCTTTCGGGATCTTAATGTAGCCAATAAAGGAGTTTGTTTTCTCTCAGTGTCTGATGTAAAATTGATTTCACGACTACCCATTATTCGCTTATTCCCATACCCTGCGGTTGTTCAGTTGATTAGCGCGGGAGATAAAATCAAATCGTCCCAGTCACTTTTTCACACTTTTCTTCTTCCGTATCACTTAACCGGCGGCTTGGAGTTCCATCAGTGTTTCCAATCAGCATTTTCTCTGTTGTTCGGTACAAAAGTACAATAAAGAAGAAGGGGCATCATTCGTACGTGTACTAATGTCCTAATGTCCTAATGCGCTGGCTCGTGGGGCGAATCTAGAAATCGTGTAGGGGCCATTTGAAAATGCACTCTGCCGAAGTACGAGAGGCGTGCGAGGGAAGACACCACCTATTTTACCATTAAAATAATTGATTTTGCTTCTCCTGCCACTATTTTCAGATATATGTGTGGTGTGTCGCACGCAAAGGAAAAAAGGAAAGAAAATATGAGGAAAATGGTAATTGATTACTATATATGCTAATTAACATTATGAAAATAAAATTCGATACATTTATATGAAGCAAAATTTATAATCCAATTTTGCTAAACATTTCAATGTCTACTATTAAGGTTTTCAATGTACTATTCCTACACCCCATTTTCCACTTCAATTTTGTACATTTCACTACCGAACCCTCATCGACTGATTCAACTAGCCCGTGAAACGCCAGCGGCGGCAGGTCCATTGAATTTGCGGTTTTGTAAATTTCTCCTCCGGATGCACTTTGTAACGGCAGAGTGGAAGTGAACGGACGTATACGAATATCTGATGTTCGAGATGAGTTGCCATCAATAGGAATTTAAGGAATTTTGTCCTCAAATGAAGACGATGGCATTAAAATGTTCTCCCGGTAATTTCCGATATTAAGTGTAAAGAGAGAATTCAGTTTAATACTGTTGAAGTATCGATGGTGTTAAATATACCATGGGCGATTATAATTTGTGGAGATCAAAGGATGTGTTTTTAAGAAGAAATATATTAAAATATGCCGTTTACCTTTAATGATGTCTTTGTTATTTATATTTGAAAAAAAAAGTTGTTTGATGTTCTGGTACTGTTTAGTACTCATATTTACTATAAATCACACGTAATAAAATAGATTTCACATTTTATTATTCGGAATGCTTATAGTCCTTTCAATTAGCCATTTTAAGCGGAGTTATATGAAGGCTTTCAGACAATAATCGAGCACTGGGTAGTATATAATCTAGATCTTTCTTTCACACATATATTGAACAAATCGAAAATTTCCTCGCTGACCTAATGGCGCGCAAAACTACGACGTCGGCGTCCGTGCGTTTTCTCTGGTTTTCTCGATTCTATGCCAGATTTTCCGCGTGTCTCGCTCGCCTGCAGTATATAGGTAGGAAAGGGTTGATTGATTCGAACGGAACTCAGCCGCTTTATTTCCGCTGAGGTTCTTCTTATTTCTCGCTCGATTTCATGGCGATACGTCTCTTCGAATAGCGAACGATTATTCAATCCGATCCGATCTGAAGTCGATCTTCTGGTCTGCCAGATCCACTGGATTCATCGCTAATGCTCTACGGCTTCGCGGTAAATCTTTATTTAAATATTTGCGTAAGGAAGAGTTTTATACCTAATGCGCGTCTTTGAAAACTCATCATTTTTGGACGTTCATGTAGAAACTAAATCAGAATAAAATACTTAACTGAAATGAGTTTATGATAAGATATCATTTTTTTTAATAAAAGTAATTGAAAATAATAATTGTTTTTTTTTAAAATAAATCATTTTATTTTTATTAATCATTTTATTTTTATGGGCAGATTCGGCCCATGAATATGATCTTCTAGTTTTAGGAAATTAAAAATAATGATGGATATTGAACTGTGATTAATTATGTGTAAAAAATATCAAAGGTTATTCGGAGCATCGCCTATAACATTTATTCATACTTCCATTTTTTTATATAAAATATAACAATAATATTTAAATTTGTAATTTATACGTATTTTTCTGATGACAGTCAGAAGTATTTTTACCATAGTTTTTGAAGAACATTTGAAAATCTTTCATATCAATATAATATCCTCGATCTAATAAAATGCACAAAAATGAATAAGAAAATGAAATACGTATCGATATCGGCACACATATATGCCTATACATCGTGATAAATGTAGGTATACCTAGTAAATAATTACAATGGTGAACAAGCATTTTTTGGCGTCCCTTCGGGCGCGCTACGCCTCACTATCACTCCGTAGCGAAGCAAAGTGTGCGGTTTTTCCCGCCCTTAATGGAGCGGGACGCGTTTAACACAGTAGGGCATTCACACCCCGTGGACTTGTGTCAACCCGGTATCTATTTTCTTTCGTCGCACGCGAAAATGCGCTTGTGTAGTTTGTTTCAGAACATTTATTTGCACCCTAAGACGAGCCATTGAACGCTAACAGACATCAGGCGGCAGAAATTAATGCTGCTGTGATTTCGTTCATTGGAATTATCGTTCCGGTTCGTTGTTTCTCCTATTAATTATTTTTGAGAAAGCAAATTTCATAGCGTTTAATTGAGATAGTTGGAGAAGAAACTGCTAACAGACATCAGGCGGCAGAAATTAATGCTGCTGTGATTTCGTTCATTGGAATTATCATTCCGGTTCGTTGTTTTTCCTATTAATTATTTTTGAGAAAGCAAATTTCATAGCGTTTAATTGAGATAGTTGGAGAAGAAACTCTTACGAGCATTATATAGATCTTATTTCTTTTGCTACAAAAGTGCTTTCTGTAGGAGAGTCGCTGCTATACGGGACCAGCGTATAACTACACGCACTACTGAGAAGACACAACGATATTTTCTGAGATTTTACTATCATTCTCAATAAAAATTTGTTGAAAAAATAATAATTACAATAAAATTAGAATTACCAATAGTTTAACTCAAAGTGATGAATCTGAAGCAAAGACCGACACCCAACAAGTCGTCCATGGGCGACATTCGTGTACATAGGTAGTCATGTGGATGTGGTCCATGGACGATATTCGTAACAAAAGGGCTAATAACTATATAAAACCTACAATATTATCCTACAAACCTACAAATTCTCATTTTTTGTATATTTATTATCAATCAGAATATACATTATTTTTGTGTAAGACTATGTGCTAGTCTTGATGCTTTTAAAGAATTTATCTCCAAAGAGATATCTAGTAGTTGTTTGAACATTTTATTTTAAATCGTATGCCCATTTTTTTAAATCTTTGAGTAGGAGATTTCTGACTCAATTCATTTAAACGTTTGTTTGGGTAACCTGGTGTTTTTTACGTGTTTTTTTAGTTTACTAATAGTTCGCTTTAAATTTAAAAATGTCTATTCTATCTGTTTTATTACGTATTTGTTAAGTTAAAAATCATACATATCATGTATCTATTATGTTTATAGAATTTATGAATTTAATTAATTTTGGTTTCAAAGTTCTATTAATTATGATCTACTGATTGATTTTCTGGTTAATTGCTTCCACATAAGAAGACTGTGAGAAGTGCGTTTGCTCGTATGTGTAGTATTGTGATCTGTGTTTAAACCCATGTCATTCTTAGGCTTGACAAGGATTCGTGTTTAGGATAGGCATTGTTCCACGTATGATGCTTACGTAAACTTACGTTAAATTGGTAGACACAGGGTTGTCGAAGAGTAAATGTAAGTCTGAACAATAACTAGCTAGATTAATAAACGAGTAGTAAAGAGATGCACTTTAAATATGTTTCTCTTCAGCTGCTCGTTGTAATTGCTCAATTTAATGCAGGACGAAGCTTTTAGCAGTTAATCGCTTCATTATTTATTAACTACACAATTACGTGCGGACGTTTCAACTGGTTTTATTAACTTACACGTTAATTATTCAAATTGTTGAGATCACGATTTTGTTGTAATTATTATTACCTTCATAAGTGAGTGCGATTATATATTCATAGCTTGTGTCCCATCAACGTCTTGTAATCGTGCACCCTTGCACATACTCCTTTACAAATAACTTCATTAATTAGAATATAATTGTAAAATATCAATCACTTTGAGCTTTAAGTATGCATAGGTAAACATTCATTTGCATAATTTTAATTTCTTTACTAAACTATTCTCTCGTGTCCGTCCATCAAGGTAGGAACGATTAATGCATAACCAATTATACTCATACGTTCGTAAAAAAGACAAAGAAAAGATTCAGAAACTGGAAGAGAAATAAATAAAAAGTTGTATTTGCGTCTATAATGGAAACGTGCAATTACTGTGAGGCGGTTGAGTTATCTTATTGGCTGTGACTTTATATAGAAATTTCGCATTTGAATAATTAGCCAATAGATTTGCTGCAATAAATGACTTTGCATAGCTATTAACATATATATGCTGAAGAAAATTTATGAGGATATGTATTTTTATTTTAATAACAGAGCCTAGCTACGTCACTCTTAACATTGTAACATTTATTATACACTGGAAGTGTTCCATATGTTATGTTACATTAATTTCACTGGGCACATAACAATTTAAATAAAGCTGCATCATTAGAAAGAACACGTTTACCTAATGTATTGGCAATCACTTTATTACCCCAGTGGCACAATTACCACTATTTCCAATAACAGAAATGCTTGAACAAAAAATGCATTTATGATACTTTCATCCAACAACTGTCGCGTCACTATTATGACGTGTTTCACACTTGAAATGATTTGCAAAAATCCACCCTCGTCATACGAATGCGTTTAGTTTTGTCCATTGATATCGAAACACCCAATATCGAAATACACTTTTGTCATATGTGTTCTCCTCCCTGAAATGTATCCGGCGATGATTTTGACACATTTTGATCATGGAGCCTTACTATAGGAACACTCTTCGTCACATGACGAAGTTTCCAGCACCCTTGGCCTGCTGTCAAATAACATCACAAGGGCCAAACGAATATCATACGCGTTACTCTGGAAAGGAGAATGGAGATACTACATCGTTCGAGACCATACGTGGGTTATGGATTGATGACAAGTTAAAGGGATAAATGGATAAATCATAAGTAATAAATTATACTTGCAATTTATTTTCATTGGTCAATTTTCAGACATTTTTAACTTCCCGTAGGGTAAGTTGTAGTAATCGCAAAAAATCTAATATGAAACTTTTTATATATCTTCACATTTCAAAAGTTTCTGAACATTTTGGCATAGTTGAAAAAAAAATGGTTACAATGTTTCGTCGACGATTTCGAGAACAAATCAACCAATTTGAAAGTTATCAAAAACGTATTTTTTCTAAGTTCTAAAAAAAATTTGATTCTTTTTTAAATAATCTAATTTGTGGTATGGCAAGTTCCAAAAATTTGCTTTAAGGCAAAATGCCATGCACCACTAGTTTAGTTACCAATTTGTTGTCATAAGTTACCAATTTAGTTACCATTATTGTCATAAACATCCTAAACTTACCTATAAACTATATTATTGCAATTTAAATTTAGGGGCCGATTCTGCAGCAATATAGTCGAATGTTATGTAGCAGTTTTTATACAAAATCGTACTAGCTACTGACATATGCCATGTGGTTGATATTCAGTCAGGCGTTTTAGATAGAAAACCTAACCTAGAATACGCATCAAAAATGTCAAAAAAACACGATAATTGAATCTTTGTGATATGGTTTAATAACATATGAGAGAAGTTGCATTTTATGTGTAAAACGTCTGATAGTATTTAGTACGAATTTGTATGAAAACTGCCAAGTGACATAGCCTTGCCATAACATTGATCTATTTTACCTATCTAATAACTAACAAAATATGATCTTGAATTGGCAGCACGTTCCAAACTATATCATACCGAATAAACTAATCGAAAATTGGAAGTTTTAGTTGAAGTTCTGTCAAATCCTCGTAAAAGTCGTCGAGTATGTATTATTGCTGCTGCAGTCCCGGCTTCACGCGGTGTGCATTTGCGGTATTAGAGGTAATCTCTTTCCAACATCGGCCACTTATTCTACGCGCGCTATAAATTTAGTATCAGCCGAGGAGAAATGGGCGAGACGAGACGCGCGCGGAACACACTTGTCATTTCACATATGGATGTAGTTAGTGGAGTTTATATAGAAGATAAAATTTCCAGATATGTCAGAGTCAGAACCGTGTAAAATTTGAACTTATGCTTCATAACTGATGCATTACCAATTTCCGAGAGTAGAGGATAAAATGGTGAATGGGATTGACAATAGTAAAAATATGATATTTTATTTAAACTTTAGAATCATTGCCATTCGAGTATATAAAATAATAAATGTTGGTAAAGTAATATTTTACGTTACTACTTATTTAACAAATATATTTCTTAGCTGTACATTTCTCCTAGCGTTAGTCTGTGTCTCCTTCTTATTGTATCAAATTTGGTGGTTCCAGCAGTCAATTATTTGGCATGAACTGTCGGCTCGTTATTCGCTATTGAAAGTCAATATAGTGGAGAGGCGCTGTATAAGTGGATGAGATATCCTAGCGAACATTTGTTGCCGAGATAATAGTGGCGGTCATTCGTCTTGTTTGCGAAGACTTATTGTTGGACGAGGGCGAAGAATCTGGAACGCCCGGACCAGGGACTGGAAGAAGATGTATTGGACGCCTTCAGGCAATTATCTTTCATATGGTCAAGTGCCAGTTACGAAAACATCGGAAATAAGTTGGTTTGTTTTGCAAAAATTTCAACGGTTGCAGTTATTTATGCTCCATCAATCTACAAAAATCGTGATAAGGTTGTTCTAGATTGCTCTCGAAGAATGAAGCAATAATGGTTTTGTAATATCACATGTTGACATTTAAACAAACATTAGATAGCAACAAACAATACGAGACGTTTATATCCATTTGAAATAAACCTTGGTGTAATTGCAAATTAACGATATCGTTTCGTACAACAAAGCAGCAAAACATTCTGCATCGGTGTTCGCCAATACTTCGGCATTAGCATTAAAGGAATTAGCAATAAAATAGATATTCATGTCACTCCAAATGACATAAATCTATAAACTCCAATATTAAACTACTTTTAAGAGAATATTTCAATATATCGCAGGTACATCGTATAAAACCTTGTCGCAGTGCATATTGAAACCATAAAATTGTATACAGCACGCCGCCTTTCTTGTATTTTACTTCTACGTTGTCATGTACGAGCACACAACTTCTGGATACGAAGGATACGAGTCGTCTGTAGATCGTTAAATGTTTTATGTCCTTGCAAATTTATTATTCTATTTGCCGCTGAATTTGAGATCGAGTTACGCCTTTTCTGCTATTGCACTGGTAACCCATGATACCGCCGTGGGTAGAAGGTGTAATAGAATTACATTACAATTCGATTTCATTTTATATATATTGATATTGAATAGATTCATTTGGAAAGAGAAAATAATAGTATAATCGTTATATATCAAATGCTGCTATTTCTGCATTCTCAAGAACTGATGAAGAGAGTTGCATACAAATTATCTGCTTCTTTCCACAACCTCTTTAACAAGCGTTTTGTGATATTTCAGTGGATAAAACCGTTTGATATAGTTAAGACCATACCGCACTACTACTATCTCAGCTCAGATCAAATAGAACTGTTTTCCCTTCTTATAATTAAGTGAAAATAACCATTTCTGCTCAGAAATTCTTCGGCTTCCTTACAATTCTTATCAATCTACTCAGAGTTTCTTCGGCTTCCTTACAATTCTTATCAATCTAACAAACGTATTCTCTTGGATGTTTTACATGCATAATTTGGTGCATATTTGTACTGCGTAGTGTAACTACGTATAATGGGCCCACAGAATAGCTCGTTACCTTATACCAACAAAGGAGTAAAGCAACAAAAAATAACAAGCTCCCGGAAATAAAAGAATAAAGACAAGAACTTGCATGGAATATATGAAGAAATATTATATATTTTTATATGCCAAATCCAATCATTTCAACGGAATCAGCCGACTGTAAGGGCATACTGCTATTGTACTTTGATATAATGGAGAATTCTTTTATTGTTATGATTATAATCACTTGGTTTTTTATAAACAGTTTTTGTTGGACTGTTTTGTGATTAGTATCGCTTATGAGCGTAACCCTTTCAGAACCATGGAATTTTTTTACATTGGATGAATTAGATAGGCAAAAACATGATAATTGAGGCATTGAAAAAAATTTATTTACATACATTAACTTGACATTTGCTAGAAAAACATAGTTTTTGGTATCTGATATATTACTACCTCGTTTTTATTACAATTACAATTTATTCTTCACCTTAATTGCGAATCTAATCGTTACCATTATAGTCATGTCTTAAAGCAGAAATCTACATGAATTTGTATCTCATGTATATATATTGAGCAAATATGATAATATTTACCGCAGAAATAACGCTTATGAATCCTCAATTTTACCGGAAGCATTTCTAGATTGCCAGAGAATCCTTATGGTAAACTTTAAACAAAGGATTTTCTCTAAATATTCCTTTCTCGTTTTCGCTCGAAACCATTGTACTGATGATTGTTTTATGCATACAAACCCTCCAATATTAATGGGAACCTGGGTCGGCTTTGGAAATTTACGAATATGATATGAAAATGTCAATACACTTTATTATGGTTACCTATTATGTATGGAAAGTAGGTCGGAACTTAATTGTCAACGTTGTATAGAATATTCTGAACTCTAGTTTACTGGAAAGTTCAAGAATTGAAACTTTTTGCTATTATTATATTTGAAATTTTATTAAAATTCGGATATTATTTTGCAATGGAATAATTGCAAAGTATGTTCTTTTGGCAGGTGTTCTTCAAAATATTTGCCTAGTTTTATTATTTTCAATAGTATCCAATTTACCAAATGAACAAATACAGTTCTATTATTTACAGAGGCATAGAAATCAATCGACATCAAAGTTCCAGAAATCAATAACAATAAAAGTTTAAACCAATAACTCACAAAATGTCGCATCCATCTTAATTTGTTCTGCTTCCCGTTTAATCAAAGTTGATTTTAAAATAACCCGCGCATCCCTTCTGTGTACCTTCCAAGTATATGAAGAAGTTCGTTACTACGGTTTCTATACAACAAAAGCCCCTATTCTTGATATATGAAAACGTGACTCTCTCGTATGAAAATTGGAGAAGTTGGCGACTCGCTTCGAAAGGGAAGGAGAGCTTTTGTAGGTTACGTAAGGGGTTGTTATGACGTCATGAGAATCATGCGAATCAATTCTTGTGTCTGATTTTACTGGTATCGAGTACTTTGGGGATGTGTTTAAGTACATGAATAAGGGTAGAGAATGGATCGTGAAATTTAGGTTTATGTTAGCGCAAAGTATAAATATTCACGGAGGAAGATCAGGAGGTGGAAAAAATCAGTCGGTCGGAAAGTATATATCGGGAAATTTGGGTGTTTTGTTTCGAAATGGATGAAATCAATATGAAGTGCACATACTGAAGTAAGAATCTTACAAGAAGAAGATAATTTTGATTCAACATTTTTACTTTATCTTTTTTGCAGTCACTTTACATTCAAACTATTTTTATCACAATATATTGTGGTCTCGCCCGTAGGTAAGCGGTTAAGAGCGACGGGACCTGAATCAGAGGTTCCGGGTTCGATACCCACTTCGAGCAGCCTGTTGTCAGGCAGCAGTGACAACGATTTTCACTTGGAAATATAGATAGCAATATGTTTCCAAGTGAAAATACCCCTTGCCCGGCATTGCTGCACCAATAAAAAGTCATCCCTATTAGATTAATTTTAATAACAAAATCATCAAATATGAATGGATTAACCATCATTGGGTTACCATCTAAAAAATACGAAGTAAAGAGAAGTTTCAGCCCAACAGCTCATAGGACGTAAGTTTCTACTTGCTGTTTAAAAAAAAAATGTCAGGGGTCAACTGTATCTTAGGTGAATGTTAGAGGGATGGCAATCTGACCCCGAAAGTTAGGGCCTATCTAGCTTCTAGCTTCTTATCTAACAAACCTCTAACCACCTATATTAGGCAACTCCTAACGTGTGCTAGCTCATTTGGCATCCCTTGGCTATTTCACAATACCTTACCGTCTTAAAAATGAAACATCATCGTCTAATTTATAAGCTCTTATATTTTGTCTATAAAATTTCTGGAATATTTTATTACACTAGTTTAAATTTTACTTTGAATGGATGATACGAACGTGCCAGCTCCCATCGACAAATTAGATTTCGTCCCGGAACAATTTTTCGTACACGAACTAATTTTTCCACCGTCAATGTATTTCCTCTGTGTTTGTTCATCCAATCAGTTTGTATTTCGAAGCGCTTTTTCCATGTTTTCTTAGTAAAGAACATCGGATTACTATTTACCACGGTAGCGGGGTCGAATAAAACGCTTAGTCACCTACATCCCATTCAGCCTACGGCTTATTTTTCCATTAAGACTCACCTTGCGATCCAAAGGTGCGGGACTTAAACTTAGATATTAAGGTAACCACTCCTAGTGGCCATCAGAAACCTACACACGTACGGGCTACATACAAATATTTCATGTGTGTGCATACAAATTAAAAAAGGTATTTTGTATTGATAATAGAAATCGAATATATAGGTCATAACCATCAGTCATTGTTTTCTTATATCACGATTTGGCCATTATGTGAAGAGATCTGAATTATGTATCTGTATCGATCGATCTGTTGCATAATGCACGTTCACACTTCGTAAATTATTGCTTTATTTAAATGCAGCGTTATGAATGTAATAAAGTTGATACACATTGTATAAACTGACATATAATTTAATGGAATAGCCGAACGAATGGAATATGTAGTGTAACAGTGGAAGCATTGATGTCAAGTACAGTTTGGTTTTGCCATTTAGAGCAATTTAATTTATTTTGATTATTAATATAATTGCGTATTATACAATCAAATTTCCGGATGCGATAATTTTAACAACATGCTACTATTAATTAAAAATATAAACATGGCCTGAGTAAATTAAACTTAAACAATTAATTTGAAATGGTTTATGTAATTTATGTTGATGTCACTGAGCTCTAAAGGGAATACTTAGAAGATATAATTGAATATGCATAGTAAAAATTGTCATATGAAGTGATCGTACAAAAAGAACTATTGTGATCACAACAAATATTTATAATCTGAACTATTGTGATCACAACAAATATTTATAATCTGAACTATTTGAGTATCTGTATTCACATCTGTCCAAGACTTTGAAGTTCCAAAATATTAAAATATTTGTATGCAATAAAGAGTATGGAAATACAGATAGCAAAATGTGTCCAAGTGAAAATAGCCCTCACCCGGCATTGCTGCACCAATAAAAAGTCAGCCCTATTAGATTAATTCTAATAACAAAATCATCAAATACGGATGGATTAGCCATTGGGTTACCATCTAAAAATACGAAGTAAGGAGAAGTTTTAGCCCAACAGCTCATAGGACATAAGGTTTTGATTGCTGTTAAAAAATATATATAGAAAAAAAAAATAAGTAAAGAAGTATGAATTTTAAATAAATGTAATTCATAATATCTTATGCAAAAATATTTTTAAAACTCCATAGTATTTTTTTTTTCAATCAAAACTTTTATTTAAGAAGTTTGCACAAAATAAAAATTAAACCTAAATATAAAAATATAAATGTAAATAATAAGCAGAATATTAACAAAATAAAATTACATCTTACTAGAAACCTTCTAGTATATAGGCACTGCCGATCATTTATCTAAGGTAGCAAATATTACAGTTGTCTTAAATTAGTCTCTAATCTTAAATTTGGTCTTTTAATTGACTGGTATATAAAACACAAATCATAGAATCAACATCGGGCACAAACTTAACCTTGCTTCTAAAATAATTTGCTCGCAGCATATAACCTCTGGATAATTCACGATATCGTATTCAAAGGATCATCTTGTTTAATTAATTCTGTACATAAGCTTCGACACCTTTTACTTGAATATACATTTATATATATATATATATATATATATATATATATATATATCCCTTTGCTCATCAAAGCAACATGGCAAAAACAAACCCGTGGCGAGATCACGTCTTGCATGCAAATTATCAGGCTCGCGGAGTGTAGTAGCTGTTAGAGAAGAAGGAAAGGTGGCAGTTCTTAATGGCATGGAAATCTGTTTAGGCCTTTACTTGTGTCTTGCATACTGAATCAATATTGATCCCCCGGACCTGGCTCGAAGCGTTAGATGAGCAATCACAAACAAAACCTACCGCCGACGCTGTTGCGCGAAGGCATCTTTGCGATTCAAAACAAACAAATCGAGCTTCAATCGAAACGGACGCGTGTTGCGGGAAACGTATACATTTTTGCTGCGGTTAGATATATAGAAACGAGATATGTCTCAATCGAGAGTTTTATACTAAGAAGTAAATCTGTACAAAAAATCATAGTGAGCCCGACGTTAAAATAATAATCAGTTGGCAGTCAGCATGTGATCAAATTGCATCATTGAACTATCAAAAAACTGTCTTTCTTGTTCAATTGAGCTCATCACTCTAAATCTACTTTCTAATTTCAAATAACATAAACTAACAGAGGGCATTTGTATAAATTTCAAATCGATATTTTGACACCTATAACTTCAAATGGTTTGTTTACCAACCAAAGTTGTTACCTAATCTTCAAAAAGTACAAATTTCAAATAACACACACAACAGAAGGCAAGTGTATATACTATATCAATATTTTATCAAATCGATATTTTGACAACCGAACTTGTTATATTTAGATGTCAGCACTGCAGGTCCAAGGTAGCTGACCTTATTGCAATCACCGTACTTTCTCATTCATTTCGTTTCTGGATTTCAAAGAAACGACACCTTAGTGGCGAGTCGACCCGGCGCCATCACATCGGGTCGTCGACTAGCCGCTAGGCCCGTTGTTGCCTAAGAAACGAGTATCATTTAATAATAGTGAAATTAACGCTTGTGCTTGGCTTCTTCATAACTGAGTTTGACGAGTGAGTATTACGTATTTGTTCAATTAATACTGTGAACCTTCCGAACTATTACAGATTATTTTATCTTTTACAATATGTTTATATGAACATGCAAGATTATGACTTAGCTGCGTACAGCATTTTTCAGAACAATTTATAATTTGCCATGTCTTTCAAATTTACTTCAACTCTCCATATAAAGCGTCATAATTCTGGGTTACTAATAGCAATGTTCCCATATAACTCGATGGCTGTTTTCATAGAACTGATCATACTCACACATATACATCAAATAGTATGAAGGTGTACTGTTTAAAAGATTCTGAAACGTAAAGCTATTTAAAATTTTTATTTTCAATTTTTTGCGATTACTATAACTTACCCTACGAGAAGTTTAAAATTTCTGTCGTATGAAAATTATGATTAATATTGTGTTCATTTACTACTAACGTATCATATAATAATATATGCACACTGACTCAGTTCGTTTCAAACGAGCTGAAAAAAGTTTTAAATCCATCAAAGTTGATCCGTTCAAACTGTTCGAATAATAATATAGTTCCGTAACAGAGTTTATAGCTGAAGTTTTTTATTGCTTTCCTATCGAAGAAAAGTTCATGAAAAACTCTTCGCTGTCGCAACCTCGATTTTGTTTTGCGCGCGCCGTTTATATACGCTGTGTCATCAATCACAAATTTTCCCTTGTCGCGTTTGATTTTTCTCATTTTCCGATGGGTAAATTGAAAAATTTTCAATAAACGTTCCGGCGGTATATCATAATGCAAAAAGGTCTGTTGTGTTGTAATATTCGACGTTTTTATTAAATTTTGTCGGTTGAGAAGTCGATATCTTTAAATTATTATTTATGGGATTTATGTAACGTAACATTTCATTGTTCAGATTGACAATGTGGTGATAAGAATTTGGGACCCTGTCTGCACGGATTTTTTAATATATCTAACAGAATTATAATGAGGATTCATAATAAAATGAATGAAGACTGGGATGTCATTGTGTCGTTAACTACAAATTTTGCTCTGGTTTGGACAAGATATAGTTATATAAAAATATAAAAATAGTCAGAAGTATTTCAAGGTCTTTGCTGCAAATCATAAATTCTAAAGTGAATAAATTATATTAAGAATTTTTTAATAAGCTTTTACCTATTCTACAATTTTTACCACATCACAGTTATTTACATTATGATGTTATTATATCATAATATAAACTGTTATGACGCGAAGTAATTAAAACGACACTGAAATCATATTTCAGGCTGTTTTGAAAAATGCTTTAAGCTTTAATATACTGTTCAAATTTATCTAAAATTTATTTAGATATTATTGTAAAAGTATGTTCATCATTGCCCAAAAACAAATTGCATAACATCTTTACTTGGTTCTAAATAAAAATCATGTTTACAGCTGTGCCAGCAAAGTAAAATGAGTAATACTCAGACAGATAGCTGATGCCCTGTGATTTGTCAGTAATAAGACCATACATGACTATCTAAATATTTTATATATCGAGGAAGTGATAATAATCTTCAGTGTCCACCACTTTTAGAAACTAGAAGCCCGTCCAAATAAAATAGTTGCACGACTGCGTCCAGGAGACTCAAGCGAAAAAAATCACCAATGGACATTATCCTATTCTAGCAAATTGTTCAATGGAACAAATACTATATTTTTTACTAAATTATCAATACATATATGAAAGTTAATTTAATGTATTTTTTTGTAGTATTATTATATTATTGTTTATATAATTAAATTAAATTAAATACTATTTTGTTATCTTTATTTTTAGTTTATTATTTTTTAGTTTTCATTTTATACATCTTAGCATAGCAGCACATAGAATGTAATTACTGTTCTAATAATAAATGAATAAAAAAAACTAGATGTATATGGCATCGTGTCTTAAGGCAAATTGCTGGAACTTTCCGTACCAAATTGTTTTTTAAAAAGATAATATTTTTTTCAGACTATGAAAAAAAGTAGATTTTTGAGAAATTTTCAATTTTTACGTTTTTGTTGCCGAGTTCTATTAGATAAACGTTCGAATCGGTGCTAGGCACATTTAGTTAAAATATATATAAAATGGCATTTCTGTAAACTTAAAATTAAATTAACAAAAATAATCAAATTAAAAATATTTCTTCCACCCATGGTGCAATTTGAAGCGCCATACATTTGCATGAAGATTTCCTTTCGCATGCACGTTCAGTGGAGCGCTTGACCGCAGTATATTTATTGTAATGAAAACTTGTGTCTTTCGCCAGCGAATATAAACACACAGGGCGCATTGTATTCTGAGAAGCATCATTTACCGCATGCTTACTCCCCGACTATGATTTCGGTTAAGGAATTTAGTTCGCTATGATTTCTGGAATTTGCGCTATTTCTGGGAAAGGCACAGTGATACAGTCGGGAACAACACAAACAACAACCTACGCTTTCCAAATGTAATGAAACTAGGTGTATTTTGCCTAGAGACAAGATGCATGATCTTACTGATATGTGTAAATAACCTGCAATCGCAAAATTTAAAAATTTTCGACAGTTTCTTGTTTTTACTAAATACTGGTTGATGCAATTTTTAATTCATATTCTACACAATGTATGTCATAAGCACGCGACTAAGTATTTCAAACAATTTTCTATATTTAAACCACTTTCCCTAGTCCTTCAACAATATTTTTTAATAAAACAGCAAATTCGATCATCATACACAGTTATATTTCATCTACAAAAAGCCTCTGATAGGTCAGTCTTTCAAAAATAATCAACCCTAGTTTTTATAGATTTTGACTTACACGAACGCACAGACACATACTTATTCCAATTTTTGTTCAAATGATTCAGAATGACTTGAAACGTCAAGACATCCTAAAATTTTTGGATATGGGAAATTGTAGAGGAAATATAATCCTTTTCTTTGGAGAGTTGATAAAAAATCAATAATGCAATTCATTATCCACTTTCCGGTGCTATGTATGTTTCATCTTTAGTTATATATGCATATATATTTTTAACTCTGTATTATTAGTTACTAATAATATATTTAATCAAATATTTTTATTTTCTAATTAATTTATTTTTTTTATTTTCAGGAGAATTAAATTCTGAGAACAAAGGTGAAGAACTCATTAGAATAAGAAGTCAACTTAATATCGTGGAAAACACAAATCAAAGAATACAGATCTTACTATCCAAAACAAGTGAATAAAAACCAGTGAAATGTTCATGGACAAAAAAGTAGTGATTAAAGAATAAATGTTAATAAATTTTTTGGATCGTTTTATGGACTAAAAAACTGTTTTGTTTGTGCTAACAGTGTTGTGCATAATTTCGCAAATAAGTTTGGCCACAAAGACTTGACCAATAAATAAATCTTTAAAGTAATTAGTATATTAAAAATCTATCTATTTTTTATTTATTTTTAAAGACAAATATTCGCTTGTGGTCAAATAATTTTCTTGGTGTCGACCCGTGATCGTATTTCTCGATTTTTGAGTGTTTTTTTTAATACAAATTAATCGTTTTTTAGTGTTTGTGTAGTGTTTTATAAGGGCCTTTATAGTGTTATATTGCAGTGATAGTGTTGTGTTCCATTTCCTGGTTCCTGGTTCCTGTTTCCAGGTTCCTGATAAGCTCTCTTCTGGAAATCACGAGGTAATGCACACAATTCTTTAGCACAAATCAATATTTCATAATATATTTAAAAATTATCAATTTTTTCTTTATTTTTCAGACAACAAATTGGTAATCGGGATGTTCCAGAAGAATCGGTGATTTTAAACAAAGGTCAGTGCACTTTTATTCTTAAGCATGATCTTAGGGTACGGTCTAGGGGCATGTGAAATTTCTTCGACGACGAACCATTACACGAAAACGATAATTTTGTCCTATAGATAGGTTCAATCGCAAGCTAGGTTATAGTTAGGAAATAATTAAATAATTATGTCAATATTATATTTTGTTAGCGTGGACAAAATTGTGACCGTACCCTTTACTAATGCACCAATTTCTTTCAGCCTATAAAAAGACTATTTAAAATAGAAGTGAGTGCAGTGGTAATAAATTCGCGTAAATTAGTTTTTAAAACAAAAGTGCCAAATAAATCAATTTTGCATAATTTCGCGTAAAACAAAGTGTGTGCGTGTGTGACGAACTAGACTATGTGCAATTTTGCGAAGAAATGCTGAAATCCTTGCTGCCTGAGATAAGAACCAGTAGATGTATCAGATTTTATTTAATAGGTAATAAAATACAAAAAGTAATGAATATTAGCAAATTATTATTATTAGTATTAACAATCTTTCCACTAAAGCGATTACTATAAATGTGTCAATTGTCTTAATGTCTTAATAATTATTTTATGACCTTATACATTATAATTTGTTTAATTTATTCAAAATGAAACAATATGGATAAAATAACGCCAACACATTTAACAATAATAATGACTATAATATATATCTTCATAAACACAATAAAAATTAATGATTTTGCTTGATATTTATTGTGCTAACTATTATTTGATATAACAATTATAACATTGCAATAAAGTAAATAGATTTATTTGAATTTAATAAATAATAGTTAACATAATAAATACGTCGTGATTTTTATTGATGTTAGTAGTATATATATATAGTCATTAATATTGATAAATTTGTTGGTGTTATATTGACTATATTTTTGCTTTCTAAATAAGCTGAGGATTATAAAACAACGATTTTTTATGTTTATTTAAAAATAAATCAAAATATTTGGTTGACATCGATCGTTTATAATGAAGTATTAAATCAAGATTCTATTAACAACTTAAAAAAATCAATTACCCGAAAATAATTTATAAAGCTAAGAAACTATTTGTCCAATCACGTTTTCCATAAACTAAATTATTTTAATTAAACGAAATATTTAGAATTGTATATCTTAAATGCGACCAGATGTGAAATAAATTTCGAAATATTTGTATTTATTTTCCAGTGTAATTTACGAATTTAATTATTTCATTAACTTTTGCGATATAAGTGTAGTACAAAACTAAGGTTTAAAATCACTGCAGGGAATGCGACTGGTACTGAATTTACGATCTTAAACAATTTCCACCCGCGTTTCTCATCCCTTCCTCCTCCTGAAATACAAAGGATCACCAGCCACCCTTTACCAGCGGCTCTGCCCAAATCTATCTCCGACCAAAATTCCCAGACCCGCTTTGGCCTTATTTCACCGGGATATTTGAAATTGTATTATCCGACGGTATGCCGAGTAATTTGCACCGACTAAATCTAGACACAGTAGAAAGAAAAATTATGGGAAAACATGTAATATGTTTATAAATTCGCGGGTATTATTAAAAGAGTAAATCTCTTCCGCGCAGACAGACTTTCATAATACGAGGACTTTTGCAAAACAAATAACAACGCTTGCACAAGACGTCGTCGCTCCTTTATATTTGTTGCTTTTTAATTAAATGCAAAACGGTGCCTATGTATAAAACGTTTTAAAGTAGTTTAATACGATAGGAGTGTTCGTTTTAAATAATTATGATAGTATCGAAACAAGAACAAATAAATTTGCGCGTAGGATAAACGTTACCGGCTTTACACTTTCTCCTAAGAACAGTACAAATATTTGACTATTCAAAAGTCAATAAATTGTCTTCTAGTAGACTATACTAGTACTATGCAGAATTTTTTTATAGATTGTTAATAAATTAAGTCAAAATTAAATTGAACCATATACATAATTTTCATATGCTACGTCCTGCTGGAATAGCAAAAATATTTTTTTTATAAATTTTATTACCATTTGCTATGCCAATTCCAAGATATGATTTATTACTAATTTCATTATTCCAAACGTCGCGATAACCGTTTTCCGCCCGGAGTCGCCGCCCGGATCAGGCGGTCCGCGTTTCCGGTCAACAAAATGGCCGCCCGGTTCATAACGTCATCGCCGGAAAAGCCCAGTCCCTTTCCGGGATTTGAGAAATTAACTGACCGGAACACGAGATGGAAATATTTCTTAATTTTCTTATTGTACTAGAAATATGATATAAAAAACTGCCAACCAACCTAATATGCTCGGAAGAGCAAATGGTGTAATTCTATATCATCTTTGGTAGTAAAATGATTGCAAATAATATTTTCTACAAGTATTTAAATGTGTAAAATTTAAATTTTAAAGTGCATTTAAAGCAAGCATTCCTTTAGGCAGAGATCCGATGCACAAACACGATTTGATTAACGTTCCAATTTGCTTAATTAACCGAAGTGCTCTTCTAGTTAGAAGACGACGATGGTACATTCATTTGACTTGCTTCTCGGAATCAACGTTTACAAACATCGGTTTTGGTGTGGTGGATATCTCGGTCAATTAATTCTAAGTTACAGACTGTTATGTAAATTATAAACACTCCCCGGGTGAGTTTTAATTAAACGTTTCTTAGATGACACAACTAACTTGACTTTTAATGTTTGTCAATGTCAAGTAATTATATCAACAGATAATACGTATCTGCATAAATTGCACAAATATATCTTTTCTCATTACTATTTCCATTTTACTAAAATGGCACAGGAAACACTGACACTCATTTTTGTTCCTACTGTACTTGTTTCACGACAAAAAAGCAAAAAATATATATAAAAATGATGACAACTGCAATATGTTCTAGTTTTAGTTTTATCGGAATTGTTTTCTGCAAAGTTTTTCCGCATTTTCGCTTCTCGACAATTTCCTTTTCTACATTATACAGAGTTTTTGTTGTCCCAAGCGTATAACGGGCGTCGAACAGTAAAATGTTTTAATTGGTCCATAAAACATACGTGAGAGTGTCCTGTTTTTCGAAACCGAAATGAGTTTTACTTAAAAACGTCTGGAAACGAGTTTCTGGGAAAGTTTGCTGACTAATACAACCCTTTGGAAGGAAATTCTTAGACGGTGAAATATTTTGCGCTGATGTCGATGGCAATAATGATGGTAATTTTAGTCAAACTATTGATAAGCATAAACATCAGTAATTGTAGTTTATTTATGTATACAAGAATAGTAAACAAAATCTAATCAGCCGACTTAGGATGAAGGACCTAATCTCATATTTCTAAGCTTTAGAATTTTTGAAATTAAAAAATAGCTTTTTGTAAAAAATTGCTGGACCAGCCTTCCCAAAAATTTTTCGAAAATTTTTAACAGCTGGACCAGCCTTCCCAAAAACTAATAACTTCTTCACACCGTCAACATAACCAAAATGTTTTGCGATTACTATAACTTATCCCAAGGAAAGTTAATAATTAGTCTAGATAAATACGACTCATCTATGGTCTAAAGAACTATAAAATACATTTAAAATCAAAAGATCTTTTAAGCTCTGCGGTTTTCAACTTTTCTTCCTTGGGCACGTATCGCCTCAGATCTAACATCAGAAACACTCGGCGCGTTTCACTTTTAGTTTGTGTTGCCAATTTTCCATTTTATAATTTCCGCGTTTTCTTCTTAAGGAAGTCGGTATGAAGGAGACGGCAAAGAGAGTTATTATTTTATTATTTTCATTTGTGGAAACGTTTACCGACCGCCTCGGGGCCTGCAAAGAGCATAGGGTTGTGAGGGCAGGGATGATAAATCAGTGTTATCGTATTTAAAAGTTAATAAATAAAATTACTGTAGGTTCAGGTAGTTTATAATGTTCCGAGAGTAATGAAATGGTAATAAAAATTCATCACGCAAAAATGGATAGTTGAGATTTTAAAGTATATTTTATATATGAAGAAAACATAGAAATATTAAATGCACAAATTAAAGTCAAACGTAAGGTTTTTTGTATAAACTCAGACCAGGCTCAATATGAGGCTGAATTCTTACAATATATTATAATATTAATAATATTACTTCACAAATATTGAAATATCCACAAATTAAGAAATTTGTGGATATTTCAATATTTGTGAAGATGTCGTCATTCCTGGAATACCCATGAAACTCGACAGATATAGCATTTCAATTCAAAAATTGCAATTCTCAGTTTGATAGAAATTTGCAACCACGATTTATGTGGTTTAGATTTTGATCAGGAATTACAATGTGTCACAGCAAAACGTGTCCGGGTACAGTTAGTATTTGAGAATTTTAGTAATAATCAAACTGGCTATTGTTGTCAAGGTGTATTTATGTCTTATTAACTTTTGCTTAAAATATAATTTGTCTTCAGTTTTCAAGAACGCCTTTGATTTATATTATTAATCATATTATTATTTTCCCAGCCCTGGGAAAAGGGGGAATGAAAAAAGGAAAACGGAGTAGCGAACATTCATATATATCTTCGTTTCGAGTCTCGGTAGTCATAATAAGCCCAAAGTAATTAATCCTCTAAGATGACTAAGATTTAATTAAGTCTAGAAGGAAACGCAAAACAGCTCGCCCGTGGACGTTCTCTCTTACAAACAGTGCCCTACGGAAATTATTGCATTTGTGCAAATATTAAGAAACACAGATGTTTGCTTATTGCATATTTTTGCATTTTCATATACATAGACGAGATTTGAGAACAAATTTAAATATACCTGTATATAAACGTATCTTTAGAAAGTTCTAGACACTTTGCATTTATGCTACAATTTTTATTTTCATTTTCCAAAGTTTGAACAAAACAGATTTGTACAACAAATACGAACAACCTTTACATCGTTATATTTATACAGTCGCCCATGGGTTTGTGCTAAATTGAATTATTTAGTATAATTCTGCGGCAGAAAATGAATTCAATTACATAAATAAACATTCGTATTAAATCCCTAGGCCTTTGCGGAATAATATTTTTGAGCATTTAAATATTTAGTCGTTCAAGTAAGCGGTTTCTAAATTCTGGATTATGTCTTGAGGAGTATTTTAATGAAATCTGGGAAAACACTGAGTTTGTGTGCAAACAAGTTAAGAAACGAATAATAGAAAATTACTTATGGAGTAAATCTTTAGAATTTTTTCTAAACCTATAATGAGAATTCTTTAGGTATGTAGAAATATACACATATTCGCCGTTTTATAGGGCATCGATCTTAGGGAGCGTCCATTAATCACGTGATCGATTTTTAGAGGATTTTTGGACCTTCGCACTCCCTGTTTTTTCTGTGTTATTTATATATAAATGAATTTTTCGAGTTACACGATTTTTTATGGAACCTATATTTCGTGTAATTTCTGAATGATATCAAATTATGTCGAATTCTAATATGATGTCATATATCGAAAAAAGTAAATATAAAACCGAGGCATGAATTAACAAAAAAATCACTTAAATCTTTTTTTTTTAATTTTACGAAAGTTGCTAAATTGTTTCAAATATTAATTTATGGTCATTTAATAACATGTCAAGTCTTCTGAAATTAATACGCAAGTTTTTTCTGCCAAAATCATACATATATGTATGAAAATAATTTTCAATAATTACATCTGCCACCAAAACTTGTGTGCGGAAAGGTTGTAAAAAATGCAATAAATAATGCATTTTGTGTGCATTAAACGGTGGCCAACAATGTCGTTTACAGCTTAAGCCGGTTCCGGTATTCTCAAGTACGTCGTTACAAGCAGAAGTTGCGTTTAATCGCCATCCTGTGGCCGAAAGACATTATTATGTTCTTGTAGCGTGGGACAAAAACCGGGGATGGAGGCGCGTGCATTCGTTCTTCCTAAACTTAAGTTGGCTAATTCTTTTCGAGAAAAATAGAAAAGTTTGGTAGAAAAGTGCTGCTTTTATAATAAAAAATAGATATCATATACAAGTCAACTAGTAGTGGCTTAAGGCAAATTTCTGGAACTTCCGGTACAAAAAATCAAAACTCGCGAAATAAAAAAATCATCAATACAAATTTATCAATAAATAATAGCAATTGTTACCAAATAGCAATATTTGGGCGACGACCTTCATCTATGTGTCCATACAAGAACGAAAACATAAGCAAACATCGTCAACACAAGCACTATGCTTTTTGAATCACTCTAATCGGATGCGCCGTTGTGTCAAAAATCCTATTCTTTTATGCTATAAGTGATTTTTTTTATTAATTCATGCTTCGGTTTTATATTTAATTTTTCCATAAACTCCTATTCTTGCACTTTTTGCTCCGTTTCTCCGAAACTGTTGATCCTGCCTTTGCCAAAAACTATTTGACACATCTTCCCGTTAATACCAATCGAATGTTTTTGAATTTTAACTCATAATATTTAGTCACTATATTTATTGGATCGATTAAGTATTAATTACTTTGGTCAATTTTTCATTAGCGACTACACTCTTATTTATAATAATTTTTTTATGTAATGAAGGCTTATTTTGTAATGATTACAAAATTTGCAAAAATTATAATCAAATGCAAAAACGTTGTAGGGGAGCTAGGAGCTTATTGTAACAGGGTTAAATAGTAACAGATGTTTTTTTTAAATAGAATCTTAAACTATACTAAAATATTTTTTGTCTCGATGTGGTCATAGCTAATGCCCTGCAGGTCGGCGAAGTAAACAGAAGTGTGCAGATGCATCATTTTAATATTTTCACACATGTGAAATGTTACAGGACACGATTTATTACCAAACATTTTTTTTTTTTAGTTTTTTTAATATCAATTTATATTTAACGCTTGTATTGAAATATTAAAATACTAAGTATAGGAATATTAAAATTACTGTATCATATAATATGATAAATTTTTCAATTCTATAAAAAAATACCAACATAATTCTTATTTTCGTAAACTAGCGTTTCTTATTTAATATTTTAATATACATTAAAAATGTTAAAATTCGTTTTGAAAGCAACAAAATTGAACTTGAAGTTGTAATAAAACTTTTAACTCGTTCGATGTATTTTTTAATTCATTTTTCATTTCACTTGTATTCGGAAGTTGTACAAAACCATACTTTATCGATGTTGAAATTATTTTTTCTTATATTTAATTACACATAAACTAAAAATATTTTCATTATTCCGCCGTATTTCATAAAATGCAATAACATTATCTAAATATATGCTGTTTCCTTACAATCGTTAAAATTTTATCTGATATTTTATAGCGTTAGTAAATACAAATTTATGTTTTACGATGTTTGGCAACAAGGTTCTTGTGTTATCTTACTCAAATACGTCTATGACAATTTTGCGTCTATAAAATTTACAAATAATGATAATAACTTAATCTTGAGAAAAGATAACTTTGTAAAGATATTTTAAAATTATAGTTCGGCTAATTTGGAAACTCTGTATAATGGAGCATGAAATGAAGTTGTGTTCTTAACATAAAAACGAGTAAAAAATAATCAAAAAAAATTTTGCGCTTGCGGGAAATATGATTAATAGCCACTCGCCAACTCCAGACCTCTCTTGGGCTACTAGCTATAATAAATGTTAGAGCTATAGCCACTTTGCAATCGAGCGTGAGCTTTATAATTCAAATACGTGCATAAGATACATAGGAAATTTATGAAAATGTGCGGAAAAATCTGCTGATTTTGCTACTATAATCGGGATTGAATAAGTGTTGGGGAAAGGAACTGTAAAACGCAACACTTATTCTAAAATTCTTACAAGAATACTTTTTGGTAAAGTATATAATTCGTGAGTTGGGCAAATATTTTTAAAATGATTTTAATATATCTACTAATACAGTAAAATCATTAACAACATCGGCATATATTATTAAATATATTCGTATTAAATATAATTGAATATCACCTGTCAAAACCATTTGATATTTGACGTATGAGCCGTCGTCCATTGTTCTATTTAAATCACGCTTCTACAAAAATTTTCAAATAAAAAATGTAAAGTTTCTGCGCCGTTTTGAAATAATATGTCACCTTTTGCAAAACCTCTGTATTAGCACGAATTTTTCAAAACTAAGATTGTCAAATCCGTACAGCTATTTTAGAGCTTTAGCATACCTAACATAATATTAAGCTCAATTTTTATATATTTAAGAAGTTAAATATATAAATAGTTAAATTTTATTTTATTAACAGGATAGTTGTTGATTGTTACCATGACTTTGTGTTCATTTCCCAACAAATTTGCTCCGATCGTCCAGATATTATTCCAAATATAATTCTACCATACCAAATATGATTTGACCCAATTATTTCCCATGTACAGCTTCGTTAATATAATTTCTCTATAGTTTCGCAATAAGGCAAACAATTACGAACAAAAAACATCCAATTATTTTCCATTCTACCGATCCAATTAGCGATGCACAGACTTCTATTTGTTTTGTCTTTTTCATATAATGCTCTATTATCGAACATTTTGTACAACTTAATTGAATTTCCATCATTAAAAATTACATTGACGAATTCGAGATCGTGTTCTTTGACAATTGGAATGTTTTCTATTGTGAAATAAAATAAGACGAGTATACTGTAAATAACGTAGCAATCAAATACTTTATATATAACGTATACCTTTAAGAAAATATGATTCAAAACGTATCGAGAAATCCAATTAGCGTCATGCTGACTCGGTTATGATATTATTGATTCCATTAGAAGGGTTATTTTATGGATTTTATGTTTTCACGATCAATTTATCGATACTGAGTGCCCGTTTGCTCGTAATTTAATTATTTTTATTACAGGTAGTCCACTTATTAGTTATACCAATAACTGTCAATTCCTTCGTAAAAGTATATTTTAATCCCATTGACCAAAAAAACTATATTTGATATAAAAATAAACCATTCCATTCCATATTTATTTTACGAATAGAAACTTTTTTGAGTGTGCTTTTCTTCCTAGAACGTTCTATTTTGAAGGATTTAATATGACGAGGGCATCTGAAGAGCACTCGAGATATTTTTGAGAACAGGATAATAAAATAAATATAAAATCCTTCGTATAGTTGAATAAATATGTGTGTGTCTTCTGCATTCACATAGAAAAGCTTGGGAGTATATAATCTTCTCTGGGTTGACTATTCTTTTCTGTAAAAATATTTTTCATTTCAAGTATGTACGAGAAGTGTATTGCGCGCATATTTCATTCCTAGGAGAATCGGTGGATCGTATATATATTTTGTAATATGGGTCATTGTTTTTTTTGGCAGTGCTTTATAAGATTAAACCGTCAATGTTAGGGTGAATCTTTGGGAATTTAGGTTTCTTTTCGATGATCGTCTTTTGTGATATAAAACGGTCTGAGTGTTCAAATATTTGCACACGATAGGTTGTAAAATTTCGATAAAATAAATAGACTAGTTTCTTCAGGTTCAGACATAGACTAGTTTCAAGGGTATTTATTGTAATGCTGGTCCGATAAGGTAAATAAATATGATCGTAAAAAAGATGACGTTCATCCCTATCAATAATGATACGTCTGCTTATCATCTGCCAGAACCATATGAATAACGGTGCTTTACACTTAATGCGATTAATAATATTTTTTCAAAATCAAAAAATTCATTTTATAAATCGTATTGTGCACCTTTGTGTGCCAATAATACTCCTCTATCCCTTGGTTCATATTATATTGAATCAACAGAGCACGGTTGAGTTACAGCAGTACATATATTCTATTCTGTCGGTTTTCGGGTGCCTGTGCCGTGTTGTTAATCCTTTGCAACCCTTATTTGCATCCCTTTCAGGTTATCAGGTTAGGCGGAACACAATCGCCAAAAGCCCGAGCGCTGACGTTTGGCCCGTGGGCTATTCCCATGTACCAGAATTTGCGCTCTGATGAAACCTATGACATTAATACGAAGTGCTTTCTTCACAATCACCAGTGGTGGATAATAAATATATTTCTAGTTAAATAAAATAGTACACAATAGTTGAATCCAACGGATTTGAGTGAAAGCGTTGAATCATTTGAGCACCCACGGAATTCAAAATAAAATTTCAATTTATAGCTGATCATAGAACAATTCGAAATAATATTTTTCATCATACATGGTTTGATATACTTCATTATTAATATTAATTATATTAATATTTTTGGTATGGGCGTAAAATTAAATATATAATGATAGTTAAAATTGTTAAATTTTATTATTCATTTTATTGCAAAAAAATTCACTGCGATTCTATTACATCAAATTATCAAGATGGAAAATAGCGCTCGTATCTTTCATGATTTATTGATAAGTTGTATTAGATGCATCAACGAGAGAAATATCCCATTCAGCATCCCAATATATAATATGAGCTTATAAGCATATCAGTATTTTTAGACTTTGACCCGAAGGTTTAAATTAATGTTTTATTGCTTTATTTTTTATACTGACATTTTAAAACTATTGTCATAACATTTGTTGTCTGAATTGCACGGTTTGATTAGAACATAAATATATGAGCAAACAAAAAAAAAAGAAATCGTAAGAAATAACAGACTACGAAATTCTAAAATTAAAATAATTATTTTAGTAATTATTATTACAATATTTTCATTTATTAACTTCCCGTAGGGTAAGTTATAGTAATCGCAAAAAAATCGAAAATGAAAATTTTTATATATCTTTACGTTTCAGAGGTTTCTGAACATTTTGGCATACCTTAGAAAAAATGGATGTATGTGTGTGTGTGTGTGTGTGTGTGTGTATGTGTGTGTGTATGTGTGTGTGTATGTATGTATGTGTGTGTATGTATGTGCGGATACAAATTTTCGTCGACGATTTCGGGAACACGGATCAACCGATTTGAATAATTCAAAAAACATTCGATCCGTATTGATAAGGAGACGTGCTGATTAGTTTTTGGCAAAGGCAGGTCAAGCCGTTCCGAAGATACGGGGCAAAAAGTTCCGAAAACGGTAACTCAGTTTTTAAGAGAACGGAGCGTCCGATTTGAATAATTCAAAAAACATTTTATTTGTATTGACAAGATGAAGAATTGATACAACTTTCATAAAGGTAGGTCCAGCGGTTTCGGAGATATAGAGAAAAAAGTAAAAAAATGAGCCATTTGGCGGTCAAAAATGATCATTAGACATATGCACATCAAATTATCAGATATTTTATAGAGATTTTAACAATAAGTATACATTTTGTTAACATTCCTATGGGTTCCGTACCAATGCTTATGCGTTAGACAGCGACGCGGCGCTTACGCGCTTTATATTTTGTCCCTATGTAGTTAAAGCAGTACGATTGCTTTGAAAAAAAAGTTCAGATCTTCCACAATATGTCAAAATAAAGAAAAAAAATTTTTTTTCAAAAAAAAATTTTTTTTTTTTGAAAAAAAATTTTTTTTAAAAATTTTTTTTTTCAAAAAAAACTAATTTTTTGTCCAATTTATAGTTTCTCAAAAATCTTATTTTTTCAAAGTAATTTTTTTTCAAAAATGTTAATCGTTTTTAAAAAAAATAAAAATTTTTGGTACGGGAAGTTCCAGCAATTTGCCTTAAGGCACGATGCCCTAATTGCCTTAAGACAGAATTCCACTTACAGCTAGTTTCTGTTCCTTTTACTACACCACTGGCTAAATCGTTTAACTCATAACTGCATCTGCACAAACACGATGCATCTGAATTCATGGCCAAGCTTGTTTGTTTAGGTTCGCCAGATTTTCGCCAAGGGGCATGCCGAAACCAGATCTAAAAACTTCCTGCCTTGTCTATTCGATCTATTTTTCTACATCATTAGGTCTAGAAGAGATACACCGCGAGCATACACAATAACAATCGAATAAAACGGGTCTTGTAAAAGTAAATGTTCAACCGTGGATAAGGATGAGGATGAGATAATTTATAAACGTAATTAGAAAAAATCACTTCTTTTTATGTATTGTATTAAAACGAACTCTTTCACAAAACAAATTGCAAAAATATACTAAAATGAAAGAAGTGGTGACATCAAACGATTTATACACATAATTTTTATTGAATATTGAAATTTGGCTATGCGTTATATTTCCATTTCCAATTGCAGAGTTATTTGACCAAAAGTTTAAAGCAGTAGATAATATTCCGCAGCAAATATTTCCCAAACAGTCACCTACCATGGAACAAACTCAATTTCGCACAGTATACCTTGGAACGACAGAAGTTCACGAGGCAAAACATGGTAGAGTTTTCTGTAGTCTCTAGTCACGTGCCATTCTCCACGTGTCATAAATACCATCCACGCGTTTAATCTAACGTCATACCAGGAGACAACTTCATCCCTTCATACACACGACCTAATGTCTCCGGCTATATCTTATATTTAGGCTCTGTCGTCTTATATCGAGATAATACATCTCCGAAGAGACGGAATTTGCTATTGAAATATCACTCAATAAAACTTCATGTGTCGTTAACAAGTAGTAATGGCAAATTTAATATTTAGATTTCATGAGAAATGCACATATAGACGCTTGTCACGACTTTTTTCACTGCCTAATTTTTCCGGTTATATCTTTTATTTGGGCTCAACATATGTGATTATACATCTTTGAGAAGACAATTGTCACTGAAATCTGTCGTAAAATAGGCCAATGTTATGGCCAAGATGTTACGTAGCGTTTTTCATATAAAATGGTACTAAAAACTACAAATGTACAAAATGATATGTAGTTGCTGTGCAGTCAGACAGAACCCTCTAAATCCCTCAAATGATATAAGCATAACAAAGTTTGCATTTATTTCTACAGAATTACCTAAATAAAATCATAATTTTTTAATTAAAATATTGTTTCATCTAGCAACTGGTATTTTCATTTAATGTATATCCTATTTATGCGACAAAATTTAATTAAGCGAAATGACCGAGTTCCTTAATTTCATTCTTTAATTTATTCCTTAAACATCTGTTGGGTTTCGCGATTAAAACGAACAAAACGTTTCACTAAAGAATTAGAGTGTTTTCGAGATGTAAGAGTTTAGGAACTTTTGATTTTAGAAACATCAGATTGTAAGTCATTTTTAATTTTAATTCGTATCTTAAAATCATACGAGAAATAAAAGATATCCAATTTGTAGTTTGAGTACATCAGTACATATGCTACTATATTTCTAAAAGCAACAACTCCTATCAAATAATAAGGTGATTTCTGTCATTTACTCTTCTGAAAAATTCGGTTTTGCTTTTGTTTTTCTGAGAGAAATTTCTAGTAATCTCAATTTCATAAATATCACTTGCCTTGGTCATTTACTAAGAAAATTGTTTTCAATTATCCGACTCTATTAGATTAAGTGAAAGCAAATGAATGGCACATTCAAGTTTTCTTGTAATAACTTTATTTAACGTTAAAAGTTTTTGCTCGTATATATTTTATGTCGACGAAAGTAATATTTTCATTAATCTCGTTTAAAACTCACTCATAATTCGTTTAAAATTTATTTACATGCGGGAGTTTATATATTTATAGTGGAATGGATATTAATTTTTTAATTAGGAACACTCTACTCTTTTTTTACAGCAACTTTGGTAAATGATGTTATGGCTGCATTTATCATTTAAATTTTATATTACTATGTTTGTATAAAATTTTACTTTATTACACTATAATATATGAATAATAAAATCGAATCGTCAAATACACAACATAATATTTGAAATTTTATTTAAGTTTATTTTATACTGTGCTATAATGTGCATTCAAATACACGCTAACAAAAGAAAACTTCAGGTTTTATCTTATGTGATTTTGATGAAACCTCGCATGGTGACAGAGTTGATAGTCAAACCAAATACCTTAAAATATTATAGGCCTATGATATCACCATGCACCAAGTTTCATCAAAATCCCAGAAGAGTAAATCTTGTAAAGCAAATAAATAATGGTCTCTAGAATTTGGTAACTTTAACATTGTGTGTTCCTATTTATTTATTGTATGTATATTTATATATAAGCGTACTTTTAAGTAAATAAGTACTTTTAATCTTTCAATAATTAACACAATGTCCACGAACGTCTACGCAGTTTTCCTCTCATTATCAGTCTGTTAATAACATCAAAGGTATTATCAACCTTTTTCGTAAGTTCTCAGTCAGTGTTTCGCCCGTAATATTCTAAATATCTTTTACCAAAACAATATATAATAACTCGAGCTCTGAAATCTATTAATTTGTACATTGTACAATAACCTTAATGACGTAGAACGAATGAAAACAATGGCAGAATCAAGGGAGTGTTTCCCTTCAGTAGTTCTGCCAACGTAGTATTAAATTTATATACGGAGTTTAGTAATAATTAGTATTTTCATGGACCTATAACAAAGGCGAAGGTTTATTGCATTAACTGACGTATATCTAGACTCACAAAAGACACGAAATATAACAGACTTAATATGAGTAGAATTTATGGCCAAATAAATCACATTCGTCATTACCAGTTTTACTATCGGCTTCGGAAGTTAGTTGAATGATTTAGTTTATTTCAGTATTTTTAGATGTGCGAAATAAAAATTTAATGAAAAATAAACGGTTTATTTTCATTAACTTGAAACGTAGTGCGATTTTATCGAATATTTAGAGCACACTGAAATACGAACTTTTATTTTATAAATTTTCTTTAAGCAATAAATTTAAACACTTAAATATTTGTGTTCTAAACCCTGTATTCAACAACAATTTCATTTAAAATCTTGATAAAATTCTTGATCCATATCCAAATTAATATCGTCCATGAGTCTTCCTCCAAATCGACGTTTAATTACTTCCATTATAAAATACAGCTATTTATTAATTCAACACGAGTCATTTCACGATTATAATATAATCAACATAAAATTAACATTAAACCCGAATTATTGAAAACAAATTGAACAGCTAGCATATTTGCTGTTTAATTAATAGTAAATTAATTTTGAATATATGCTTCGTGAAAAGTAATTAAAACGAAATGAAAATTAAAATACATTTTAGCGTATCGATGAATATTTAAAATTTAATAAACAGTTGGGTAATTGTAGAAAATTTAATTTACGGGGAAAAGTCATATTAAATTCTTGCATAATATGAAATAATTTGACGATGTGAAAAATAGTGTGGAATTTATTAGGTAAAATGTTTCACATCGCTCATTTTAATAATGTAAATTTTAATGTGGTACGAATCTGAGTATTATAGATATTTATAATTTAAAAGCCAATTCTCCGATATAATAGAAATGTTCGATAGCGTTACTATGGCAACTGTATGCTACGGTGCAATATTCATAAGAATTGATAGTAAAAAGTGTCAAAAAACTATGTATTTGCTGTGAAGTCAAGCAATTTTTATATAAACCCTAACCTAAAAAACGAGCAAAAGTCAAACACACGTTATCATAAATGCATCTTTCTAATGCGCCCTTGATAACACATACGTGAAGTTAGGTTTTATGTGCCCCCTGAGCTACTAAACTAAATAAAAATTTTCCTGTGTATTTTAATAAATTGAACATCTGTTAGACAAATAATCTATACATTTTTATTATTTCTCATAATCGTGTTTCTATAGGCGTATAAAAGATTCGGACTCCATTTGCGTTTAACGCGTCACGTAAAAAGCGGCAGTAAGTGCGAAGTTTAGCACTTCGGATAGTACTTTGGCGTCTTATTTCGCAGTTTTATTGGACTACTTTCTTTCCTGGTTTTATGTGCGATATAACTCCGAGAGTTAAACTACAAGCGACAATTACGCTTTGATGGAATTTAGCAACTGTTTTGACCTAATAGAAATTTTAAAGATCTCAATTAAATTTATATAAAGTGCTTAAAATAAAGTTCAGACTTAATATAAAATACGCTTCGAATTTTGTAATAGCTGTGAGGAATATTGTGGTAATATATAATTTAACCCTTTCCACTTGCGAATTACAGAATTAATACTTATCTTACACATAGTGCAAACATGCAAATGAGTGATTTGTTTAGAATAATAATAATAATGATGATGGCGAAGATGAGATGTTATATGCAATAAGTGATGTATTATAGAGGTGGTGTTTTTAGTATAAATTGAAGAAGAATCACATAATCCAGCAGGATTACAATAGAGATACTTACCAATTGATATGAAGCGTTGATGAGAGTTGATCCAAATATCTGCAAGAGAAAAATATATATTTTAGAAAACAGTTTAGTTATGAAAATGGGAGGCAAGGATTGTATGTAGTGCATTTGTTTGAAGTTGATTGTTCAACTACAACTACAATTGTTTGTAGTTCCATTGATCATATGATAAAATTGTAAAATTGAGTTGACATTATATGAGGGCTGGCAATCATGCTTTTCTCGCTATTGACTCTATTTGCCTCAATTTTATGAAACGAACGCTATTCCTGAACGCCGTTATGATAGTGAATATAAAAATAGCACTTCATGTTGCAAAAAATGTAAAATAATCTACCCGTATACAAATACAAATAAAATAATTTGCATGTAATGAATAATTCAATCCAGTTACTTTTCCCAAATTCTATTACCCTCTCCCTCTAAGTAAATTCCCCAATGATTCAAAAACCCAATTACGGATTTAGCACAAAGTCACCAAAATTATATACCCCATATATCACTTCGGGCATGAATTAATATTTCTGCTAGAAGCAAAGTAAACACAAGGGTGTCTGTTTTGGCCACGTATCTCGGCGAAACGAATTAAACTCTAACCGCCAATAAATAAATCGCGCTTATAATACTCTCGGCCCGTTCAATTAATTTAGATAATATATTATGATTCGTTATACTGAACTAGAGTAGGCAGAGGCAAAATGACGATCATAACATATGGCTTAAGTGAGAAGCTGAATTTGAACGACGAACGCGGCGTAGCATCTGTTCTTAAATGCATCCTATGATGTACAAGAGAGCTACGGGCGTACGACCACCTGAGACTTATGTACCCGAGGATGCATGTTCTGTGGCTTAACTGGAACAAAAGTACTTTATAAAATAAAAACTTGAAACTTTGTACGCTATGGCGGATTTTTAAATACCTTTTGTGTCGTTTTAAATACCATTTCGGTTCGCGAGGGAATATAAACCGTATTATGGGACTTCGTTTATGTGCTTAACTTTGTTTTGTCTTATTCAAAAGTATAGCGGTTTTGGGGTTATTAAATTCGTTTGATGTATAACCTAAATGCCACTGTGTATTGTTCACCTGTGACTGGCATTGAAATGATTATAGTAATAAAATCACGATCGTGAGGCCTGTGTTTTAATAATTAAATTAAGGGGTTACTGCATATCCTTAAGACAATTACTCTACCAAATATGATATAACACATTTATAAGTAAAAAAGTCATATTTATACTAGGTTTTAAAATGTGTCTCAATAAAACTTTTATTTATTACTTTCATTTATTTTTGATTATTTTGAATTAAAAAAAATAATAGTATCAAACTTAAAAGTTAATTGTCCTTCATATTAAAATTGCAAATCGATAGATTTTAGTAAAGCCACAGCAAAGCGTGGCCGGATATGCCAAAGTCTTTTCTCCTGTCAAACCAAAAATACACATCTCTCATTTATCTTCTTCAATTTTTCATTCGAATTTTCCCCTTGATTTGTTTATTAGGAAAAATGACAAATTCAAGGTCGAAGTTCTTAAGCTCCACTTTGCTGTATTCGCGTGGATATACATAAATAAATATACATGAGCCACCGACTCTATAGAAAATAGAATATCTGAGGCTTAAAGCAGCCCTATCACTCAATGTCTATTCTACTGTCAATTTACCATATACCCTCCTTTGTGAATCCACAGATTTGGGTATCGGAAATTGAAAATAAAATGCTTTTCACGATGAGAAAAAATAGAATAAATTTTTATTTGGCAAGAGTAAATGAATATAAACAATGTCACCAAATTTCTAACTGATGCTTGAACATACTCCTTATTTAATTATATAACTTAATGTTAAAAAATAAATGTAATTTTTTATGTTACAACACATATAAACTGCAACCAACTAGTGCGTTTCGTGTCCACATATGGATATAAATTAGATGATTCTTATCTAAATTTAAATTTAAGTATTTTGAATGTGCAGTTAAATAAATATTCATCCATTTATTTCATGTAAAATGCAACTATTTAAATTATAAATGCACCACCTTCACGGACGATCAAAATTAATGCCTTCCTGTTCTGGATTTAATTACAATCAGACACATGCCAGTTCGTTAGTAATTTATAAAATAAAGCAAATTACTTTTTTCTTGACAAATTTCACACTCTTGTCCTCATTAAGTATTCCATTATAGAATACGTTAACCGACCGAAATTCAGCCGTCCCTTTTCTTCACCAGAACAGAACCAATCCCCAATTGAATATTTTTTATCCCGTTTGCTACCCTAAAGTTTGGAAGCGGAGTGCTTAAAATAATTAAATATTTAGGTTGATTAGCACCAACGTGAATCATTAAACATTCTCGACACTAGCGGAGATAAAGAAAATTTCCCCTAAAAAATAAAGGACAGAGGTGAATTTAACACATATGGAGTAATTGGACAAAACTAAATTTTAAATAGCAGTTCTGGCTTGTATAAAAATACTAGCACTTGATTCAACAGAATTAACTTTTGTTCGATATAAATATTTTTCCTTGATGCACTCGAAAACTATAATGGTCTCCAATTTGTCCTTGATTAATGGTTACTTTACATCCAATATCTTAAGAGACGGGACTGCTCTCACATTCTAGATCCCTTACCTATGTGTACATTCACAATCGGAGGGTTTTTTTCAGAATTAATGATTGTTCTGCCACTACACTGACACTTGATGCCTGTCATATGTCATTCTTGCTCTGTGTCACTTGAGTATGTGTGCATACAAATAATGGTTTTGTAGCACTGTAATAGCCATTGTTCAGTACGAATACTACGAATTCTCATGGTATTTGATGAAATATTTAAAAGAATTCATTCAGAAACAAAAACAAGGGGATGCGAAAACGTTTAAGCAGATAACATTATGAATCAACATGGAACGTTATTAAATTTGGAGACATTGAAATTACAACGGCGTGGTAAGAGGTCATATTTTGTAGATACTTCAAAAGGTACTAATATTTGTAGAAAGACGAATAATTATATGTGCTTTTGTATAGTCATACATAAATTTTTTCTTGATCAAACTTTACACATCATTCCAACTTAGGTAAAACAGATAAATGGGTATCATCAAAAAAACAGAAATGACTTAGAAGACCAGTAGGTACCTTTAAGAATAATTTCTTCTTATCTTTATTTCAGACCAAAACACTAAAGTAAACTTTTTATCCATTCAAAATATCTAGAAGTAGCCAACAAACCACTATCTTGAAGCATATCAACCCCACATCCAGGGGCGTATTTTATATATGCATTGCGTGGCTATAAATCACGCATGTGCTACGAACACGTGGCAAGTTCCCAGGGGTGCATCAAGTCTTTTCACAATACAAGAGAGACGTACAAAGTGAATATCATCGCTCAAAACGGTCCCTCTTTTGCATTTTTCTTCGACCTATTCTACTATCCTTTTTATATTTATGAATGCGAAGTGTAAGGTATGTGTGTACCTATTATTATTACACAAAATGCAGGTACTTTTACAAAATGGAAAACTCGAGGAAAAAGGGCGTTGTGTGGAAACTCTTTGTACAAATCATACATGATAATGCTCCCTTTTTGCGTTAAAAAATTGATTCGATACTTTGATGTGCATTGTAATGAAATAAATTGATCTGTAAATATTCTATGAGAAAAAAACTTCAGCAGGGATAGAATAATATTCTGCAATTAGTTCGAATTTTTAGGTTTAACAATTCGTCTCCAGTAGTTGGCATCTAACGAATGAGCCCAACTTTCTAACTCTTCCTCCTCTTGATTCTACTGGTGGTTGTTCCATTATTGCAAATTATTGTTACGTATTGCTCATTGTATATGATTATATCGGCTCGGCAAGCAGTATTTCATGCCAACAAGATTTGAATGATAAGCATGAATAAAGCAATGAACTACTCATTTGTGTTCATCTAAATAAAACGATACGCCAACAGCATTCAGCTTGTAGGCTCTCCCACGTTCGGTAGGATGTTATTTTACGTAATTTGTTGATTGAAAATTGCATGTATCAATGTAACAGATACATATTGCTACTGCAGATTTGTTTCCTTATTTGACTTCATATTTTTATTCATGGTTTTGGATGTGCTTTAGCTTACTTAGCTTAACATGCAAACTTTAATGAATTATTTAATTACATTGTAACTACTTTTCACAGGCCTTTAAAATTTTACGGAGGTCAGTTTGGACACTAAATCTATCATCATGCCAAGTTTCATTAAAACTTATAGAATATGTATGATAGAGATGCAAATTACTGCGGTTGACAATATTACCATGTGTCTATTACAAATTAGTATTATCCCTTTCTCTGATTATTTACCAATATCGATATTATTGATCATAACCATGGAAGTTTTCGTTTCGTTCGGGAATCGACCGACTCAGGTCATGCATAATGGAACAGTGTTATATCCAGAATGCCCGTTGATTCGCGCTATTTAGCCGTGTTTCTGAATTTCAATTGTAATATTCGCTTCGGATTTGATTAGAGGGCCCTCGGTGTTCGCTAATAAAAGGAGAGTTCGTAATATAATTTTCTTATATTGACACGGAAAGGCACTTTTTGCTGCCGAGGTGCTGGAATTCAAATCGTGTTTGAATATTTTATAACGCTTCGGGAAATGTATTCTTTTAAGGTTCTCGGGATTAATAATAGGAAGAAGTGATAGTGAAGTTTTCTTTGTGGATGTATTAAAATATTGACAAATTTTCAATAATAAAGGTTTTAATAATTTATATATGCATTTCTGAAAATTATAATACAACATTATTATTTTATTATATTATTATTAGATAATTACTATATTATACATCATCTATTATTATATTGTCAACACCTTAATTTTTCTTTAATCTCTGCATTTAAATAATGCGTGTAATTTAATTAAGTTTTCCTACATACCTAATTTTATGATGATTTAATTTGATTTTATTTTTCTGAAATTTTAGAAACCTCTTTTTTCAAATTTTTATACATATTAAAATAAAATAAAATCTTTTGGCGCTTTTTAAAAAAAACATTGCAGTTTTACATAATAATAAATAACCATCATTAATTTATTAGTCCTGATGATTCTTTTCATCGTGAATCAATATATAGTCCTTAAAGAAGCAATAATTAAGTTAATGATGGGTCGAGATAATTTTTTGACACTTGTTTATACAATAGAACTACCTAAAGAGACATTTGTTTTAAGCGAGCATTAAATTTAAAGTTTAAATGATTCCGAGAAACTCAAACATGAGGGTAACATGTTTCAACCAGTAGCACTTATGTTTAAATACCGAAAATACCGATCATTTTTAGGTAATAACCGGCATTAATATTTTCGAAAATTTAAACAGTATACCGGTTTTTCGGTATACCGGTATTGGATTCCGTAGTTAAAACAAATTTTCATTATATATTTATCATTTCTTATTGGTTTTTATCTTTAAATAACTGAATAAATTAAAGTGCTTTTTAATATTTTTTTAATTTTATTCATCCAAGTTCAGAAAAATAAAAAATAATATATACATTATTTACATCTACATGTGTATATTATGGAAAGTACTTCAGACCGGAAAATATTACATGAAATACCGTATACCTTAATAATTTACAATACAAAATATTTCGATTACTCTCCGACAAATGCATCTGCAATAAAGTAAGCCAAATGCATAATGCAATACGAACATTGTTATGCAAGCAAAAGTGTAATATATGAGGCATTTCGGATTTGTGTAATACATTATCTTTCTCGCCGGCAAAGATTAATATATCACAGTACAAATTGCATATAATAAGACAGGCTATCATCGGCAGAGCTTTTAATAACAGCGTTTCCTTATTATTATCGAAAACTCGCCATATGCAGATATGAGGCTCTCGAGATATCTCGCACGCCATAGCCTCCGTTTATATCTGCGGGCGAATCTTCCCGTCTGTCTGCCTTTCTGCCGTGTGTAGTACGGTTTTGTTGGGTGTTATGAGAGCTGAATATTACTTCTTGAGAGTCGAGCAAAAGCTATTATTACTATTACCCCGACGAGTAATGACACAAGGCACGACAATTACTGAGCACTAAATCACTTCGGCGAATGCGAGCGAATATATCGGTGCATGGTAGTACATGTGCATGCAATGCACCAGCGGTTTCTAAGGTTTCATTGTAATGGTCATAAATTGAAAAAAGCTGATTTTTCAAACAATATAAACCTACAAAGTTGACAATTTTTAATTTAAAATTATGTGATGAATACTTGATACTTCAATTACGCCTTTTGAATCAATTTTCTGCAAAATATAGTATGGGCGGATTAAGAGAATCTTATGTTTTGAAGTACTAATGTGTTCTGTAATCATAGTTTTAAATTAGTTGGACTTTTTTAATTTTAGGAAGAAGTGATAGTGAAGGCTTTGTGGATGTATTAAAATATTTTCTGTAAAAAAATTTTCTGTAAAATAGTTTCTGTATTGCTAAACCCGTTTTATAAGGTTTTGCCTAGTTTCACCAATACAAATTGTTCTGCAATCTTAACAATTAATTTGATAGACCAGATTTTATATTTTTCATTAATGTTACGCTCGATTTAATAAATTTCAAAAAACTTATTTCAATAATTTTTTATCTTTTCAGATTCTCATCTTCTGGATCTACAACCACTGAACTATCCAGTACGTCTTATTTCACATGCAGAACGAAACGACGCATAAATCAACAGTTGCAAAAGGTAAAGAGTGAAAGATATCTAAGGTAGCTATGGTAGTGTGCAATAATTAAATACGCATAGATTTAAAGATACTATACCATTGAATTAAAAGATTTATAGCACTTGCACTATCATAAATACGAAAATTGAATTCCTCTATAAGTCATACAATCAAGTGTAAAACTCTCTGACAAGATTTATTGTCAGTAGTCTTCATGACACTGTCAAGAATTTTAAGTAGAAAATATCTATCGTGCACGCAAGTCTTCATAAATATCTAAGGATTATTTAACAGTTGATATTTTAATTTGTTGATTTTTTTATCCAAAAAAAATTACTTATACTTTTGATACACCCTATGGGAGAAGGATCGAGTTTATTATTAATCACCATTTTTTGTTCTCAAAAGTTTGAAATCTTCAGCTTCGTTCTTGGTCCATATCTGATATGGAAATTTCGGCGGTAACACGTGCCACGAAGCTAATTAGCCCTAAAACTAATGGGTTCATGACTATTTTCGTCCACGCGTCAATGTCGGGGTAAAGGATATTCCACGTTCATAAATTAAGAAAGGAAACCCGATCACAATTCGAGACGTATCTCTTGTATAAATGTCAGTTTCAATTTATTTGCAATTACGATCAGGACATTATTAGGATTGTGGATATTGAAATCTGTAGATGCTGTAAGAAATGTTGGATATTGTTTGGTGTTTTGTAATCATGTACGGTTATAGTTTATATTACATGCACGATTTCAATTTAATTTTGAATAAACACTCCCATAATATAGCAAACTTACAAAAGCAAAGTTAATTGCCATATTAATATAATCAGCTACAAATCATTCAGAACACTTAGATTTTATTGGCATCAGGCAATAGGTCAGGAACTCATCATTTGCACCATCAATATTGATTGCTAAAATTCTTTTCTATGTTGTTTCGCAATTTTTACTAATTGTAATAAATCCTCCAAACAACATATGGCAATCGAAATCCATCGGATGATTATCCACTTCAGCAAAAAATCCATTTATGAAATTTGCTTCGTTTTAAGTATGGCTATCTGGTAATGTGGGGTGCAGTTTTTAGAGCTTTAATGTTTTTGCATTTGATTAATATTTCGTGTTTTTTAGCAAATAATATGATAAGGCGGTACAGTAGGGGAACCCTGTTTGCTAACTTTACGCCGCACCATATGCTTTTATATGCCCCGAAAAAAATTAAACCCATTAGTCAGTTTCGTAGAAGGGCGAAATTTGTTTGCTTACAAATAATTCTTTTGTGTTAGTAAAGAATGAGTAATAAGCGCTTATATTCTTTTAGGTATTAAAGTACTTATATAATTTTTAGTGAGGCTAAAAATATTTAATTTAAATTTTCACTTGCAGTGAAATTACTATATTAATCAAAATTACCAAAAACAAAATGCTTTTCTCTAATATTGTAGAACAAATATTTCTATTTTTAATTCGGCAATTATGAAATGACTGTCGCTAACAAATATCTTCAAGTGCACAGAAAACTTTGTTTAAGAAGAGCATAGCAAAGTGAGCAGAAGTTTTTCTATATTAAGGATTATTTCCGCGAAAATTAGCTTATTCTAGCACATATCTCGAATGGCTAGCAGCAGGCGGCGCGGAAAATGGAAAATACTATTAATAAGAATTATAAAAATATATGTACGAAATTAAAGGAGCGTGGAACCGAGCATGGTTGTATAAGAATTATATTAAGGGTGGTGTATTTCAGTTTTAAACGGGGCTTTTAATTAGAGCGATATTATACTGTTAAAACTTTTAATTGCTTCTGCAGTTTATTCCACTCTGGCTTTTTCCGAAATTTATTATTCGCTCTAATGAATATTACAAATTGGTGTTCTGCAATCCTTAACTATGATATAGGCGGCTACGTTTTGAATATTGTTTCCATATCCATAATCTTGATTCTGCTCATATTACTGATTTACGGTTGCGACCTGTAATAAACGTGTTTTCCATTCTGGACCAAAAGTTTACGGTACCTTCGAAGATTTATGTGCAAGTATATTGCAAATTTAAATATATTTCGCGATTATATGGATCATTATACAGAGTTCACTCAATCGGGAAATGCATTATGGCATAATATCGCTGGCCTTTGATTTATTTTAATGAATAAAATGATGAAATAAATTATATAGTGGCTATAAATTCAATTTTATAATTGCACTTCAAAGGGCCCTTATTCTTGTCGCTGTGCAAAATAAATAAAACGAATAAAATTTTAACTAATAAAAGTGAAAGGTGAAACTGATCCTATTTTTGTAAATTGTTATTATTCATCTCAAATAATCAATTATCTATATATCTAAATCGTGATTATCTATCTAAATTTATAGAGCTACCGAGAGATATCGATTGATACAGGTACACAGTATTGTGCGCGGTCTATTTTCGAAAGTTTAATTATTTTTTATGAATAAACCACTACTCATAGGCCTCTAATATTTCAAACTGTTCAGTATGACTATCAAATCTATCGCCATGCAAAGTTTCATCAAAAACCGAGAAGAGTAAACCTGAGGTTCTCCTTGTTAGTCATAATTTATGTTGGTGACAAAAAAATACTTTTTTTAATTTTTTTTAAATAAAGTTTTCAGAATGTTACAAAGTATTATATTATTAACATATGTACAGCAGTTGGTTAAGCATATTTTTTATAGCAAAAATATTAAAATCTAGTACACTAAAGCCATATATGTCCTTTATATATGCACGTTTGTGTAATCAAGCGTGTGTTAGAGGTTATAAATAATAATTTATATAACTACAAATTTCAATACAGCAAAGTGTCACAGCTTGTAAGCAATAATATTTATAGCCTTAAAATTATTCAGTTAAGCGCATTTAATAGCTAGGTGCGTACAGCAAATCTATTAATTCATTTTTTATTCATTTATCCCGCGTACATGTTTGCAAATCTGTCCGCTCTGTTGTAGTGATACAATAAACTTTCAATTTTACAATCCGAAATGTATTATTAATGAATGTGTTGGAACGGTATTATTAAAGCACATATGCCGTTGGAAGTCGGAAGAAATATCAAACAATCGAATGGGATAGATTTAGATATCTGTGACTAGATATCAACTATGCACATAACCGCGAGCGATTATACACCGAAACGCCCTAATTTAGCCAGATCGCATGAGCATCGGCCTCAACGCCATACCGAAACACGAGTTGAACAGAATGAGTTATATATTATTCAAGTGGCATTAAATCACATCTGTGCGCATGTGCCTTGGCAGAAATGCATTGCATACCGATATTGTATACTGCAAATATGTTTGCATTTTGGTAGCACTTGCTTAATCCATGGATACACAACCTATTTTTATCATGCTAGTCCACGGCTGCACATGTTAGGTAAGGTGGGATTGAGACTCAAGCTGCTGGATGGTGGAAGTAGATTCAATTCAATTCAAATGTTTGCATTTTAGAAGCACTTGCTTAATCTATGGATGCACAGCATATTTTTACCATGTTGGTCCACAACTGCACATGTTAGGCAAGGTGGAAGTAGATTCAATTTATATCCATGATCGATACCATTTTACTTTTGATTTACGAGTTTTACATAATTCTTATTATTTCACGTAGTATTTTTAAGAACAACAAAATTGAGATTTTATAAAAAAAGGGAACTAGAAATTAGGAAATATTCAAAGATCCACAAATTTTTTAACAACGTTTATTTTTGTCTAAAACTTTGTTTCTTCTTTCATTAAGTAGCGTATGTATGACATGGCTCATATAGAAGTTTTTAGCGTTAGACACGTATTACTTATAATAACGGGTTGAAAATTCAAACAATGAACCATGTTTCAATATATCCATTATTCGTTGCCTATCCATATTTCAACTCTGACAAATTCCTTCTATTGTAAAATATGTTTCCATCAAGTTAAAAATATCTCATCTCGCGTCAGTCATTTGAATTTAACTGTTTTCATCCGGGTTAAGTCTCGGGGTTAAGTTTAGTTAAGTTATAACCGAGCCGGTTAAATGACTCCGCAGCTTCGACAGCGGTATACTTGTTACAAACGGTGGATCATATTTAATAGACGCAGCCGGATCTATTAAAAACTGGAATGGTTTATTTTTATATAAACAGGAGAGACTTATTTTAAGGATTTTAATAACTCTCGCACTCTATATCATACGTTAAACGTTAAAGGGGCTTTTGTTTGTAGTATGCGTCTTGTTACGATTTTGACGGATTGAGATATGAATATTTTTGAGAATAGAAATCTATAATGTTAAACCGATGTCCTAGCTGATGCACTCGTATATTCTATCATCTTGAAGTTTATTTTACTTATTTTTAAAATTACCCATAAATTTGCTTTAATTAGTGGATTTCCTGGAATTTCTAAACAATTCCCCGATGAATTCTTATTTTTGATAAAAGAGATCATAATGTTTTATTGGTATATTAGATATATTTTTCATTTACTATTAACCCAGAGACATGCATGCGCAAAATTCTATTAAAATACCTTGTTTAAATGGAAATTTCTCTATAAAAAAGCACTTCATAATCATTGTAGATAATTGAATCTATTCTCCTATTCCATAAATCAATTTCTTCATATAATTATCTTCCAATTTTCATTACAAATTTCCCATAAAATCCGCTGCACGCCATGCAAAACATACCAATTCGTTCGCGACCATTAAAAAATTATATATGCACAAGCAATAAAACAAACCGCGCATCTCATCGTCTCGTTATTATAGTTTATTATTAAATTAAATCGATCGTAAACTGCACTGATAATTATGCGATAAAAACACATTAATTTTAATCGATAGAACTCAATAAAATCATAATCACTACTCGCAAACCTGTGTTTACGAGTAATCTATTATACGGATGGGAGATGTAAAGGCTGTTATTAAGGGAATTCTTAGAATCATTTTGCTTTTTCAATCAGTCCTTAAAATTCTAAACTCACAATCCCTAACACTTTTTGTACATTTTCGGAGGAGAGAAGACGACGAAGTTCGACGGCACGTCTATTGTCTTCCATCGATTTTTATACTTACTTCTATCGCATGCTTTATTCAATGAATTCCAGTGATGTAGTGTAGAAATTTAGAGAAAAATTTAAATAACCCTTATAACAAACTTAAATTTTATTTTTTTTAAATCTCAGACAATTTAAAACTATGCTTACAGAACACATTAACACTTTAAAACACAATATAATTTTTTATAAGCCCACTACTAACTTTAACCATTACTAACAATAGAACAATAAATTAACGCAATGAATTCGTCATGATGTGCGACACATATCTGTTTTCTAGACAGTATTTCCAAAAATCATTATTATTTTAGCTACATATAAAATTTGAATATGTTAAGATAAAATATCTCGCCTTGAAAGATGTTTCAAAATTAAATTATCAAGAGTATTATTATTAAAGTATCAAGAGTACTCTATCTATTTCGGTATCAGATTACTTTTTATTCCGAACGCTTATTAAATAAGTTATCGAATATTTCACACCATACAACATCTTATAATATCATGTTTCCTTTATTTGGTATCACGTGTCAAGTGATCCAATTTATTGATGTCATTGCTTTAACTTCATATATTTTCTTATATATAGATGCATTTCTTTGAGGCAAAAATAATTTATTTAAATTTTAAAATAATAATATAAACATTAATTTGAGATTCATTAGACAACTGTTTTATTTAGTTTGCCACCAGAATTAATCGCTGCATTTGAAGTTGGTCATAAGGATCTATGTGATGTTGGCAAAAAATTTAAATAGGCTTAATTGATCCTATGACTTCTTATTCATATGAATAAAAATATGAAGCTCATTATCAAAGTAACTTTTTATTAACTTCTAGCAATTTATATTACAGTAGAACTTCTTAGGGTTTAAAAAATCATAAGTTATAGCTCCATCACTGTCGATTTGGCACACATTCTTTGGTGTTTTATTTTCGAGTCATCTCGATTTTTATTTTTCTGTTGTAGCAGCGGAAGACATTTCGAGCAGTGTCCGGTTCATTGAACATCGCTAGATTTAATATACCTTTTGAATCCCTAGTCTTTTTACTCCCTATTGAAACCGTGAAAAGTCATGATTATTTTAAGCGCTCTCCGAAGAAGTGTAAAGAAAGTTTTAAACGAATTTAAATTGAGGACTTTTCTACATTTCTTGGAGAAATACATAGTCGTAGTTAATAAATAGTAGAAAGATGTCTTCGGGAAAATAGGATAGTAGTAAATTATATGTATATATAGATGCTCATCACAATAGCTCACTTTTTTTCTATCTATTTATTAAATTGTAATAAATATTTCCACGGTCTTCAAGATTAGCATGAAGCCATCATCTTAATGCAGAATTGCAGAACATTTGGCCATTGTCGACATGTCAACACATTCGCGGTGTTAAAGCTAATGGACATGACAATGGGGTGTGTTGGTCGCACAAAGAGGCCCCCAGGAAATCATATCAGCGTACCTAGATGCAATCCAGACCATTGTGCCTCGGTCATTAAAAAGTCCGAGGACTATGGTAATGTGATATGGATAATCCTTTTGTTGAAAGATTAGAAAGAGCAGAAAGCATTGGTGGTCAAGCCATTAAATTGAAATCATCAAAATGATGAATTTCTATATTTTTAATCATATTTTTTACGAAACCAAACTTTAGTTCTATAACTCAAATTCTACATAGAAATAGACATACGTGTATCTGTCCATATCAATTACTATATCATCAATTTAAATTACTTCAAGCGAGAAGCACTTGTGCTTTCCATGAAATCATGCGTACTTCATTGTTACTCAAATTCCCAGTAATACTTTAAGCCGGATTTTAAGCGTATGCCCCGTTTATTATTTTGAGAATGACAAAAGGGCATTTTAAATAAAGCATAATTATTACCCCTTCTTTATGGCCGAGGCGGAGCCGTGCACGTTGCGATGACCCTTGGGGTTTGTTTTTTCAAGTGAGAACGTATTGTTGTTGCATCCTTTGGACCCTTTATTTAGCTTGAATTTGCATTTTAAATAGTCACAATTAATTAGAGAAGAGTCTTAATGCACAAACGAGCCCATAGGGGTCAGTTGGAGAAAGAAATATGTTTAATCCTTTATAATAATTTCATGCAGAAAAACATGAAACAAATTAGAGTTAATATATTTAGTAAATAATAAAACATAATAAATTTAGATACCTAAGAAAATTAGATGGAATTTTAATTTAGACACTCCTTGATCTCTTGTATTGATGTCGGAGTATTCTTGACTTTGGCTTAATAAAGTTCAGCATAGGAAGCCAAAAGTCATGCTCCTTTGTTTATAGATATTTCAGACATGAAACGATTTTGCATTCGAAACAGATAGCTTATGAAATATAGAAATTGCTTGGAATTGGCTAAAATATGAGTTTAGAAGATCTAAAGAAGAATAATAAATATTGAGAAGGCAAAAGCTATATTATAAAAAAGTATCTATATATACCTGCATTTACTAGAAAGTAAATGTTCGTACCATACTCTTACAATTACTATACTGCTCGAAGCAAAGTTTTTACCTCTGATTACTCGCAAGAACTAAGATTATTACTAATTGTACCTCATTATGTGCCTCGTTTCCTCTAACGATTGTTTATATACAAAAGAAGCAATAATTCGTTCCATACATTAAACGCTGCATAGAATCAAAGATAGATCTCCATACAAATGGTAATTCCTAATCCCTTCATATTTTCTTATTATGCGAGATATTTTTCACAGATTTCCTGCAAGTTAGCATTATTGCCTTAAACAATGCAAAGGGAAAGAACAATACTGTTCAGAGCTCACAAACACATACGCCTATAACAATATGCTTGTGTGTATCCTGTATTGCAGTGCCAATAGGCATTGTTATGATAGGAATTGTTAAGTGGCATACCCTCCTAAAAGAGGCCACATGTTCTCTTGAATATCCTGTACTCGACAATTGCCCAGCTATTCTGGCTTCGGGGATGCAAATAACACAACGCAGCAGTAGGCTCTCGTCATACTTGGGGAGATGTGTATTGTGCAAATGTTGGAGAGCATTCGTGAAGTTGTACTTGAAATTGTTAATTGGGTATAAAAATCATTTGATGGCGGACGAGAGCACTTTTAGTAGGTTTTTTTAAATAAATTTCGACCAGGAGAACGAATTCCGAAAATAATTACATACTTTGCCATTAGTCGCATTTGCAAAGGTGCTATAGGAGGGCGTCCATTAATCACGTGAGCGATTTTTTAAGATTTTTGGACTCCCCACCTTGGTGATATGTGCTGATATTTAAAATTACCCTTCTCACACACATTACTCACATTTCTCACATTTTTGAAAAAATTTAGATATTTTTTAAAATTTTAGCAAAAAATAAATACATGAGATATACTATTAGACCTCCACCCCTAAGTGATATTTCGTAATTTTTTTTAACCCTCCCTTTAAGACTAACGTGATTAATGGACGCCCCCTATCTAATTATTATTTTCGTTTAGTGATAGATATACCATATTTTTTTTTAAAAAATGATATTGTTTATTAAACTTACTACTTATCTGCCATAGTTTGCTATTTGTTGTTCACGGTGTGATGAGGCTTACCTGCAACAAAAAAAATATTTATAAATAAATTGCTCACAAACAGTTTTAAAATCGAATTGATTTACTCATATATGCATATGTCTAAATATAAATTGAAATATTATACAACTCATAACATAAAAAACAAATATGAGAAGTAATTCAAATTCCCAATATTTCCATCGTATCAAAATCTTTAGACGTTGTTTTATAAGATTTTCGGCATTTCGGTTTTTAATATCCGGGTGGAAACTTTTTTAATTCCACAAAAAAACGTTTCAAGAGTTCGCTTTTTTTCTAAGTGATCATATACAAAAAGTACAAAATTTATAAACAAGTTATTTCATCCACATTTTTATCCTTTTGATATAAGTAAAAAGAATGTTACACGCCCATATCGCCCTTTGCTTTTTATTACCTGGGTTATTTGTAGGCGTGTTATCAATTCATTTTAAACGGTAGAAAATTATAGACATCTGCTTAATACGAGAAAATGCTTATAACAATGTTACCGACAGAATAAAAACGATTATTAAATGTATCAAATGTATTATTTTGTGAATGCTGCATCAGAGTGATTCGGATCCCAAAATAATTTGGAAACGATTCGATACGCAAGATACATGAAGAAGCTTTCGCCGGTAATAAAAGAATTAATTTCAATTTATTCAATGAGGATTTCTTTGAAATAGTCATTGTTGCTGGAGAGTACTATTATATTAATTTTGATAAATAGCTGTTTGTAACCGAAAAGTGATTCATCATATATATGTTTAAATTGAATTTATTTTAAAGTGATATGACACTTTCAGTAAAGCGTGGGATGAGATGGTAATGGTAAAAGAAAATTACTTGTATCATCAAAAATTATCAATTTCGATGATTCTAAGAGAGATGAATTTTTGCACTTGAAGCCGCTTTTAAGTTATTAAGGTACTGTTTTTTTTTGATTATTTTTAGACGTTATTTTAAATTCTTTCATGTTTTTCCAGTATATCACAAAAACCGTTGTGCAAGTTTTTAAAGGTTAATTCAAGTTTTAATCAAAATAGCCACCATGTTCGTAATTCAGCACCTTTTTTATATTCCTGTAGCAATAAACGTTTTGATTACTCGAAGGCTTTCAGGAGCCGATATATCCGTTCGAAATAAACTCGTTCCTTACTTTTACTATGCCTATAAATTTTCTTACATATATTTTCCGCTGCATGTTGTTTTATGTAGGACTATTTTGCATACAGCACATCTATGTTTTTGCGTAGTAAAATGACATTTTAACGGTGCTTTAGCACTTCAATTAAATTAGAATGTGTCATTTAAATGGCTTGGGGAATGGATTATTTTGTAATGTTCATATAGTTTTAACGATTTGCTTCTGGCTTGGTGGACGGGTTTAAATTATTCATATTACGGAGAGTTGGAGGTGTTTTACAATAAAACTTGTCGAGGAAAACAAACAAGAGTAGGTTTTAAATAGTATGCTATATATAGGGGTAGATTCTGTCGTGCAATAGACCGATGTTACGTTGCATTTCTCATACAAAATGGTACTAAATACTAAGACTCATATGTTATTAAGCCATGCAGTCACAGAGATGCAGTTCTGATTCTGCAATGGACATTTGTGATTTTCTAGGTTTGAATTTCTATCTAACTAACTTTACAGCAACCACAAGGCATTTTGGCAGTATTCAGTACTAATTTGTATAAAAATCGCAGTGTAACATAGCCTTGCCATAACATTGGTCTATTTTACGGTAGGGTTTGGCCCATAATTTTCTTGGGCATTAGTGATGGCATTAATTTACCAATCGATTTGACAGTAGGACAATACCAAGTGTTTTGCATTAGCATCAGTTTTCACAATATTAATTCAAATCTTCATGTGACTCAAGCCTAAGCGCATATACGAGTATATTATCTTCCACATAAATATTTATCACATGCAGCATATTGTTGTTCTTCTACAGTTACATGTGAAATAATATTATGACTCCATCCAACGTGAGACATTAGTCATCTAAATTGACCAATCAATACCAGGATGGTTTGAGCTTGTCTTTCTAGCCACATCTTGTATCTTTTTCATGGGTGTCAAATTACTGGTGTCGGTATTAGCACGCGTTATTTATGGGCGTCGCATAAACCTTCTTTCTCTCAAATACGTTATTCTATTTGATAAATTTTGCTCAGAGAATAGAAATATTAGTGCCTAGAATTCACGTGATTTGAATTATTTGTGTAGTTAAAATTTAAAATGTGTAAATAAAAATTTGAAGCGCATTGCTGGGGAGTGATGTGGCAACAGGAAAGCAAAATAAAACACATTCGTGGCATTTTCGAATTGTAAAACGATTGTAAATTTTAATGTAGTTCCACTTTTCTAATATAATTATTTTTGATACTTCTCTAACAATTTGTTTAAAAAAATCAATAGTTCAATATTATCAATACATTCACTGTATCAACATCTTGTGTTGCTTATATTTTTCCCTGTGCTGAACTTATTTATTCGTTTTGTATTAAATAAAACCATTTCTGGACATAAATTATAAAAAATATAGTAAAAGAGGATAAATAGATCTATTTTTGTTTGCAGTACAGGGTTTGCAGTATAATTACAGTACAAAATTTTAATTCTAACATTTTATTTAACTAAAAGCACTACTATAAGGTACAAGGAAGACAAACACACCTATTGCGTTTGGTGGCTGGCTATTGACAAGGGTCTCACGCACCATATGCGTGCGCTGAAATAAATTTTGTTAATTGTATAGGTACTCAGGTTGAATCCCAATCGAGTACTAATTACAAAAATAAAATTATAAAGACGTGAAAAATTCTGGTTAAAAGAATAGGTTTCTAATAATAGAGAGGGGTGAAGAAAGACAGAAAAAGAGAGTAATTGATCAGATTCAAATAAATTTCTTGATTTTGATAAATGTGTGAATTTTTTTAGCTTCAAGCAAAATCAGTATCAATAGCCTCTAATTCTAATATATCAAAATTAGTGTATTTTTTGTACAATTTAAGATCCTTTCCCTAAATCGTGTTAGTGTGCAAATGTCCTTAAACAAGCAGGATCGAACCAAAGTCTTCTGCAGCTGCAGGAAGCAGAACAAGGCAAGCGTGTGGCGTTACTAGACGCCTATGATTCTAATATTTGAGGGCGACTCGACTTCGGAATTTCAGGTCATTTATTTTCTGCATTTGGTTCTAATTAGGACAACGTTTGGACGTATTTAAAACCCATAAATATCTTTGTCGGGTGCATTAAATGAAATTCGAGTGCTTAAATGATACACTGCGTAAAATATTGGGGGAAACTGGAAAGTGTTTCTTATTATAAATCAAATAATGTAGACAAGATGTACTGATTTTATGGTAGTTGAAAATTATTGATTTTTTGGAAGCATTATTTTGTTATTGTTGTAATAAAGGAACGAAATATTTCAAATATTCTATCATATCCATGTGTCTCATATGTAGTCATTTGGAATATTTTATTATCTTCGCATAAAAGCAAGAAAGTAAAGTAGATATGCGTATCATATCATCAAATATATAAATAAAAAAGCATCGTAACAATATCCCGTTGGGGGATATACTTGTTCTCGATCTCTGAAGTGTTTCTACGATCCCGGCAAGATGAATATTTTAAAATTTAATACCTGTATACACTTCAGGTGATATAGCCTACTTCGTCGCTACGAATACGAATGTTGGTAAGGAAGTACAGTAAGGTCGAAAAAAACTTGTGTTCAAAAAATATCAAGATATTTGATACGATATAGGAGTATTTACATCCGACATTTGTTATATTACATATTGGAAGTGACATGTATAAATATGACAAAAAATACCTCAACGCAATCGCTCCTGTTTCTTGAAATGATAATCTATTTTTGTTGGCTTAGTAATTTAGGCAGCCTGGAAAATATTTTTTATACTATTGCGTTTAATAAGATGCAATCCTCAAGGAAATCCTTATCACTTAAGGCAATGAGTTTTTTGGAAGTTGCACTACTTCATCATGTGATTATGGATAACTATTGTTGTTTAAGTATGGATTTAATGGTATCTAGTTATCTATCCTTTCTAATTACTATTGATGAATCGATTTTTCCCCGTCTATAAACAAACAAGCACTGGTCAAAACATCCTAGATTGCTCTAAGGGGGTTACCGGAAAATTCATTGCAGTTCCACGAAAAGCACTCTCATTGTACCATGAGCTAGTTTCCCGGCGCGGTAGAAAAGCAATTACACATCGATTGGCGTACACCGGACAGGGAAATTTATTTGTTTTCCATCGGTGTTACTTTCTGTGGAAAGCGCATGGAAATATATACGGGTTGCAAACTACGAAAGTGTAAGTGCTCGTGTTTGTGAGTTAGAAACAGATTAGCTGGTTTGCTCGCAATGAAAACAGAGTTGGAAAGTCCATCTATATAGTTAGACAGTTGAATCGTGGCTAATTCTGAATAATGAAACTTGTCCATAAAGGATGACTGTGAAAGTTGCTAAATGTGCAAGCATATATATCTAAGGGAAAAGGCTAAACTCATTATAAAAGACACCAAGGAATTATTTATTATTCACCTAACAAACCTACACCTCTAAGTTTCTTTTTTGTTCTACATATGAGCAAATACCACTATCCTTTATATTTCTTATTTAAATTACATTTATAATCCAATTCTTAACCTAAGTTTTACACGGTGTTTAACAAATCATACCAACAATTCTGGTATATTTCATGTGCAATGTAGCGTAGAGGGATTTAAAACTTTACTCATTTTCGCAAATGAAATTGCACTTTGCTAACATTAAAACATGTCTTTCCGTGTTACGCAGTTCTAGAAACTTGTACAGAAATTGTAAACGAAGTTAAAAATGAACAAAAATTGATGAAACATCACAATAATAGAATAGTCACTAATAATTGTAAAAAAAGTCAAATGTCAAGTAAATTTTTTACGTTATATTAAACAAGTACAAATTTTTAATTAAATGTCCTAAGTAAATATAGGTAAATGTTCTAATAATTTGCGAGTTGAAAATTATCAAAACAAATTTGTGATATATTTCAATTACTTCTAAATGTATAAGAAAATATAATTCTTTTATGTTCTAGATATTTTATCAAAATTATAAATAGTTATAGTAATTGCAAAAAAATCGAATTTTACATATCTTTACTTTAGTTGAAAATTATCAAAACGTATTTGTAATAGATTTCAATTACTTCTAAATGTATAAGAAAATATAATTTTTCTATGTTCTAGGTATTTTATCAAATATCTAGAACATAAATTATATAATTCTTATAAATAGTTATAGTAATTGCAAAAAATCGAATTTTAAATATCTTTACGTTTCAAAGGTTTCAGAATAATTTGGCATTCCTTATAAAAAATGGATGTGTACATACGGATAAAAATTTTTGTCGACGATTTTGGGAACACAGACAACCGATTTGAATAATTAAAAAAACATTCGATTTGTATTGATGGGGAGTCGTGATCATTAGTTTTTGGTAAGGGCAGGTCCAGCCGTTTTGAAGATACCCGGCAAAAAATGCTAAAAATGGTAATTTAATTTTTGAGATAACAGAGCATCCGATTTGAATGATTCAAAAAACATTTTATATGTAGTGGTGAAATGAAGAACTGATAGAATTATTGGGAAGGCAGGTTCAGTGATTTCTAAGAAGCCACGAAAAAAGTAGAAAAAATGTCATTAGGCGGTCAAAAATGATCATTAGACGTAAGCACATCAAATTATCAGATTTTTTATTAGAACATTTAATAATAAATACAAATTTTGTTTTATATTTCTATAAGTTTCTTACCAACTTGTATCAGAAAACCTTAAAAAAAATCAAAATTCTCAAAAAAAATTCAAAATATGATTTGAAAATCATTTTTTTTTTTTGAAAAATTTTAAAATCTCTGTCAAATTTTGAAAGTTTTTTAAAAAAAATTAAGGCTTTTATAAACATTTTAATTCACGGTACGCTAAGTTCCAGCTATTTGCTTTAAGGCCATGCACAACTAGTTTGTTCTTTAGATTCATGTACATTTATAAAGTTTGCTGTCACGAATTATCGTGTCTCTACAACGTAATTAATAATCATTACCAAATGATTCAAAATGAAATATAGATTTATGAGAACTTTTTACCAGGAATTTTACTAATATCAATGAAATATTATTACATTGTCGGACCATCAATATTCAGTCGTCAAATCCTCTAATATTTATCCAACAAATTTCAATCTATTATAATAAGCTTATTCGTCATATTATTCAAGAATTCATAGTCGAGTCATGTCACAAAAAAAGCGAAGTCCGATTGATTGATGTGTTCCGTGCACCACTTTTGTGTTGGCCACCGGATCATCGCCGCCGTAGTATTATATAATAATATTTGAGTTGGTCGCGTCGACGGGTCGAAACAAATCCAACATTGACAAAATCTTCGGAGCTTGTACGTGTAAAAACGAGACCGAAAAAAATAAAATGAATGACTTATTGCTCGCATTATCCTGTTAACCGAATCCACGGGGACGCTCAGCAGGCCCGCTGCGCCCTGTACAGACAAAACATGCACTGTTATATATAATATCGGCCGTAAAACTTTATTGGGGCCCATAAGCGAACACTAATGGAATACAAGTATGTGGATGCATGCATGCAAAGTATTTGTTTTGTTAATTTAATTCAATTTATCAGTCTTGTCTTGTTTTTCGCTTCGTTGAAATATAAAATTTAATTTATCTGACTGACGAGTTGAGCGAAAGTAATTAAATATTCTAGAAAATAATTAAAAAAGCTGCTTTTTGTTTCGATACGCTTATTTATAATATTTACTTTTATTTTCTGTTCTTTAATAACGTTCATTTACACACACACACTCACGCACACACATATACGCATTTTTTCATAGCAAACTATACAATAAGTACTTTCAACTACAATTGTAGGGAAATTAATATGATGGGGTGTAAAGGATAACTACCCTATGATAGCACCTTCTGTTTTTATTTTTTTTAATTTTTATTTATTAAATTTTATTCTGTTTATATTATTACATTAAGCAGAAAATGCTGAAAGTATATGGCAAAATAAAGTTGATTACAAATTAGTAGAAACCCCCAGTGGCGTACCTACTTGATCTACTAAAGCTAATTAAAATATATAATAAAATAAACTAAAAACAAGGGAAAACAATAATATATAGCAAAATGATGTAGTATTACAGTTATTCTGTTTTTATAGCATTAAATTTTTAGGGAATATTATGTAATAAATATAGATATTCCAATGAGTGTGCGTGTTCACTGGAAATTAAATCAATATTTCTGTAATTCAAAAAAATCCTAATCAACGGAATATATTATTAGTTTAAATCAATGCTAAGAATCTTACTATATTACACAAAGAAAATAATTGTGATCTTAGAAAATTTGCTGACTTCGTTTTTATCATTTTAAATTCTCTATGTATAAATAAACATAATTCTGTATTCTTTTAGTACATAATATTTATCTTAATATTTAAAAAAATCTAATTTCTGATTGTGAGCTTGTGTTTAATTCGGTTTCAATATTTAAATTAGTTGTTTTCTTTAATTTGTAATTTTTTATTTGTATATTTTTTATTCTAATTTTTGATATTTAAAATGCTTTGTTTTTTTTCCAAAATTTGCTTAGTTGTTTTCTTTAATTTATAATTTTTGTCATTTTTATTGTTATATTTTTTCTTGTTGTTTTTGATATTTGAAATACTTTGTCTTACTTTCGTTCTTTTCCCATTCTTGTTTCACCTTTCTTCCAACCGAAGAGCATTTTCTGAAATTCGATCTTGGATTCACATTTGTGAACCCCTCGTTTTTATATGATATCATTTTGCATTTTGCAATTCGTCAATCATGTAGCTTAATACTACAGATAAATAAGTATAAATTTACTTATTACATAATTACATTTTAAACTTTTTGTTCATCATTTTATTTCATTGGTTTGTTTTTTTATTAAACAATGTCTTTACAATATGGCGTTGTTTTTTTCCTGGTCGGTATATATTGATATTTTTATTTGTTACATCTTCTAGTAATCTCGTATTTTTTTAAATTAATGAAGACCTCTGGAAAAATAAAGATTTTCCAAAAATCTCTTTTTAATTTGGTATCATGAGAGATCTAAGTTTTGCATTGAAAAATGATGGATTAAGTACAATTATTTTATCAAATAATTTTGGATATTAGAAGTTTTGTTAATTTTGGTGCTTTAATAATGCTAATTAAAATTTAATATAAAAATCTTTTAACATTTTTGTGATTTGTTCTTTCTAGTATTAATTGCTGAAAAGTAACACATGCCAAGATTTTTTTTTAAATTCGATAACATAATGCTGTAGGTTTACAAAATATATTTGTAACAAGTTTGATATTTTAGCTGTTTTTATTTAAATTTTTAAAGAAAATGAATATATACATATTATCCATACTCATAAAATCTAAAAATATTTTAAAAACAAAATATTAGACCTGGTTTAAATGGGTGACCCTTGCTCAAGTTGGTTTTCTCTTCTTCTCTTATTGCGATTATTGATGCGTATGGTATTGCCAGATTTCTTTCATGACATTTTTTTAACTAAGCCCTCTTCTATTACTTAACATGCATCTTTTTATTACTTCAAGCACTACTTACGAGTATTAAATATCCTTTTGCCAAAAAATGTAGCAGCAGAAGTTTCCATTATCGAACATCAAATCTTTTTTGATCCGATATTATTTAAGCGCTCTCATACGTGCGTGCACCCGTAAAAAGTCAAAAAAGGGACAAATTATATGTGATGTCATAATGCCGTCAGTGTTTTCCCTTTGAAGGATCGCTACACAATGGAAATACGTTAAATCCCTTATAGAAATCAGAACTCAGTGTCCTTTTTTATGCAGCAGTCTTTTTTATGAACGTACTCGGTATTAAAACGAACCAGAGGCGAATTTTCGAATTAAAAGATTATGTGACAAGCGAAAAACGAAGTAAAAAATCTTTGTCGAACTTGAACTTTTTGTGAGTTAGGTCGCTTTAATCGCATCAAGAGATTCCGAACATTTTTGACTCATATTGAATTAATTCTGAAGAAATCTTTGGAAAGATGACAAAGCTATATGAATAAATTATTGAGCAATTCAACACCAAGAAATCTGATCAAAATGTTACATCTATCTTGAAAATAACTCATAAATTTTAGTTCACTTAGAGTTAATAATACCAAACTTATTTTACCATGATCATTTATACCAGCGGTTTACCCACCACAAAAAACGCACAACTGACTATTATATTTGTGCACATTTGCAGAACGCATTACACACAAATATATTTTAGGTGTGAAAAAAACACCTTTATTCGTTTAATTCAACGATCGTTGAACATTTCCCCTAAGGGACTGATTCACACCCTGTTAGCAATTCCGTACAATGCCAATCGATAGAGAATGAAAAAATATTATAATAGTAGTATTTGTAACGAAATTGTGTGTATGTTGGAGGTATTTTGATGTTGGTTACCGTGAATTTATACAGTTTTTGGAATCGTTAGACACGCTCCGTATCTAATATTTCTCTGGGGGTTTTTGGAAGCGATCGGTGAAAATATTTAGTGCAGAGTATTATGGAAGTTGAATGCTAATAGTGGTTAAAATGTAACTTATTGTATTACATAAATGAAAAAAATTGCAGATGCACAATAAATGCATGTACTACACTACAAAAATAGTTTATAATATATTTCTAATATATGCTCAAGCATAATTTGTGATAAAACAGTGGAATGTTAATTGACCATACGTTATATATTAACAGCACTAACAACTCTCAATAGCACTATAATCTTATTTTGATAAAGCTTTTGTTTTTTAAAAAGAAACCCAATATTTAGTCTCATTTGTTTGATATATTTCATTATGCTAGAATTTCTGCTGAAATTACAGAATTGTATGATTTACTTTTTTATGCGGCAATCCATAAAGGACTACTTTCATTGGAAACATAATTGATTCAGAATAGGAAATATTACTATCAAAAATGGAATGTTATTAAATAGGATGATGATGTGATGATTATTTGGTTGTGATCAGAATTCTCCACATAATTTTCTATAAGATTCTCAATGGAATTATTAGCCTAGCTAGAAGACAAGTTGATATCAAGCTGTCCGAGACGGAAATAGAATTTAGAATCTTTAGTTTGCAATACTAAATCCCTTTAAAAAATGTATTAGTTATAGTAAAGGTATTCAGTTTTTTCTTCTCAAACAGAATTATGATCTATGGCAGAATTTTCCCTGACTCAGTACTTTCCTATCAGCTATTCCTATGAACGAAGAAGACTGCGCCGAATTTCGAAATCTCTGCATTTATCAGTGCAAACTTTCCAAGAGACCTCATCAGTTTTAAGTTGATAAGTTGAGCGTATCACCTAGCGTTGCCTTCATGAAGCTATTTCCTGTGCCAGGAAGTGACTCTGCGATAAGTCACGCCCTGCCTTTGGTTCCTGGTGACGGCATGAATGTGTAAAGACACTAAATATATGTATGACTATAGGAAAAAACATACCGAAGTGATTTCTCACTGATTCACTTTTCCTATCTGTGCCACGCTTTTCCTCGATTTTACACGGAGTTGTCTCCTTATCGGATCCAGACACTTGGTAGAATAATGTGTATGGAGCGCGAATATATAACATTTCGTTTTTATCATATCTTTCCAGAATTTAAAATTGTGTTTACTTTAACATTTTCTTGGCGTTTATTTGATGCGCGGAGGAAATGATGTTTCGTTATGACAGGGCGTGCAAATTTACATTGTTTGCATATTAGATTTTGGTTGAGATTACGAAGTTATTAACGTCGAGAAAAATGGATGGGACGCGGGTTCATTTTTATCTGAATTATATGATGTTGGAAATGTTTGCTTTACTTATTAAAAATCATGACTTTAATAAGAAGGCTTCACAAGTTCACCCACGCGTAAACATGTTTTTTAAATATCTTAACAAATCATCGAATTTTTATTAAAATTCCTTATTAGCCAGAATGTCTTTCACTTTCAAATTATAGAATATGATGTTTTAACCTGTCTGTTGAAATTTGAACTGATAAAAAAAATTGCAAATTTGGCCGGAGAAAATACCCTGAGATCCATCTTGCGTCCCGTATTCGAAGTTCCTTTTTCTGATTTTTTACAAATTTTTAAAAATGTTGGAAAGATAAAATAGACACATTAAAATTGATGTTTCTCTTACTAAAGTTAATTGTTCAGAAAAACTTAAAACTCTCGGAAACTTAAACTATTATTTCCTGCACTCTTTGCTCTGTATTTCCGGAACGATTAAGCCTACCTTCCCCAAAATTTAATCAGCACAACTCTCTATGAATAGGAATCGAATGATTATTGAATAATTTAAATCGGTGCTCCCAAAAACGTCGATAAAAAATTGTGACAAACCCACACACACACATTTTTTTCGATCTTGCCAAAAAGTTCAGAAATTTTCTAAACGAAAAGATATGTAAAAATTTTCATTTTTGATTTTGGACAATTACTATAACTTACCCTATGAGAAGTTAAAAATGAACAACTTTTGTTTAGCAAAGAAATAAAAAATTAATAATTGTTTCTTAAAGTATTAAATTTATAATAAATCTTTAGCTAATTTTTATCCTCGTAGGTAAAATAATATTTCATTTACTACCGCGTGAAATTTGCTGTGATTTTATTATAGTAATTTGCATATTCAGCGTTACATTTTGATTGTTTTAGATGAAGTTACTTCTACCTGTTGTGTATAACACAATATTCTCTAACGCATATTACAGAGACTTGTACATAGATTGGAGTTTGTTGATCATGTACATACATGTAGACTTCTGGTACTGAAAAGTAATTATTTTATGCAAATTATAAGCAAACTACTTCTTCATCTTCACTTGTTGATCTCCATTGGGCTTAGCACTTTATATTCTATATGGAGTGCTATGTAATATGTGTCGGGATACCAATATTTATATGTTTATTTAATTTACATATATCGGGATAGAGAATCGTAGGAATACCGATAAGGAATTCTTCAGAAATGTTTAATAAATCATGAAATTTAAAGTGAATTAATTGCAGCAGGTTTTTATGCAAAAAACAGCAAACGTTATATGCAAAAATGTTACATTTACCTGATAATTTTCGCATTTCCAACGTTCACCAGAGTGTGTTTGAATATGCGAAATACAAGATCATTATCATGATATATGTTCGAATGCGTTGATATTAGAAATTTAAAAAAAGCAATCTCCTGTTTAAAATAGCCCGTTGATGTTGGAGTATTGGAATGAAATGCAAAAGAGTCTCTCAATTTCCTATAAACCCTGATATGATCATTGCATATGGAACATTACACGTGCTGAATTGACGTCAATTCCAGTAATTCAGCAATAGGAAAAAATAGCAGGATCGATGGCTAAAATCTTTTTTTTTTATTTACTTATGTTTAACATACTTTTAAAACAAAGAAATGACAGTGAAAATATCATTAAAAATAAACTATTTTCATTATTTTTAATGCCTTTCCTATTGTCATCCAACTATCAGATGCACCGTCATGCCTTTTTCACAGTTTCGGTACAGGGTAAAATTTCATACGATATTATAAAAGTATTACAAAAGCACAAAATAGCAACATCATATTGTTATATTTTGCTACAGCAAGGGTTGTATTTTGCAACCCCTCTATGGCTATTATGGACGGGGTAAATATATATGGTTGACGTTCGCTCGATAATTTATCATTCTGGGGCAGTTATCATTGGAAAATATCAACATGTCAAGCAACGACTTGATAAATACGTAAAACCGTAAAAAATAAATGCATGAAAAAGCATACATTTTATGGCACGTGAATTACATGTCGTTAAAAAGCGTTCGCTTATTTGGTGTAGCAGCCATTTCATTATGTACAACTCGTTTCATATGAAATTATTTATGGATGGTACATGGATATTTTTTGCAATACAAAGTAGGAGGACTACATCATTATATGCTGTTCTATTTTTAAATATTTTTTAGTATTTATACAAAAATGATACATAAACATATATCATTAAATATACTTTATGGATTTGACCTTTTATTTTTAACTAAGGCAACGTTTACATATTTGATAAAAAAATCTGATATGCTAATTTTGTGTTTTGACTTTTCAAAAGGATTTGCTTCGATTTGTTTTTACGACAATTGGCCAAGTAATTTCTTTAAAATTCATAGATATCTGCAAAAAAAATTCGGCGTTTTTGCTAATAATTCTAAAGCAATTTGGAACTTCAAAAACATGGGTGATTAGTTTTTGCTAAAGATCTGCCAATTATCGTAATTAATTCCCAAATTTTTTTAACGATTTTCATCAAACTTTGCATATTGATAGAAAGATTTATTGTTTCTCTACGAACACCCTAAAATATCATAGGCCTATGAATAGTAGTTTAAATATTTTTTAAAACTTGGAATAATTGCTACGCTTTTAGGATATAAATAGTGCATGTATCAATTGTATTTATTCAATATAATTAATATAGTTACAGATATTATGGGTCCAATTTTTGAATAAGATAGGTATGTTGTGGTAATGCTATGTTAGGAGTCTATATTCGTATGTGTTGGTAGTAACAAACTGCCACACACCCCTGGGTATTTGCTGTGTTCAGGCGTCTTGCACATGAAATCTAACTTCACATATGTGTTGAGAAAGATGCACTCATAATAAAAAAATTATATGAAGCTTGTGCGTTTTGTAGGTTAGGTTTCATGTGTACAAAAACTGGTCGCACAGCAAATGCATAACTTTTTGACAGTACGTTACTACCAACTCATACGAATATAGACCCTTGATTCAGCATAATATAGCTATTTTATCCAAAAGGTCAAAATTAGTCTGTTTGTAAGATATCAATTGGAAATTAGATTGACTAGTTTTTAGTGTAAAGCCATAAATTTATTTTCAAAATAAAAGTTGCTAAATCTCAGTTCTTACTAATTAGCAAGTTGACTATCAGCATATATATCAGGAAGTTCATGCAACTTTCCTTAGGAAAAAAAACTCACAGCTAGTTTTATATATTATCATGCATAGATTAAAATGTATATTTATAGAGATCGATTATTTTCTCCAATATGGGATAATAATAATCTGCAAATTTAATCTTTTAACTCAGTTCGTGGTAGCATTTAGGTTATTAGCCGACGCCGAAATTCCATTTCCTAACATCCGGTATCGCTTAAGCGGCGCGTAATTCAAAATCACAACCCCCGGAGTCAGTAGCAGCAGAGCTTGTAGCACTTTGCACAACGATATCTATATATATATATATATATATATATATATATATATATATATATATATATATATATATATATATATATCAACTCATCCATATTCGAGATTATATTATCATCTTCTGTTATCATCGAATCGCATCATAAAATTTCCGGTAAACTGTGAAACCGTTCAGGCGGGCGTAATGTTAATATTGTGATAACATACTCCGATATTGGAACGATTCTCTGGGGTTTGGGTGAACTGTATAATTTCTCTCATTTCCTGCTTTTTAGAAATTGATAAAGTAATTTTTCGGCGGTTCCGGATTGTAATAAATAGAAATGAATATTGTGGACTCAATAAAATCATTTTGACTGAACTTTAAATAAATATAACATCAATTAACACTTTTGCTAGGAGAGTGTCGCTGCTGAACTGGAAAAGTGCGAAACTCATTAGCACAACTTGATTTTGTATGGTTATAAATAAAAATGATTTGTGAAATGAAATAATTGCGTTTCTAATAAACTAAAAATCATAATAATCAGAATTGCCGATAGTTCAACTTATTGTGATGTCCGGCAAGTCCGACGACATCTGTACACAGAGCACTTCATGCGGATGTCGTCCATGGACGGCGTTCGTAATCAGATGTAGTCGAGTGGTTGTCGTCCATGGACGACATTTGTAGCGAAAGCATTAATTTTTCTCAAATCTATCATTATTAGGCCTACATTTCAGAATATCGGTTTTCAAATAGTATTCTCCCCAATAAAACAGTTTTAACTGTTATCGAGTTTTCCTCGAAATACCAGAGTTAATTCATTTTCCTCGCAATGAATACAACAAGAAACCTTGTTTATTAACAGAAAATACCCCTGCCAATAATTCAGACTTAAATCATAAACAATGGAACAGCTTAACTATGGCATAAACAACGTCGCGTACAGTGGCCAGAAAATAATTTCATTCACATCGACCGGGTATTAGTTTCCGAATATTATATTCAATTAGCTTTGAAACTATCGGAATAACGCCGTGCGGCATTGTTGTATTATTGCATATCCTCTTACACATGAGCCCCGCGAGGGTGGAAGGTTGAGGGTTGGGGGTTGAGGGCGCTATTCAGCACGTCGGAGGTGCATATGTGCGCCAAACATCGGGGCTAATAATAGAATAGTATTGAAACACCACAATATAATGCAATGGACGTTTCTATAATAGATTGTCACTGATAACGTATACGTCGAATACAAAACAATGTGAAATTGTACTATGGATGCGACCACCGGATTGAATCTTGCACACCGTAATTATTTTATATTGAATAAATGATTAATGGTAAATGAATTTATTGGTAAATGTAATATGTATGGTAACATAATGTTTATAGGTGAATCAGTTAGTAGTTGAATCGTTAAATTTTAATTTAATTTGCTAACTTTTATGATTATTATTACAAAGTAAACTGGTCAGGTTAATAAAACAATATGCCATACATTTTCATATTTTTAGGAACGATGACATTTATAATATTTTTTATACAGTTGGAAGGAGTTAATAATAAAATAATACATTTTTACATTGGCAACCTCGACCACTCGTCTTTCGTCGTACTTATCACGCCCTGATCACCGGACGTTTGTGGGCCTACCTATCCAATGCTCTTAAATATTTTATCATAAATTAATACATATATATATATACATATATATATATATATATATATATATATATATATATATATAAATTGAAAATACTAATTTAAATGGATCATTAAGCCTTAGCTATTTTATTTTTTTGTTTATTATCAAGCATTATACACGTTTTTGTTCGGAAGGCAATAGTCCTTAATAGCTTGGTATCATAATTTTAAATAAATTATGATGCTTTTAATGTTAATATAATTTTATTATCCAGTTATTATATCAAAATCTATTTCTATTACCTCTCTAGTTCTGAATTTCCAATTGACAGTATGAGTGGTATAAGCAATTCCGTTCTGCGGTACAAATGCGTTTCCGTGTTAAACGCTGTTGTACGTTGTATGTCAAAATTGAATAAAGCCATCGATACGATGAAAGGCAATTTGTTTATATTTTGTTGTATAGGGGTTTTTGTGACAGAATTGCATATATATACAGATTACATCGTCCGCATTTCCACGGGTTATTTTATTTACGAAATACAATATTTGATATGATCGATGGTTTAAAAAGTCATGATATGACAGCCAATGACTAATATACATGCAGAGAATAAATTTAAAATACAATACTGCGGCTTGGCACGATATAGCAGATTTTAAAATATGGACAGTTTGGAAACTGATATTTATCACAATTTGTATTTGACTATCTGAAACTTCGAAAATTGATACGTTTTTATGGAAATATTACGATTGCTTTACTAATTAAATGTTATTAACAAAAAATATTGATAAAATATTTAATGACGTACATTTTGCACAACCGATAAATGTGTTATAAAATGAAATTATTAATAGTTAATTACTCTTTGAATTAATATTCCTTTTCGAAATTAATTTTACTGTTACCGTATTTAAACTATCACATTTAACTTCAATAATAACCTTAATCAAGCTACGTTGAACTTCTGTGCGTTATCAACAATACCCTTAATGAGTGTACAAGTTCTGAGAATCAAACAAACCAACTTCCATAGTTCCATAGTACAAATCAACTAGTACAATGTATGTATATAGAAATGTGTATATTGTTACATATCCGTCGACTAGACCGATGTCTGGATCGCGCTAACCACAACTTACAGAAAGGGCTGTAGCCACAGGGAACTTCAAACATGACCGCTACAATGCGACCTCAATGGCACAGGGACGGATTTTGAAATAAGAGGTCAAAGTTTTCTGAAACGCCCATAAAGGACCAACCTCTTGGTAAGCCTCCGATGGACACAATATTGATACAATTGCCTACCAAATTCTAACTGCTGCCACCAAATTTTAAGGAAATCAGGCCAGTGGTCCTAACCCTCTTGCGTCCATTAACCTCTAAAAGCGAGTAATCATTTTTTTCGTCTATATCATTTTATAAAGAAGCCGTCTTCAATTATGTTATCAAATATTTCATAGAATTCCATTTGATAAAGATATCAAACAAACCGATCAAAAATACAAGTGCATCAACAATTTATCAAAGCATCTATTCTAACAACTTTGAAACAAGCCTAATCCAATATTTCGGGTGCATAATTTAACTGGTACATATCACCTCTATCTAAGTTTTTTATCCTAAACGTGTCTCAGAAGCACTTAGATATCGTTCGATGCTATCTGGTCGTATCAAATCTTCTATTATGGTCCATTTGTATACAGTCCAAACCGGGCTTTCTCGTGATAAGGAATGGTTATTGCCAGTGGAATAAATAAACGACAATTGAATAGAGAAATTTTCTTGAAAAGACTACATCTATTAGTTCATGCTAATGGAACTATTGCTATTGGAAGACAAGAATGCATTTAATAAGAAAATATACGTCTGGAACCGCAATTCGTCATGGATTTCAATTATGCGTTGTCAATTCGTGAAGTTCTTGGGCGCCAGTTAAAAAATCTCATTCTTAATAAACGTTACAAAGTTCTTGGTGCTGAAAGAAATGTTATGACTACCGTGTCGACAAAGACATTACGTTATTCTCGAATGAGTGATTATTTCTCATTTCAGATTCTTGTACACGTAGGTAAGAAGTTGACTGACGTGGTAAGAGAAGTTAATGGTCACGCAAAAAATATAAGAAAAACATAAAATATTTTAAATATATTTTTTCATGAATGTACCCATGTTAATAGATGCTATTAACAAATATCTGTTAGTAAAAAAAATATTATCATGACAATATTTCCATTACCAAATTCCTCTCTCCTTAAACGGCTTCATTCAATTTAATTTTCTCTCAATTAGAGACTTTCAAAAATATTTTTCTAATAATTATTCCCACACCGTCGAGTGCCGTGTGTGAAGTTATTTTACGCTTTTTACCAATATTAGTCGTGGTGGTGTTCATTTGTTTACACGGCGCTTCAACAAAGACTTCGAAGAACTTGTTTTCTACATCCACCGGTAGTAAATGTCCAATTATCACATGTATAAAACTATTGTGCCGTCCGATTGAGAAATACCGGGAGTTGGAAAGCATATTTATACAAAACATTTGATAAACTGCGTTGCTCGGCGAAGATTTTTAATGGTTGTTATTATAACGGTATATGTCTACTTTATGAAATATTGTATTTGTCGATGTATTAACACCGAACCAACAGTTTGAATATAAATTCTAATTATCAGGATTTCTCGATGCACTTGGAATTTTAGGTTTATTAGTACAGTATAACGGCAGAGTAAATTATATTCACGGGTTCTTAGGTTAACTCATTTTCGTATGAAATTGAACATATAAATGCAATTTATTGTTGAAAATGCAATTGGTGTAAATTACTTCGTCATATAGTACTTGCTCATTTTCCTAACAAATAGAATTGAAAGTCATAAAATAAGTTTTAATAATGGTTCATGATAAATGAAACTTGTACTTTAATATAGTAATTAAATGGGATATTACAAACTTTAGTGCTTGTCAATTTTATCTCCAGAATCATTCCAGAATTAATTGAATTGAAAAAATAAAAATAGAATATCTAGTACTAGTAATATCTAATGCTATCTAGGTTTTTTTTTTATCAGAATACAATATTCTAGGAGCTATTTGGCTAAATTCATTCACTCACACTTATAAACGCACATATGAAATTTTTGTGCTAAATTTTAAGGTATCAATAGTTGTCACTCCAACGAGTGCTTCAACAATTCTGATAATTTCTCTAAATGTGTGGTAATGCTATAATGGTCTTGAATATTGTTTTTTGGAAACTTCTTTTTCAGTCTTTCTATACGATACTATCATAATTTCAATTCTATATATAATTCAATATGACATTTATATGTCTTAAGCGTTCACTTACTTTTTATTTTTGTTTTTTCATACCCACGTTAAAATTATATGCATTAACGCGTGAAACCACTTATTTCATTAAAATAAGATTTGATATCAGTATCAAATTGAAATAAATTATAAACTATTACTACAGACTTCTGTTTCTTATACGTCTTGTCTCAGATTAGATCTCGACGTTCGATCTTGATTAATGTATCATTCCAAACACCTAGATTTGATTTGGATCACATCAATAAAACTTGATTATAAAATGAAGACTATAGATTTCTAAGTTATTGTTTCGTTTGATGCATTTTCATTAGTAAGGCAATTTAAAGCATTTATCAAAATGTCGTCTTTCTGCTAATGTATTTTCTACAATTGCATCGTGCACCTATGTAACAATATTTGTTACTCTAACAGTACATTAACTTTCCGCGATCCCGTATAACTCTCAAATTCCGTGCAAATAAACTGCAACAGAGCTTAATTTGAGTTGAGTTAAGTAGAAACTTATTCCAAACTACGGGCTGAGCATCGGAAAGCCCTGACTGGCACCGTATTTGTACTGTGACTGAAGTATTCTCTTCAATCGTTTATATAGTATATCCAAGGTAAATGTATCTGCAAATATACACGCAAATTCAGGTCCTAAGCTTCCCATGTATATCCTAGATGAAATGTGAGAATGCACTATGAACAATGACTGTAACATGTTTCATGAATAGTTCACTAAATTGCGTATAATTTGCACAGCAAAATGTTTTGGGCGCTAGATAAATAGTACCAGAGTGGTTTCGGGTGAATTTATATAAATTTATATGAGACTGATGTGAATGAAAACTTTTAAGCTGATAATTTATTGTTTGAAATTGAAATTCCGAATATTTGCGATAACGTGACGCAAAACAAATAGGTCGACAATTCATACAATTTATTGCTAGTCGTGTTTTGTTTTAAAATTATTCTGTATTCGATTATAATTACTGGAAATTTTCATAGAGCAAATGTTTATTGAGTTTTCAATCAATTGTAATTAATTTTTAGTTTGTGTTTGGAAAAAATAAATACGTATTATACTAAATTTATTTGTACAATGTAACATTACAATAGAAGCATTATATGGACGCCGAAGATAGTTTTGGCTTGAATATACAATTCAATCTTCTAGAAATGACTTATTTGAACTATGCAACATCCAAGTAATAGTTTTAATAAATCAATTTATTTTTTCATATTCAGCAAATCAATTATGAAATAAGCAATGAAAATTAGTGGCATGGGATCGTGGGATCACAGAATCTTCCGGTAAAATAGACCCCAATATGACGTTGTTATGGTACGCTGAAATAACGACCTATTTTACCGGAATTCGACAAATATTTCTTCTGATTTTCAATTTTTCAACAAACATCAAATTAACTAATCTAAATTTTTTTCCCTGATTTACATCTGAATTTCCAACTTCGCAATAACGAAATGTGTTAACATTTGGACTACAAACTTAGATTTGTCATGAATGAATGTCTTTAAATCCAAATTAATTTGTACACATTTTTTAATATGGCGCTCAAAAAACAATGTATAAAAGTACTCAATCAAGCACATAATGGACTTCCAAAAATAGTCATCATCAATCGACCGTATCTTAAGTTTTTTATATTTATTTCAACAATTAAATTAAAATCAATGTTGAATTCTCAATGAATCACCAATCGTTTATTGTAATGATTTATTGATTTACCATTGTATTCGTCCGTCACGCCCGTTTGCAAAACTCGCTTAATCATCTTCGATTAACAAAATTTGCAAAGGCAACACTAAAGAACAAAAGCAAGTGACATATTAATTTTAATGTCCCAGTTGCGATTTGCATTTGTTATCGACTGTCACCGACTGTGAATGTCTGCCTTGCCTCGCCTTTGTTAGCTAAGTTCTTCATTTTTTTTCTTGAAGGCAATGTTTCGCAATAGATAACATCTGAAATCTTTGTTCTGGATTTTAATAGCACGATGACATTCCTTAATGTCCCGTTAAACGGCGGTCTGCGGTAGCTTTTATGTCAAATTCGTAATTAGCGGAGTGCCCACGCTATGTTTGCTTTTAAATCTTTAATAGGGTTGCCATACTTTCCAATGGGAGGGTGACTAATATAAAATACAAACACGCGAAAAACCGTGTCCGGAATTTTTAATATCGTAAAAATTTGTGTCACGGTTATAATATTCATATGCGAGGTAAAAAACATGCTTTGTAATGCAGGAATATTAATCAAAAAATTAAGGGCACCAGGCAGAAATTTTAATTCAACCCTCTGTGGGTCCGCGTAACTTTTAGGTCACACTTCAATTTTTCGATATTTTACCAAATAAATATATAAACCCTATTTGAGATGACACATAGATCTTAGAATTTAAATTAATCATAACGCATCACAAGGGGAGGGGGATCCAATACTCTAAAAAAAAATCGGTCACATGATTAATGGATGCCTCATTCTATAACGTTGTAAAGACAACTAATATCAATATTATTACTTGTGCTAGGCTTTTCCACCTGAAATTTCATTTTCATATACAGAAGTGGGTCATTATAGGCTGCTGTGACCTTGGAAGTCGCGTAATTGATTAACAACAAAAAATTATTTAAACAGTACAGTACAGTACAGATTTTTGTTTTCCCTATTTTTATGTAAAAAAATCGGCCCTTAGATGGTTCGCTAGAAATTGAATTGATTACATGATTGCGTTACCAAGACTGCTATTAAATAAAATTGAATTCCGATGAAACAAAGAAAATTTAATCCCGACAAATGTAATATATTTTATGGACATGAAGCAACAGTTTCATCAAATCAAATAACATTTCACAAGCAATCACAGTATTTATTGTTACTTTACGATACTTTGAAGCAATATTAATCAAACAATTACAAAATATATGACTTTAGGTAGAAAACTAATAATTTTTCCAATTATTATTTAGAAACACTGAACGATCTCTGTCCACGTCCAGAAAGGAGTGTTCATTTCTCGCAGTTTTTACATAGCTTCTGTGATGTTTTAAAAGGAAATGAAGTGATAAACTTTCTGCTTTTGCCATTCGTCTGATAAATATCTGTGGTTTTCTTCAAAACATTTCTGCAATTTAAAAAATATGCTGGGAATAGAAAGAATAAAGACGAATACTTTGCATGGTGGATTTTAGTTAATGGCTCTTTTTAATTATGCTTAATAGGGTAAATATTTTTATACAAAAACCCTTTTGAGAAATTGTAAATGAAACGAGCCATTAAAATAAATAAATGTCATTATATGATGTTTAAACGGTAATTAAAATGTTGAATATCTAAATGGTAGAGATTAATTATTCTTTGCGTCTTTTGAATATATTTTCAGCTTTTTATGTGGTTTTATGAGTTTAATAAATGTATATTAGTATTAGCATTTAAACAAAATATAAATGTATACTGATTCTTGATAAAAAATTTGTATGCAATTCGCTGTATTCGTTTACTTTGCCTCAGTGCTGGAGTAATTTCCTTGCAAAATAAGTATAACAATGCCTGTTAATCTTATATGAATAATAAATCGAGACATTTCGCTTATCATTTAATTGAATTAAATTCTCATAAAACTAATCTCCCATCATTTTTTATGAGAATTTCTCCAGTCATTCCTGGCCTTAATGAACGCATTAATATTATTTGATTACCATTTAAACAAACAGGCGGGACCAAGGTTGTACTCAAAAATCTCGTATCAAACAATCGCCCTCGTATTATTTTTAGGTAAAAAAATATATCTGCCCGATCATCACTTTCATTTCCCGACAGTGAATATTTTAGCTTCACGACATCGCATTTTATAACGTGCTAGATTGTATGTGCCGATAAGTAGGGATGAAAAAAATAACTAAAAATCGATTTTAAA
>NW_020537324.1:7446996-7473794 GCF_003426905.1 Ctenocephalides felis
TTGTGTGGTATCCATTACGTATCATATAATAATATATGCACACTGACTCAGTTCGTTTCAAACGAGCTGAAAAAAAGTTTTAAATCCATCAAAGTTGATCCGTTCAAACTGTTCGAAATAATAATATAGTTCCGTAACAGAGTTTATAGCTAAAGTTTTTTATTGCTTTCCTATCGAAGAAAAGTTCATGAAAAACTCTTCGCTGTCGCAACCTCGATTTTGTTTTGCGCGCGCCGTTTATATACGCTGTGTCATCAATCACAAATTTTCCCTTGTCGCGTTTGATTTTTCTCATTTTCCGATGGGTAAATTGAAAAATTTTCAATAAACGTTCCGGCGGTATATCATAATGCAAAAAGGTCTGTTGTGTTGTAATATTCGACGTTTTTATTAAATTTTGTCGGTTGAGAAGTCGATATCTTTAAATTATTATTTATGAGATTTATGTAACGTAACATTTCATTGTTCAGATTGACAATGTGGTGATAAAATTTGGGACCCTGTCTGCACGGATTTTTTATATATCTAACAGAATTATAATGAGGATTCATAATAAAATGAATGAAGACTGGGATGTCATTGTGTCGTTAACTACAAATTTTGCTCTGGTTTGGACAAGATATAGTTATATAAAATATAAAAATAGTCAGAAGTATTTCAAGGTCTTTGCTGCAAATCATAAATTCTAAAGTGAATAAATTATATTAAGAATTTTTTTATAAGCTTTTACCTATTCTACAATTTTTACCACATCACAGTTATTTACATTATGATGTTATTATATCATAATATAAACTGTTATGACGCGAAGTAATTAAAACGACACTGAAATCATATTTCAGGCTGTTTTGAAAAATGCTTTAAGCTTTAATATACTGTTCAATTTCTAAAAATTTATTTAGATATTATTGTAAAAGTATGTTCATCATTGCCCACAAAACAAATTGCATAACATCTTTACTTGGTTCTAAATAAAATCATGTTTACAGCTGTGCCAGCAAAGTAAAATGAGTAATACTCAGACAGATAGCTGATGCCCTGTGATTTGTCAGTAATAAGACCATACATGACTATCTAAATATTTTATATATCGAGGAAGTGATAATAATCTTCAGTGTCCACCACTTTTAGAAACTAGAAGCCCGTCCAAATAAAATAGTTGCACGACTGCGTCCAGGAGACTCAAGCGAAAAAAATCACCAATGGACATTATCCTATTCTAGCAAATTGTTCAATGGACAAATACTATATTTTTTACTAAATTATCAATACATATATGAAAGTTAATTTAATGTAATTTTTTTGTAGTATTATTATATATTATTGTTTATATAATTAAATTAAATTAAATACTATTTTGTTATCTTTATTTTTAGTTTATTATTTTTTTAGTTTTCATTTTATACATCTTAGCATAGCAGCACATAGAATGTAATTACTGTTCTAATAAAAATGAATAAAAAAAAACTAGATGTATATGGCATCGTGTCTTAAGGCAAATTGCTGGAATTTTCCGTACCAAATTGTTTTTTAAAAAGATAATATTTTTTTCAGACTATGAAAAAAAGTAGATTTTTGAGAAATTTTCAATTTTTACGTTTTTGTCGCCGAGTTTCTATTAGATAAACGTTCGAATCGGTGCTAGGCACATTTAGTTAAAATATATATAAAATGGCATTTCTGTTAAACTTAAAATTAAATTAACAAAAATAATCAAATTAAAAATATTTCTTCCACCCATGGTGCAATTTTGAAGCGCCATACATTTGCATGAAGATTTCCTTTCGCATGCACGTTCAGTGGAGCGCTTGACCGCAGTATATTTATTGTAATGAAAACTTGTGTCTTTCGCCAGCGAATATAAACACACAGGGCGCATTGTATTCTGAGAAGCATCATTTACCGCATGCTTACTCCCCGACTATGATTTCGGTTAAGGAATTTAGTTCGCTATGATTTCTGGAATTTGCGCTATTTCTGGGAAAGGCACAGTGATACAGTCGGGAACAACACAAACAACAACCTACGCTTTCCAAATGTATGAAACTAGGTGTATTTTGCCTAGAGACAAGATGCATGATCTTACTGATATGTGTAAATAACCTGCAATCGCAAAATTTAAAAATTTTCGACAGTTTCTTGTTTTTACTAAATACTGGTTGATGCAATTTTTAATTCATATTCTACACAATGTATGTCATAAGCACGCGACTAAGTATTTCAAACAATTTTCTATATTTAAACCACTTTCCCTAGTCCTTCAACAATATTTTTAATAAAACAGCAAATTCGATCATCATACACAGTTTATATTTCATCTACAAAAAGCCTCTGATAGGTCAGTCTTTCAAAAATAATCAACCCTAGTTTTTATAGATTTTGACTTACACGAACGCACAGACACATATTATTCCAATTTTTGTTCAAATGATTCAGAATGACTTGAAACGTCAAGACATCCTAAAATTTTTGGATATGGGAAATTGTAGAGGAAATATAATCCTTTTCTTTGAGAGTTGATAAAAAATCAATAATGCAATTCATTATCCACTTTCCGGTGCTATGTATGTTTCATCTTTAGTTATATATGCATATATATTTTTAACTCTGTATTATTAGTTACTAATAATATATTTAATAATATTTTTATTTTCTAATTAATTTATTTTTTTATTTTCAGGAGAATTAAATTCTGAGAACAAAGGTGAAGAACTCATTAGAATAAGAAGTCAACTTAATATCGTGGAAAACACAAATCAAAGAATACAGATCTTACTATCCAAAACAAGTGAAAAAACCAGTGAAATGTTCATGGACAAAAAAGTAGTGATTAAAGAATAAATGTAATAAATTTTTTGGATCGTTTTATGGACTAAAAAACTGTTTTGTTTGTGCTAACAGTGTTGTGCATAATTTCGCAAATAAGTTTGGCCACAAAGACTGACCAATAAATAAATCTTTAAAGTAATTAGTATATTAAAAATCTATCTATTTTTTATTTATTTTTAAAGACAAATATTCGCTTGTGGTCAAATAATTTTCTTGGTGTCGACCCGTGATCGTTTTCTCGATTTTTGAGTGTTTTTTTTAATACAAATTAATCGTTTTTTAGTGTTTGTGTGTGTTTTATAAGGCCTTTATAGTGTTATAGTGCAGTGATAGTGTTGTGTTCCATTTCCTGGTTCCTGGTTCCTGTTTCCAGGTTCCTGATAAGCTCTCTTCTGGAAATCACGAGGTAATGCACACAATTCTTGAGCTCAAATCAATATTTTATAATATGTTTAAAAATTCTCAATTTTTTCTTCATTTTTCAGACAACAAATTGGTAATCGGGATGTTCCAGAAGAATCGGTGATTTTAAGCAAAGGTCAGTGCACTTTAATTCCTAAGCATGATTCTAAGGGTACGGTCTAAGGGCATGTGAAAATTCTTCGATGACGAACACCAAAACGATAATTTTGTCCTATAGATAGGTTCAATCGCAAGCTAGGTTATAGTTAGGAAATAGTCAAATAATTAAGTCAATATTTGTTTAGTGTGGACAAAATTGTGACCGTACCCTTCACTAATCCATAAATTTCTTTCAGCCTAACAAAAAAAAATTGTTAAAATACAAGTGAGTGCAGTGGTAATAAAATCGCGTAAATTAATTATTAAAACAAAAGTGCCAAATAAATTAATTTTGCATAATTTCGCGTAAAACAAAGTGTGTGCGTGTGTGACGAACTAGACTCTGTGCAATTTTGCGAAAAAATACTGACATCCATGGATAAGGAAACTGACATCCATAGATAAGGAAACTGACATCCGTGCTGTCTGAGGTAAATACAAGTAGATGTATCAGATTTTATTTAATAGATATTAAAAGACAAACAGTGTCAGACAAAACGTATTAACAATCTTTCCACCAACTCGATTATTATAAATGTTTCAATTGTCTTAATGTCTTAATAATTATTTTATGACCTTATTTATTATAATATGTTTAATTTATTCAAAATTAAATAACATAGATAAAATAACGCCAACACGTTTAACAATATTAATGACAACAATATATCTTCATAATGTGAATAAAAATTAATCACCTTGCTTGATCTTTATTGTACTAACCATTATTTGATATGACAATTACAATTATGCAATAAAATAAATAAATAAATAAATAAATTTTAATTTTATAAATAATAACACAAGTAATCAGTTATACGATTTTCATTCATGTTTGTAATATATATTTTTAATATAATATGTAGTCATTAATATTGATAAATTTGTTGGTGTTATGTTGACTATATTGTTGCTTTCTGGATAAACTATTTTGGAACTTCATATGAATTAACGATTTCTTATGCTTGTTCAAAAATAAATATAATTTATAAAATAATTATTAAATTCAGATTCCATTAACAAAAAGAATTTAAAAAGTTAAGAAACTATTTTGTCCAATCACGTTTCCCATAAACTAAATTTTTTAATTAAACGAAATATTTAGAATTGTATATCTTGAATGCGACCAGATGTGCAATAAATTTCAACATATTTCTATTTATTTTCCTGTGTAATTTACGAATTTAATTATTTCATTAACTTTTGCGATATAAGTGTAGTACAAAACTAAGGTTTAAAATCACTGCAGGGAATGCGACTGGTACTGAATTTACGATCTTAAACAATTTCCACCCGCGTTTCTCATCCCTTTTGCTTCTGAAATACAAAGGATCACAAGCCACCCTTTACCAGCGGCTCTGCCCAAATCTATCTCCGACCAAAATTCCCAGACCCGCTTTGGCCTTATTTCACCGGGATATTTGAAATTGTATTATCCGACGGTATGCCGAGTAATTTGCACCGACTAAATCTAGACACAGTAGAAAGAAAAATTATGGGAAAACATGTAATATGTTTATAAATTCGCGGGTATTATTAAAAGAGTAAATCTCTTCCGCGCAGACAGACTTTCATAATACGAGGAGTTTTGCAAAACAAATAACAACGCTTGCACAAGACGCCGTCGCTCCTTTATATTTGTTGCTTTTTAATTAAATGCAAAACGGTGCCTATGTATAAAACGTTTTAAAGTAGTTTAATACGATAGGAGTGTTCGTTTTAAATAATTATGATAGTATCGAAACAAGAACAAATAAATTTGCGCGTAGGATAAACGTTACCCGGCTTTACACTTTCTCCTAAGAACAGTACAAATAGTTGACTATTCAAAAGTCATTAAATTGTCTTCTGGTAGACTATACTAGTACTATGCAGGATTCTTTTATAGATTATTAATAAATTAAGTCAAAATCAAATGGAACCATAATTTTATATGCTACGTCCAGCTGGAATAGCAAAAATATATTTTTTTATCAAATTTTATTACCATTTGCTATGCCAATTCCAAGATATGATTTATTACTAATTCCATTATTCCGAATGTCGCGATAACCGTTTTCCTCCCGGAGTCGCCGCCCGGATCAGGCGGTCCGCGTTTCCGGTCAACAAAATGGCCGCCCGGTTCATAACGTCATCACCGGAAAAGCCCAGTCCCTTTCTGGGATTTGAGAAATTAACTGACCGGAACACGAGATGGAAATATGCGTTTCTTAATTTTCTTATTGTACTAGAAATCTGATATAAAAAACTATCAACTACCCGAATTGATGATTGTGTAATTCTATATCATCTTTGGTAGCAAAATGATTGAAAATAATATTTTCTGCAAGTATTTAAATGTATAAAATTCAAATTTTAAAGTGCATTTAAAGCAAGCATTCATTTAGGTTATTTAGCAGAGATCCGATGCACAAACACAATTTGATTAACGTTCCAATTTGCTTAATTAACCGAAGTGCTCTTCTAGTTAGAAGACGACGATGGTACATTCATTTGACTTGCTTCTCGGAATCAACGTTTACAAACATCGGTTTTGGTGTGGTGGATATCTCGGTCAATTAATTCTAAGTTACAGACTGTTATGTAAATTGTAAACACTCCCCGGGTGAGTTTTAATTAAACGTTTCTTAGATGACACAAATTACTTGACTTTTAATGTTTGTCAATGTCAAGTAATTATATCTACAGATAATACATATCTGCAAAAATTGCACAAATATATCTTTTCTCATTACTATTTCCATTTTTCTAAAATGGCACAGGAAACACTGACACTCATTTTTGTTCCTACTGTACTTGTTTCACGACAAAAAAGCAAAAATATATATAAAAATGATGACAACTGCAATATGTTCTAGTTTTAGTTTTATCGGAATTGTTTTCTGCAAAGTTTTTCCGCATTTTCGCTTCTCGACAATTTCCTTTTCTACATTATACAGAGTTTTTGTTGTCCCAAGCGTATAACGGGCGTCGAACAGTAAAATGTTTTAATTGGTCCATAAAACATACGTGAGAGTGTCCTGTTTTTCGAAACCGAAATGAGTTTCACTTAAAAACGTCTGGAAACGGGTTTCTGGCAAAGTTTGCAGACTAATACAACCCTTTGGAAGGAAATTCTTAGATAGTAAAATATGTTGCGCTGATGTCGATGGCAGTAATGATGATAATGTTAGTCAAACTATTGATAAGCGTAAACATCAGTAAAATTTATTCAACCGGCTTAGAATGAAGGACCTTATCTCATATTTCTAAGAATTTTATTAACTGAACTGAGAAACTAAGGTTTAGAATTTTTAAAATTAAAAAAATAGCTTTTTGTAATTTTTTTTTTCTTTTTTTTTTGAAAATGTGTATTAGCTGGACCAGCCATCCCAAAAACTAATAAACTTCTTCACACCGTCAACATAACCAAAATGTTTTGCGATTACTATAACTTACTCCAAGGAAAGTAATAATTAGTCTGGATAAATACTATTTATCTATGGTCTAAAGAACTATGAAACACATATAAAATCAAAAGATCTCTTAAGCTCTGCGGTTTCCAACTTTTCTTCTACGGGCACGTATCGCCTCGGATCTAACATCAGAAACACTCGGCGCGTTTCACTTTTAGTTTGTGTTGCCAATTTTCCATTTTATAATTTCCGCGTTTTCTTCTTAAGGAAGTCGGTATGAAGGAGACGGCAAAGAGAGTTATTATTTTATTATTTTCATTTGTGGAAACGTTTACCGACCGCCTCGGGGCCTGCAAAGAGCATAGGGTTGTGAGGGCAGGGATGATAAATCAGAGTTATCGTATTTAAAAGTTAATAAATAAAATTACTGAAGGTTCAGGTAATTTATAATGTTCCGAGAGTAATGAAATGGTAATAAAAATTCATTACGCAAAAATAGATAGTTGAGATTTTAAAGTGTATGGAGGAATCACAAAATAGTACTGTTGTATAAACTCGCATATCAGTGAGTGAATATGAATAATTAAAAACTTTGTTAATATTTAAAACAATTTGACTTTATTACACATATTTGATAATTTTGAAAGTTGAAGATGATATCCTCATTCCTCGAATACCCATGAAACCCGACAGATATAGCATTTTTAATTAAAAAATGCAATTCCCAGATCCATAGTAATTGCAATCACGATCAATAAAGCCCAAGGTCAATCTCTAAATTTGTGTGGTTATATTTTGATAAGAAATCTCAATGTGCCACATCTAAATGTGGTAGGGTACAGCTAATATTTGATAAACTTATTAATTGTAAAACTGGCTATCGTTGTCAATTTGTATGTATATGACTTATAAACTTTCGCTTGAAATATAATTTGTTTTTAGTTATGTATAAATAATAAGAACCTTCCTTCCATGATTTATGATTTATATTCAAATCAAATTATTTTCCCAGCCCTGGGAAAAGGGGAAATGAAAAAAGGAAAACGGAGTAGCGAACATTCATATATATCTTCGTTTCGAGTCTCGGTAGTCATAATAAGCCCAAAGTAATTAATCCTCTAAGATGACTAAGATTTAATTAAGTCTAGAAGGAAACGCAAAACAGCTCGCCCGTGGACGTTCTCTCTTACAAACAGTGCCCTACGGAAATTATTGCATTTGTACAAATATTAAGAAACACAGATGTTTGCTTATTGCATATTTTTGCATTTTCATATACATAGACGAGATTTGAGAACAAATTTAAATATACCTGTATATAAACGTATCTTTAGAAAGTTCTAGACACTTTGCATTTATGCTACAATTTTTATTTTCCTTTTACAAAGTTCGAACAAAACAGATTTGTGAACAAATACGAACAACCTTTACATCGTTATATTTATACAGTCGCCCATGGGTTTGTGCTAAATTGAATTATTTAGTATAATTCTGCGGCAGAAAATGAATTCAATTACATAAATAAACATTCGTATTAAATCCCTAGGCCTTTGCGGAATAATATTTTTGAGCATTTAAATATTTAGTCGTTCAAGTAAGCGGTTTCTAAATTCTGGATTATGTCTTGAGGAGTATTTTAATGAAATCTGAGAAAACACTGAGTTTGTGTGCAAACAGTTAAGAAACGACTAATAGAAAATTACTCATGGAGTAAATATTCAGATTTTTTTCTAAACTTATAATGAGAATTCTTTAGGTATATAGAATTACACACATATTCGCTGTTTTATACGACATCGATCTTAGGGGGCGTCCATTAATCACGTGATCGATTTTTTTGAGGATTATTGGATACCCCCTTGGTGATACGTCGTGATATTCAAAATTATACTCCCCCCCCCCCTCCCGAGAAAAATCGTATTTTTTTATTTTTTTTTTTTTTTGAAAATGTTTGGATTTTTGAAACGCATTTTTTACAGGCTTTTACAGTGATTTTTGTTTAGCATGGTATTTCTATATAAGGGTGAATTTTTTGAATTACGTGTTTTTTATGGAACCTAACTTCCGCATAATTGTTGTACTCATTATGATATCATGTATGGAAAATGTAAATATAAAACTGAGGTATGATTTAACACAAAAAAAACACTTAAAGCATTTTTTTACGAAAGTGTATCATTTTTTATTAATTCTTGGTCATTTAATAACATGTCAAGCCCATCGATATTATACGTAAGTTTTTTCTGCCCAAATCATACATATATGTATAAAAATAATTTTCAATAATTACATCTGCCACCAAAACTTGTGTGCGGAGAGGTTGTAAAAAATGCAATAAATAATGCATTTTGTGTGCATTAAACGGTGGCCAACAATGTCGTTTACAGCTTAAGCCGGTTCCGGTATTCTCAAGTACGTCGTTACAAGCAGAAGTTGCGTTTAATCGCCATCCTGTGGCCGAAAGACATTATTATGTTCTTGTAGCGTGGGACAAAAACCGGGGATGGAGGCGCGTGCATTCGTTCTTCCTAAACTTAAGTTGGCTAATTCTTTCCGAGAAACATAGAAAAGTTTGGTGGAAAAGTGCTGCTTTTATAATAATAAGTAGATATCATATACAAGTCAACTAGTAGTGCATTGTGGCTTAAGGCAAAATGCTGGAACTTCCGGTACAGAAAATCAAAATTCGCGAAATAAAAATAATCATCAAAAAAATTTATCAATAAGTAATAATAATTGTTTTAAATATTTCAAAATCATTATAAATACTGTGAATTTTATCATTTTATTTTATAAATATAATATAAGTGCTTATATTTGGGCAACGAACTTTATCCATGTTAATCTGCAAGAACAAAAACACCAGACACAAGCAATATGCTTTTTGAATCACTCTAATCGGGTGCGCCGTTGTGTCAAAAATGATAATATTGCACTTTCTGCTTCTATCTCCGAAACCGCTGGACCTGCTTTTGCCAAAAACTAATCAGCACATCTCCCCGTCAATACTAAACGAATGTTTTTGAATTTTAACCCATAATATTTAGTCACTATATTTATTGGATCAATTCAGAATTAATTACTTTGGTCAATTTTTATTTGATCTAATGACGTCAATACTCTTATTTATAATAAATTTTTATGTAATGAAGACTTATTTTATAATGGTTACAAAATTTGCAAAAATAATAATCAAACGCAAAGACGTTGTAGGGGAGCTAGGAGCTTATTATAACAGAGTTAACCAGTAATAGATGTTTTTCAATAGAAACTTCAAGGATAATAAAATGTTTCTTTGTCTCGATTTGCTCATAACTAACTGCGCACGTCGGCGCAGTAAACAGAAGTGTGCAGGTGCATCATTTTAATATTTTTACACATGTGAAATGTTACAGGACACGATTTATTACCAAACATTTATTTTTTTAGTTTTTTTAATATCAGTTTATATTTAACGCTTGTATTGAAATATTAAAATACTAAGTATAGAAATATTAAAATTACTGTATTATATAATATGATAGATTATTCAATTCTATAAAAAAAATACCTACATAATTCTTATTTTTGTAAACTTGCAATTTTACCTTATTATTTCAATATACACTAAAAATGTTAAATATGTTTTGAAAGCAACAAAATTAAAAATATAAGAATACTTTTAACTCTTTTGATATATTTTTCAATTAATTTTTTTTACTTGCATTCGGACACATACTTTATCGATGTTGAAATAATTTTTTCGTTTCTATTTAATATATTTCACATAAACTAAAAATATTTTCATTATTCCGTCATATTTCATAAAATGCAATAACATTATCTAAATATATGCTGTTTCCTTACAATCGTTAAAATTTTATCTGATATTTTATAGCGTTAGTAAATACAAATTTATGTTTTACGATGTTTGGCAACAAGGTTCTTGTGTTATCTTACTCAAATACGTCTATGACAATTTTGCGTCTATAAAATTTACAAATAATGATAATAACTTAATCTTGAGAAAAGATAACTTTGTAAAGATAGTTTAAAATTATAGTTCGCCTAATTTGGAAACTCTGTATAATGGAGCATGAAATGAAGTTGTGTTCTTAACATAAAAACGAGTAAAAAGTAATCAAAAAAAAATTTTGCGCTTGCGGGAAATATGATTAATAGCCACTCGCCAACTCCAGACCTCTCTTGGGCTACTAGCTATAATAAATGTTAGAGCTATAGCCACTTTGCAATCGAGCGTGAGCTTTATAATTCAAATACGTGCATAAGATACATAGGAAATTTATGAAAATGTGCGGAAAAATCTGCTGATTTTGCTACTATAATCGGGATTGAATAAGTGTCGGAGAAGGAAACTGTAAAATGTAATACTTATTCTAAAATCTTACAAGAAAACCATCTTTTTCTATAATCTCTGTATTAGCATGAATTTTTCAAGACTAAGATTAGCCAAATCCGAACAGACATTTTAGAGCTTTAGCATACCTAACATAAGACCGAGCTCCATTTTCATATATAAGACATATATATTAATTTAACTGATTTGCAATTACTAGACTTTCCCAAATGATATATAGTTAAATTTTATTTTATTAACTGAATAGTTGTTACCATGACTTTCCCAACAAATTCGCTCCGATTCTCCAGATATTATTCCAAATATAATTCTGCCATACCAAATATGATTTGACCCAATTATTTCCCATGTACAGCTTCGTTAATATAATTTCTCTATAGTTTCGCAATAAGGCAAACAATTACGAACAAAAAACATCCAATTATTTTCCATTCTACCGATCCAATTAGCGATGCACAGACTTCTATTTGTTTTGTCTTTTTCATATAATGCTCTATTATTGAACATTTTGTAGAACTTAATTGAATTTCCATCATTAAAAATTACATTGACGAATTCGAGATCGTGTTCTTTGACAATTGGAATGTTTTCTATTGTGAAATAAAATAAGACGAGCATACTATAAATAACGTAGCAATCAAATACTTTATATATAACGTATACCTTTAAGAAAATATGATTCAAAACGTATCGAGAAATCCAATTAGCGTCATGCTGACTCGGTTATGATATTATTGATTCCATTAGAAGGGTTATTTTATGGATTTTATGTTTTCACGATCAATTTATCGATACTGAGTGCCCGTTTGCTCGTAATTTAATTATTTTTATTACAGGTAGTCCACTCATTAGTTATACCAATAACTGTCAATTCCTTCGTAAAGGTATATTTTAATCCCATTGACCAAAAAAAACTATATTTGATATAAAAATAAACCATTCCATTCCATATTTATTTTACGAATAGAAACTTTTTTGAGTGTGTTTTTCTTCCTAGAACATTCTATTTTGAAGGATTTAATATGATGAGGGCATCTGAAGAGCACTCGAGATATTTTTGAGAACAGGATAATAAAATAAATATAAAATCCTTCGTATAGTTGAATAAATATGTGTGTGTCTTCTGCATTCACATAGAAAAGCTTGGGAGTATATAATCTTCTCTGGGTTGACTATTCTTTTCTGTAAAAATATTTTTCATTTCAAGTATGTACGAGAAGTGTATTGCGCGCATATTTCATTCCTAGGAGAATCGGTGGATCGTATATATATTTTGTAATATGGGTCATTGTTTTTTTTTGGCAGTGCTTTATAAGATTAAACCGTCAATGTTAGGGTGAATCTTTGGGAATTTAGGTTTCTTTATATAAAACGGTCTGAGTGTTCAAATATTTGCACACGATAGGTTGTAAAATTTCGATAAAATAAATAGACCAGTTTCTTCACGTTTAGACATAGACTAGTTTCAAGGGTATTTATTGTAATGCTGGTCCGATAAGGTAAATAAATTTGATCGTACGTAAAAAAGATGACGTTCATCCCTATCAATAATGATACGTCTGCTTATCATCTGCCAGAACCATATGAATAACGGTGCTTTACACTTAATGCGATTAATAATATTTTTTCAAAATCAAAAAATTCATTTTACAAAATCGTATTGTTCACCTTTGTGTGCCAATAATACTCCTCTATCCCTTGGTTCATATTATATTGAATCAACAGAGTACGGTTGAGTTACAGCAGTACATATATTCTATTCTGTCGGTTTTCGGGTGCCTGTGCCGTGTTGTTAATCCTTTGCAACCCTTATTTGCATCCCTTTCAGGTTATCAGGTTAGGCGGAACACAATCGCCAAAAGCCCGAGCGCTGACGTTTGGCCCGTGGGCTATTCCCATGTACCAGAATTTGCGCTCTGATGAAACCTATGACATTAATACGAAGTGCTTTCTTCACAATCACCAGTGGTGGATAATAAATATATTTCTAGTTGTTTCCAAAAAAATAAAATAGTACACAATAGTTGAATCCAACGGATTTGGGTGAAAGCGTTGAATCATTTGAGCACCCTCGAAATTCAAAATAAAATTTCAATTTATAGCTGATCATAGAACAATTCGAAATAATATTTTTCAATATACATGGTTTGATATACTTCATTATTCATAAATAAAAAAATCAATATTTCTGAACAAGACAAAAATATAAATTATATTAATATTTTTGGTATGGCCGTAAAATTAAATATATAATAATAGTTAAAACTGTTAAATTTTATTATTCATTTTATTGCAAAAAAATTCACTGCGATTCTATTACATTTAATTATCAAGATGGAAAATAGCGCTCGTATCTTACATGATTTATTGATAGGTTTTATTAGATGCATCAACGAGCGAAATATCCCATTCAGCATCCCTATATATAATATGAGCTTATAAGCATATCAGTATTTTTAGACTTTAACCCAAAGATTTAAATTAATGTTTTATTGCTTTATTTTTTTATACTGACATTTTAAAACTATTGTCAATACATTTGTTCTCGGAATTGCACGGTTTGATTGGAACATAAATATATGAGCAAACAAAAAAAAAATCGTTAGAAATAACTAAAATTAAAATAACTATTTTAATAATTATTATTACAATATTTTTATTTATTTCTGTTTCTTTTACTACACCACTGGCTAAATCGTTTAACTCATAACTGCATCTGCACAAACACGATGCATCTGAATTCATGGCCAAGCTTGTTTGTTTAGGTTCGCCAGATTTTCGCCAAGGGGCATGCCGAAACCAGATCTAAAAACTTCCTGCCTTGTCTATTCGATCTATTTTTCTACATCATTAAGTCTAGAAGAGATACACCGCGAGCATACACAATAACAATCGAATAAAACGGGTCTTTTAAAAGTAAATGTTCAACCGAGGATAAGGATGAGGATGAGATAATTTCTAAACCGAAGTAGAAAAAATCACTTTTTTATGTATTGTATTAAAACGAACTCTTTCACAAAGCAAATTGCAAAAATATACTAAAATGAAAGAAGTCGTGACATCAAACGATTTATATACATAATTTTTATTGAATATTGAAATTTGGCTATGTGTTATATTTCCATTTCCAATTGCAGAGTTATTTGACCAAAAGTTTAAAGTATTAGATAATATTCCGGAGCAAATATTTCCCAAACAGTCACCTACCATGGAACAAACTCAATTTCGCACAGTATACCTTGGAACGACAGAAGTTCACGAGGCAAAACATGGTAGAGTTTTCTGTAGTCTCTAGTCACGTGCCATTCTCCGCGTGTCATAAATACCATCCACGCGTTTAATCTAACGTCATACCAGGAGACAACTTCATCCCTTCATACACACGACCTAATGTCTCCGGCTATATCTTATATTTAGGCTCTGTCGTCTTATATCGAGATAATACATCTCCGAAGAGACGGAATTTGCTATTGAAATATCACTCAATAAAACTTCATATGTCGTTAACAAGTTGTAATGGCAAATTTAATATTTAGATTTTATGAGAAATGTATATATATAGACGTATGTCACGACTTTTTCACTGCCTAATTTCTCCTTTTATTTAGGTTCTGCATATGTGATGATACATCTTTGAGAACCTGAAGTTCTCCTTGTTAGCGTATATTTGAATGCACATTATAGCACAGTATAAAATAAACTTAAATAAAATTTCAAATATTATCTTGTGTATTTGACGATTCGGTTTTATTATTCATACTATAATGTAATAAAGTAAAATTTTATACAAACATATTATTATTAAATTTAAATGATGATGAGGGCATCCATAACATCATTTGCTACTGAAGTATCACTGAATAAAATTTCTTATATCGTTGACAAGCATGATGTCAAATTTAGGAGTCCAAATATGTCGTAAAAGAGACCAATATTATGGCCAAGATGTTACGTAGCGTTTTTTCATATAAAATGGTACTAAAAACTACAAAGGTACAAAACGCTATGTAGATGCTGTGAAGTCAGACAGAGACTTCTAAATCTCCCAAATGATGAACATAACAAAGTTCGCATTTGTTTACAGAATTGCCTAAATAAAATCATAATTTTTTAATTAAAATATTGTTTCATCTAGCAACTGGTATTTTCATTTAATGTATATCCTATTTATGCGACAAAATTTAATTAAGCGAAATGACCGAGTTCCTTAATTTCATTCTTTAATTTATTCCTTAAACATCTGTTGGGTTTCGCGATTAAAACGAACAAAACGTTTCACTAAAGAATTAGAGTATTTTCGAGATGTAGGAGTAAAGAATTTAGGAACTTTTGATTTTAGAAACATCAGATTGTAAGTTACTTTTAATAGTAATTCTTATCTTGAAGAATTTGCCAATTTGTAGTTTGAGTACATCAGTACATATGCTAGTATATTTCTGAAAGCAACAACTCCTATCAAATAATAAGGTAATTTCTGTCATTTACTCTTCTGAAAAATTCGGTTTTGCTTTTGTTTTTCTGAGAGAAATTTCTAGTAATCTCAATTTCATAAATATCACTTGCCTTGGTCATTTACTAAGAAAATTGTTTTCAATTATCCGACTCTATTAGATTAAGTGAAAGCAAATGCATGGCACATTCAAGTTTTCTTGTAATAACTTCATTTAACGTTAAAAGTTTTTGCTCGTATATATTTTATGTCGACGAAAGTAATATTTTCATTAATCTCGTTTAAAACTCACTCATAATTCGTTTAAAATTTATTTACATACAGGAGTTTTTATATTTATAATGGAATGGATATTAATTTTTTAATTAGGAACACTCTACTCTTTTTTAGAGCTACTTTGGTAAATGATGTTATAGCAGTACTCATTATTTAAATTTTCTATTACTATGTTTGTAATTTTTTTATTTTATTACACTATAATATATGAATAATGAAACCGAATCGTCAAATGTTTAAATCCCATGATCAGTATAACTACAAAAGAATCACATTTAGTCAAAATATTTAAATATCGTAATGTGCGTTATTTTCTGTTATTATTATTTTATACACAAGATAATATTTGAATTTTTTTTTCAAGTTTATTTTATACTATGCTATAATGTGCTTTCAAGTACACGCCAACAAGGAGAACTTCAGGTTTTATCTCATGTGATTTTGATGAAACTTCGCATAGTGATAGAGTTGATAGTCAAACCAAATATTTAAAATATTATAGGCCTATGATATCACCATGCACCGAGTTTCATCAAAATCCCAGAAGAGTAAATCTTGTAAAGCAAATAATGATCTCTAAAATTTGGTAACTTTAACATTATGTGTTCCTATTTATTTATTGTATGTATATTTATATATAAGCGTACTTTTAAGTAAATAAGTACTTTTAATCTTTCAATAATTAACACAATGTCCACGAACGTCTAAGCAGTTTTCCTCTCATTATCAGTCTCTTTACATCAAAGGTATTAGCAACCTTTTTCGTAAGTTCTCAGTCAGTGTTTCGCCCGTAATATTCTAAATATCTTTTACCAAAACAATATATAATAACTCGAGCTCTGAAATCTATTAATTTGTACATTGTACAATAACCTTAATGACGTAGAACGAATGAAAACAATGGCAGAATCAAGGGAGTGTTTCCCTTCAGTAGTTCTGCCAACGTAGTATTAAATTTATATACGGAGTTTAGTAATAATTAGTATTTTCATGGACCTATAACAAAGGCGAAGGTTTATTGCATTAACTGACGTATATCTAGACTCACAAAAGACACGAAATATAACAGACTTAATATGAGTAGAATTTATGGGCAAATAAATCACATTCGTCATTACCAGTTTTACTATCGGCTTCGGAAGTTAGTGGAATGATTTAGTTTATTTCAGTATTTTTAGATGTGCGAAATAAAAATTTAATGAAAAATAAACGCTTTATTTTCATTACGAAATACGAACTTTATTTTATAAATTTTCTTTAAGCAATAAATTTAAACACTTAAATATTTGGGTTCTAAACCCTGTATTCAACAAAAATTTCATTTAAAATCTTGATAAAGTTCTTGATCAATATCCAAATTAATATCGTCCATGAGTCTTCCTCCAAATCGATGTTTAATTACTTCCATTATAATACAGCTATTTATTAATTCAACACGAGTCATTTCACGATTATAATATAATCAACATAAAATTAACATTAAACCCGAATTATTGAAAACAAATTGAACAGCTAGCATATTTGCTGTTTAATTAATAGTAAATTAATTTTGAATATATGCTTCGTGAAAAGTAATTAAAACGAAATGAAAATTAAAATACATTTTAGCGTATCGATGAATATTTAAAATTTAATAAACAGTTGGGTAATTGTAGAAAATTTAATTTACGGGGAAAAGTCATATTAAATTCTTGCATAATTTGAAATTATTTGACGATGTGAAAAATAGTGTGGAATTTATTAGGTAAAATGTTTCACATCGCTCATTTTAATAATGTAAATTATATTGTGGTACGAATCTGAGTATTATGATATTTATAATTTAAAAGCCAATACTCCGATATAATAGAAATGTTCGATAGCGTTACTATGGCAACTGTATGTTTCGGTTCAATCTTCATATGAATTAGTTAGAAAAACTGTCAAAAAGCTATGTTTTTGCTGTGAAGTCGGGCGTTTTACATATATAACATAAACTGAAAAACGAACAAACATCAAATGTACAATGTTATCATAAGTGCATCTTTCTGATGCGCCATGAAACACATACGTGAAGTTAGGTTATATGTGCAAAATTCCGAAATGACCCCTGAGTCTTAAGTTAGAAATCTTTTCTGTGTATTTTAATAAATTGAACATCTGTTAGACAAATAATCTATACATTTTTATTATTTCTCATAATCGTGTTTCTATAGGCGTATAAAAGATTCGGACTCCATTTGCGTTTAACGCGTCACGTAAAAAGCGGCAGTAAGTGCGAAGTTTAGCACTTCGGATAGTACTTTGGCGTCTTATTTCGCAGTTTTATTGGACTACTTTCTTTCCTGGTTTTATGTGCGATATAACTCCGAGAGTTAAACTACAAGCGACAATTACGCTTTGATGGAATTTAGCAACTGTTCTGACCTAATAGAAATTTTAAAGATCTCAATTAAATTTATATAAAGTGCTTAAAATAAAGTTCAGAATTAATATAAAATACGCTTCGAATTTAGTAATAGTTGTGAGGTAACATATTTCCACTCGAATTGCAGAGTGGACGTATTTTGCCGCCGAAGCGAGTGAAAAGGGTTAATATAACATTATGTAGAGAATTATGTTTGAAAGTAACGGTCATAGTGCGAAATACAAGTTGAGTATGAAGTTGGTTACGGAAGGTGAGGGATTAGTATTTTGTTTAGAATAATAACAATAATGTCGATGATGATGGCAAAGATCAGATATGTTATGCGTAAAGAATGTTGTATTATGTTATTACATATAGAGCAGCGGTTTTCAACATGTTGGGCGTGCTTCCTCATGGGAGGGCCAAGCTGTTCTAAGAGGGACATGTGATCTGTTTCCAGAATACTATTATCGAAAATAATCCAACATTTTTGGAACGATATTAAAAAATCAACAAAAAATAATTAGTTTTTATGCACATTTTTATTATTAATAATTGCATATTAATTTGTAGTCTAATAATATCAGTTGAGTATTTATTAAATTTATGCATCAATTTTTTTTATTAGAGCAGGGGGCGCGGTACAAAAGAGGTTGGAAATCACTTCATATTTAAGAGAGTCATTGAATAGTTGTTAGTGGTTAATACTATAAATTCAAGGAGAATCAGATAATCCAGCGGGATTGCAATATAGGTACTTACCAATTGGTATGAAGCGTTGATGAGAGTTGATCCAAATATCTGCAAAAGAAAAGCATATATTTTAGAAAACGTTTTAGTTGTGAAAATGGGTGAAAAGGATTGTTTGTAGTGAATTTGTTTCAAGTTGATTGTTCAACTACAATTGTTTAAATTGTTCCATTGATCATATGATAAAATTGTAAAATTTAGTTGACATTATATGAGAGCAGGGAATCATGCTTTTCCCGCTATTGACTTTATTTGCCTCAATTTTATGAAACGAACGCTATTCCTGAACGCTGTTATGATAGTAAATATAAAAATAGCACTTCATGTTGCAAAAAATGTAAAATAATCTACCTGTATACAAATACAAATACAATAATTTGCATGTAATGAATAATTCAATCCAGTTACTTTTCCCAAATTCTATTACCCTCTCCCTCTAAGTAAATTCCCCAATGATTCAAAAACCCAATTACGGATTTAGCACAAAGTCACCAAAATTATATACCCCATATATCACTTCGGGCATGAATTAATATTTCTGCTAGATGCAAAGTAAACACAAGGGTGTCTGTTTCGGCCACGTATCTCGGCGAAACGAATTAAACTCTAACCGCCAATAAATAAATCGCGCTTATAATACTCTCGGCCCGTTCAATTAATTTTGATAATATATTATGATTCGTTATACTGAACTGGAGTAGGCAGAGGCAAAATGACGATCATAACATATGGCTTAAGTGAGAAGCTGAATTTGAACGACGAACGCGGCGTAGCATCTGTTCTTAAATGCATCCTATGATGTACAAGAGAGCTACGGGCGTACGACCACCTGAGACTTATGTACCCGAGGATGCATGTTCTGTGGCTTAACTGGAACAAAAGTACTTTATAAAATAAAAACTTGAAACTTTGTACGCTATGGCGGATTTTTAAATACCTTTTGTGTCGTTTTAAATACCATTTCGGTTCGCGAGGGAATATAAACCGTATTATGGGACTTCGTTTATGTGCTTAACTTTGTTTTGTCTTATTCAAAAGTATAGCGGTTTTGGGGTTATTAAATTCGTTTGATGTATAACCTAAATGCCACTGTGTATTGTTCACCTGTGACTGGCATTGAAATGATTATAGTAATAAAATCACGATCGTGAGGCCTGTGTTTTAATAATTAAATTAAGGGGTTACTGCATATCCTTAAGACAATTACTCTACCAAATATGATATAACACATTTATAAGTAAAAAAGTCATATTTATACTAGGTTTTAAAATGTGTCTCAATAAAACTTTTATTTATTACTTTCATTTATTTTTGATTATTTTGAATTAAAAAAAATAATAGTATCAAACTTAAAAGTTAATTGTCCTTCATATTAAAATTGCAAATCGATAGATTTTAGTAAAGCCACAGCAAAGCGTGGCCGGATATGCCAAAGTCTTTTCTCCTGTCAAACCAAAAATACACATCTCTCATTTATCTTCTTCAATTTTTCATTCGAATTTTCCCCTTGATTTGTTTATTAGGAAAAATGACAAATTCAAGGTCGAAGTTCTTAAGCTCCACTTTGCTGTATTCGCGTGGATATACATAAATAAATATACATGAGCCACCGACTCTATAGAAAATAGAATATCTGAGGCTTAAAGCAGCCCTATCACTCAATGTCTATTCTACTGTCAATTTACCATATACCCTCCTTTGTGAATCCACAGATTTGGGTATCGGAAATTGAAAATAAAATGCTTTTCACGATGAGAAAAAATAGAATAAATTTTTATTTGGCAAGAGTAAATGAATATAAACAATGTCACCAAATTTCTAACTGATGCTTGAACATACTCCTTATTTAATTATATAACTTAATGTTAAAAAATAAATGTAATTTTTTATGTTACAACACATATAAACTGCAACCAACTAGTGCGTTTCGTGTCCACATATGGATATAAATTAGATGATTCTTATCTAAATTTAAATTTAAGTATTTTGAATGTGCAGTTAAATAAATATTCATCCATTTATTTCATGTAAAATGCAACTATTTAAATTATAAATGCACCACCTTCACGGATGATCAAAATTAATGCCTTCCTGTTCTGGATTTAATTACAATCAGACACATGCCAGTTCGTTAGTAATTTATAAAATAAAGCAAATTACTTTTTTCTTGACAAATTTCACACTCTTGTCCTCATTAAGTATTCCATTATAGAATACGTTAACCGACCGAAATTCAGCCGTCCCTTTTCTTCACCAGAACAGAACCAATCCCCAATTGAATATTTTTTATCCCGTTTGCTACCCTAAAGTTTGGAAGCGGAGTGCTTAAAATAATTAAATATTTAGGTTGATTAGCACCAACGTGAATCATTAAACATTCTCGACACTAGCGGAGATAAAGAAAATTTCCCCTAAAAAATAAAGGACAGAGGTGAATTTAACACATATGGAGTAATTGGACAAAACTAAATTTTTAAATAGCAGTTCTGGCTTGTATAAAAATACTAGCACTTGATTCAACAGAATTAACTTTTGTTCGATATAAAATATTTTTCCTTGATGCACTCGAAAACTATAATGGTCTCCAATTTGTCCTTGATTAATGGTTACTTTACATCCAATATCTTAAGAGACGGGACTGCTCTCACATTCTAGATCCCTTACCTATGTGTACATTCACAATCGGAGGGTTTTTTTCAGAATTAATGATTGTTCTGCCACTACACTGACACTTGATGCCTGTCATATGTCATTCTTGCTCTGTGTCACTTGAGTATGTGTGCATACAAATAATGGTTTTGTAGCACTGTAATAGCCATTGTTCAGTACGAATACTACGAATTCTCATGGTATTTGATGAAATATTTAAAAGAATTCATTCAGAAACAAAAACAAGGGGATGCGAAAACGTTTAAGCAGATAACATTATAAATCAACATGGGACGTTATTAAATTTGGAGACATTGAAATTACAACGGCGTGGTAAGAGGTCATATTTTGTAGATACTTCAAAAGGTACTAATATTTGTAGAAAGACGAATAATTATATGTGCTTTTGTATAGTCATACATAAATTTTTTCTTGATCAAACTTTACACATCATTCCAACTTAGGTAAAACAGATAAATGGGTATCATCAAAAAAACAGAAATGACTTAGAAGACCAGTAGGTACCTTTAAGAATAATTTCTTCTTATCTTTATTTCAGACCAAAACACTAAAGTAAACTTTTTATCCATTCAAAATATCTAGAAGTAGCCAACAAACCACTATCTTGAAGCATATCAACCCCACATCCAGGGGCGTATTTTATATATGCATTGCGTGGCTATAAATCACGCATGTGCTACGAACACGTGGCAAGTTCCCAGGGGTGCATCAAGTCTTTTCACAATACAAGAGAGACGTACAAAGTGAATATCATCGCTCAAAACGGTCCCTCTTTTGCATTTTTCTCCGACCTATTCTACTATCCTTTTTATATTTATGAATGCGAAGTGTAAGGTATGTGTGTACCTATTATTATTACACAAAATGCAGGTACTTTTACAAAATGGAAAACTCGAGGAAAAAGGGCGTTGTGTGGAAACTCTTTGTACAAATCATATATGATAATGCTCCCTTTTTGCGTTAAAAAATTGATTCGATACTTTGATGTGCATTGTAATGAAATAAATTGATCTGTAAATATTTTATGAAAAAAAAACTTCAACAGTGAGAAATATGAATATACAATTAGTTTAATCTTTTAGGTTTATTATTGTCAATTCGTCTCCAGTAGTTGGCATCTAACAAATGAGCCCAACTTTCTAACTCTTCCTCCTCTTGATTCTACTGGTGGTTGTTCCATTATTGCAAATTATTGTTACGTATTGCTCATTGTATATGATTATATCGGCTCGGCAAGCAGTATTTCATGCCAACAAGATTTGAATGATAAGCATGAATAAAGCAATGAACTACTCATTTGTGTTCATCTAAATAAAACGATACGCCAACAGCATTCAGCTTGTAGGCTCTCCCACGTTCGGTAGGATGTTATTTTACGTAATTTGTTGATTGAAAATTGCATGTATCAATGTAACAGATACATATTGCTACTGAAGATTTGTTTCCGTATTTAACTTTATATGTTATACATGGTTTTGGGTGTGCATTAGCTTACTTAACTTAATATGAAACTCTGAAATTTTACAGAGGTCAGTTTGGGTACCAAATCTATCATCACGCCAAGTTTCATCAAAATTCCAAACGAGCAACAAAGGGGTGCTCCTTGTTAGTATTTTTAGATGTATTACATATAGAATATGTATGATCGAGATGCAAATTACTGCGATTGATAATATTACCATGTGTCTATTACAAATTATCCCTTTCTCTGATTATTTACCAATATCGATATTATTGATCATAACCATGGAAGTTTTCGTTTCGTTCGGGAATCGACCGACTCAGGTCATGCATAATGGAACAGTGTTATATCCAGAATGCCCGTTGATTCGCGCTATTTAGCCGTGTTTCTGAATTTCAATTGTAATATTCGCTTCGGATTTGATTAGAGGGCCCTCGGTGTTCGCTAATAAAAGGAGAGTTCGTAATATAATTTTCTTATATTGACACGGAAAGGCATTTTTTGCTGCCGAGGTGCTGGAATTCAAAACGTGTTTGAATATTTTATAACGCTTCGGGAAATGTATTCTTTTAAGGTTCTCGGGATTAATAATAGGAAGAAGTGATAGTGAAGTTTTCTTTGTGGGTGTATTAAAATATTGACAAATTTTGAAAGATGAAGGTTTTAATATATTATATATGCATTTCTAAGAACTATAATAAAACATAAATATTTTATCTAGATATAAATATTATAACAAATTCATTATTAATAATATATTATATAACATCAAATATTAGAATGTCAACACCTTAATTTTTTTTTAATCCCAGCATTTAAGTGATGTGGAACACGTTTTAATTAAGTTTTCTTACATATCTAATTTTATAATGATTTAATTTGATTTTATTTTTCGAAATAAAAGCCTCTGTGTTTCTTAGTTTTTTATACGCATTATAATATAATTTAGCGCCCATGTCACTTTTACCGTTTCAGTTTTACATAAGAGGAAATAAGCATCATTAATTTATTAGTACTGATGATTCTATTCATCGTGAATCAATATCAAGTCCTTAGTGAAGCAATAATTATTAAGTTTAATGACGGGTCGAGATAATTTTTTGACACTTGTTTATACAAAAGAATTACCTAAAGAGACATTTGTTTTAAGCGAGCATTAGATTTAAAGTATAAATAATTCCGAGAAACTCAAACTTAAGGGTGACATGTTTCAACTAGTAGGGTTTATGATTAAATACCGAAAATTTGAACGGTATACCGGTTTTTCAGTATACTGGTTTTTCGGTATACCGGTATTGGATTCCCTAGTCAGAACAAATTTTCATTATGTATTTATAATCATTCCTTATTTGTTTTTATCTTTAAATAACTGAATAAATCGAAGTGCTTTTTAATTATTTTTTTAAATTTTAATCTTCCAAGTTCAGAAAAATAAAATATAATATATAAATTATTGACATCTACATGTGTATATTATGGAGATTACTTTGCTCAGACCGCGAAATATTACATGCATTACCGTATACCTTAATAATTTATAATACAAAATATTTCGATTACTCTCCGACAAATGCATCTGCAATAAAATAAGCCAAATGCATAATGCAGTACGAACATTGTTATGCAAGCAAAAGTGTAATATATGAGGCATTTCGGATTTGTGTAATACATTATCTTTCTCGCCGGCAAAGATTAATATATCACAGTACAAATTGCATATAATAAGACAGGCTATCATCGGCAGAGCTTTTAATAACAGCGTTTCCTTATTATTATCGAAAACTCGCCATATGCAGATATGAGGCTCTCGAGATATCTCGCACGCCATAGCCTCCGTTTATATCTGCGGGCGAATCTTCCCGTCTGTCTGCCTTTCTGCCGTGTGTAGTACGGTTTTGTTGGGTGTTATGAGAGCTGAATATTACTTCTTGAGAGTCGAGCAAAAGCTATTATTACTATTACCCCGACGAGTAATGACACAAGGCACGACAATTACTGAGCACTAAATCACTTCGGCGAATGCGAGCGAATATATCGGTGCATGGTAGTACATGTGCATGCAATGCACCAGCGGTTTCTAAGGTTTCATTGTAATGGTCAGAAATTGAAAAAAAGCTGATTTTTCAAACAATATAAACCTACAAAATAGACAATTTTTAATTTAAAATTATTTGATGAATACTTGATACTTCAATTACGTCTTTTGAATAAATTTTCTGCAAAATATAGTATGGGCGGATTAAGAGAATCTTATGTTTTGAAGTACTAATGTGTTCTGTTATCATAGTTTTAAATTAGTTGGACTTTTTAATATTAGGAAGAAGTGATAGTGAAGGTTTCTTTGAGGATGTATTAAAATATTTTCTATAAAAAAAATTCTGTAAAATAGTTTCTGTATTGCTAAACCCGTTTTATAAGGTTTTGCCTAGTTTCACTAATATACTCGTAGATTGTTCAGCAATCTTAACAATTAATTTGATAGATCAGATTTTATATTTTTCATTAATGTTACGCTCGATTTAATAAATTTCAAGAAAAAACTTATTTTAATCATTATTTATCTTTTCAGATCTTCATCCTCTAGATCTACAACCACTGAACTATCCAGTACGTCTTATTTCACATGCAGAACGAAACGACGCATAAATCAACAGTTGCAAAAGGTAAAGAGTGAAAGATATCTAAGGTAGCTATGGTAGTGTGCAATAATTAAATACGCATAGATTTAAAGATACTATACCATTGAATTAAAAGATTTATAGCACTTGCACTATCATAAATACGAAAATTGAATTCCTTTATAAGTCATACAATCAAGTGTAAAACTCTCTGACAAGATTTATTGTCGGAAGTCTTCATGACACTGCCAAGAATTTTAAGTAGAAAATATCTTGCACGCAATTGTTCACAAGTATCTAAAGATTACTTAACAAAACAGTTGGTATTCTAATTTGTTGATTTTATGCAAAAATTTTACTTGTATTTTTTATTCACCATATGCGCGCGAGATAGATCAAGTTTATTATTAATTACCATTTTTTGTTCTCAAAAGTTTGAAATCTTCTACAGCCTCGTCTTGGTCCATATCTGATATGGAAATTTCGGCGGTAACACGTGCCACACAGCTAATTAGCCCTAAAACTAATGGGTTCATGACTATTTTCGTCCACGCGTCAATGTCGGGGTAAAGGATATTCCACGTTCATAAATTAAGAAAGGAAACCCGATCACAATTCGAGACGTATCTCTTGTATAAATGTCACTTTCAATTTATTTGCAATTAGAATCAACATATTATTAGTATTATTGTATCTGGATATTGAAATTTCTAGATGCTGTAAGAAATGTTGATGGATATTGTTTGGTGTTTTGTAATCATGTACGGTTATAGTTTATATTATATGCACGATTTCAATTTAATTTTGAATAAGCACTCCCATAATATAGCAAACTTACAAAACCAAATTAATTGTCATATTAATATAATCAGCTACAAATCATTCAGAACACTTAAATTTTATTATCATCAGGCAATAGGTCAGGAACTCATCACTTGCGCCATCTATATTGATTGCAAAATTCTTTTCTATGATGTTTCGCAATTTTTACTAATTGCAATAAATCCTCGAAGCCAACATATGGCAATCGAAATCTATCGGATG
>NW_020537324.1:7474794-7514688 GCF_003426905.1 Ctenocephalides felis
TTGTTCTCAAAAGTTTGAAATCTTCTACAGCCTCGTCTTGGTCCCATATCTGATATGGAAATTTCGGCGGTAACACGTGCCACACAGCTAATTAGCCCTAAAACTATGGGTTCATGACTATTTTTTCGTCCACGCGTCAATGTCGGGGTAAAGGATATTCCACGTTCATAAATTAAGAAAGGAAACCCGATCACAATTCGAGACGTATCTCTTGTATAAATGTCACTTTCAATTTATTTGCAATTAGATCAACATATTATTAGTATTATTGTATCTGGATATTGAAATTTCTAGATGCTGTAAGAAATGTTGATGGATATTGTTTGTGTTTTGTAATCATGTACGGTTATAGTTTATATTATATGCACGATTTTCAATTTAATTTTGAATAAGCACTCCCATAATATAGCAAACTTACAAAACCAAATTATTGTCATATTAATATAATCAGCTACAAATCATTCAGAACACTTAAATTTTATTATCATCAGGCAATAGGTCAGGAACTCATCACTTGCGCCATCTATATTGATTGCAAAATTCTTTTCTATGATGTTTCGCAATTTTTACTAATTGCAATAAATCCTCGAAGCCAACATATGGCAATCGAAATCTATCGGATAATTATCCACATCAGCAAAAAATCCATTTATGAAAATTACTTCGTTTTAAGTATGGCTATCTGGGAACATATTTTGGGGTGCAGTTTTTGGAGCTTTAATGTTTTTGCATTTGATTATTATTTCGTGTTTTTTAGCAAATAATATGATAAGGCGGTACAGTAGGGGAACCCTGTTTGCTAACTTTACGCCGCACCATATGCTTTTATATGCCCCGAAAAAAATTAAACCCATTAGTCAGTTTCGTAGAAGGGCGAAATTTGTTTGCTTACAAATAATACTTTTGTGTTAGTAAAGAATGAGTAATAAGCGCTTATATTCTTTTAGGTATTAAAGTACTTATATAATTTTTAGTGAGGCTAAAAATATTTAATTTAAATTTTCACTTGCAGTGAAATTACTATATTAATCAAAATTACCAAAAACAAATGCTTTTCTCTAATATTGTAGAACAAATATTTCTATTTTTAATTCGGCAATTATGAAATGACTGTCGCTAACAAATATCTTCAAGTGCACAGAAAACTTTGTTTAAGAAGAGCATAGCAAAGTGAGCAGAAGTTTTTTCTATATTAAGGATTATTTCCGCGAAAATTAGCTTATTCTAGCACATATCTCGAATGGCTAGCAGCAGGCGGCGCGGAAAATGGAAAATACTATTAATAAGAATTATAAAATATATGTACGAAATTAAAGGAGCGTGGAACCGAGCATGGTTGTATAAGAATTATATTAAGGGTGGTGTATTTCAGTTTTAAACGGGGCTTTTAATTAGAGCGATATTATACTGTTAAAACTTTTAATTGCTTCTGCAGTTTATTCCACTCTGGCTTTTTCCGAAATTTATTATTCGCTCTAATGAATATTACAAATTGGTGTTCTGCAATCCTTAACTATGATATAGGCGGCTACGTTTTGAATATTGTTTCCATATCCATAATCTTGATTCTGCTCATATTACTGATTTACGGTTGCGACCTGTAATAAACGTGTTTTCCATTCTGGACCAAAAGTTTACGGTACCTTCGAAGATTTATGCAAGTATATTGCAAATTTAAATATATTTCGCGATTATATGGATCATTATACAGAGTTCACTCAATCGGGAAATGTATTATGCCATAATATCGCTGGCCTTTGATTTATTTTAATGAATAAAATGATGAAATAAATTATATAGCGGCTATAAATTCAATTTTGTAATTTCACTTCAAAGGGCCCTTATTCTTGTCGCTTTGCAAAATAAACAAAATAAATACAATTTTAACTAATAAAGTGAAAGGTGAAACTGATCCTATTTTTGTAAATTGTTATTATTTATCTCAAATAATCAATTATCTATATATCTAAATCGTAATTATCTATCTAAATTTATAGAGCTACCGAGAGATATCGATTGATACAGGTACACAGTATTGTGCGCGTCTATTTTCGAAAGTTTAATTATTTTTATAATAAACCACTACTCATAGGCCTCTAATATTTCAAACTGTTCAGTATGACTATCAAATCTATCGCCATGCAAAGTTTCATCAAAAACCGAGAAGAGTAAACCTGAGGTTCTCCTTGTTAGTCATAATTTATGTTGGTGACAAAAAAATACTTTTTTTAATTTTTTTTAAATAAAGTTTTCAGAATGTTACAAAGTATTATATTATTAACATATGTACAGCAGTTGGTTAAGCATATTTTTTTTATAGCAAAAATATTAAAATCTAGTACACTAAAGCCATATATGTCCTTTATATATGCACGTTTGTGTAATCAAGCGTGTGTTAGAGGTTATAAATAATAATTTATATAACTACAAATTTCAATACAGCAAAGTGTCACAGCTTGTAAGCAATAATATTTATAGCCTTAAAATTATTCAGTTAAGCGCATTTAATAGCTAGGTGCGTACAGCAAATCTATTAATTCATTTTTTATTCATTTATCCCGCGTACATGTTTGCAAATCTGTCCGCTCTGTTGTAGTGATACAATAAACTTTCAATTTTACAATCCGAAATGTATTATTAATGAATGTGTTGGAACGGTATTATTAAAGCACATATGCCGTTGGAAGTCGGAAGAAATATCAAACAATCGAATGGGATAGATTTAGATATCTGTGACTAGATATCAACTATGCACATAACCGCGAGCGATTATACACCGAAACGCCCTAATTTAGCCAGATCGCATGAGCATCGGCCTCAACGCCATACCGAAACACGAGTTGAACAGAATGAGTTATATATTATTCAAGTGGCATTAAATCACATCTGTGCGCATGTGCCTTGGCAGAAATGCATTGCATACCGATATTGTATACTGCAAATATGTTTGCATTTTGGTAGCACTTGCTTAATCCATGGATACACAACCTATTTTTATCATGCTAGTCCACGGCTGCACATGTTAGGTAAGGTGGGATTGAGACTCAAGCTGCTGGATGGTGGAAGTAGATTCAATTCAATTCAAATGTTTGCATTTTAGAAGCACTTGCTTAATCTATGGATGCACAGCATATTTTTACCATGTTGGTTCACAACTGCACATGTTAGGCAAAGTGGGATTGAGACTCATGATGCAGGATGGTACCATTTTACTTTTGATTTACGAGTTTTACATAATTCTTATTATTTCAAGTAGTATTTTTAAGAACAACAAATTTGAGATTTTATAAAAAAATAGGGAACTAGAAATTATGAACTGACATAGAAATAATCTGTTGATAATTCAAAGAATAAAACATGTATTCAATATCCATTATTCGTAGCCTATCCATATTTCACTCTGACAAATTCCTTCTATTGTAAAATATGTTTCCATCAAGTTAAAAATATCTCATCTCGCGTCAGTCATTTGAATTTAACTGTTTTCATCCGGGTTAAGTCTCGGGGTTAAGTTTAGTTAAGTTATAACCGAGCCGGTTAAATGACTCCGCAGCTCCGACAGCGGTATACTTGTTACAAACGGTGGATCATATTTAATAGACGCAGCCGGATCTATTAAAAACTGGAATGGTTTATTTTTATATAAACAGGAGAGACTTATTTTAAGGATTTTAATAACTCTCGCACTCTATATCATACGTTAAACGTTAAAGGGGCTTTTGTTTGTAGTATGCGTCTTGTTACGATTTTGACGGATTGAGATATGAATATTTTTGAGAATAGAAATCTATAATGCTAAACCGATGTCCTAGCTGATGCACTCGTAAATTCTATCATCTTGAAAATTACTTATTTTTAAAATGACCCGTAAATTTGCTCCGATTAGTGGATGTTCAATTATTTCCTAGAATTTCTGAACAATTCCCCGATGAATTCATAATTTTGATAAAAACAATCATAATGTTTTATTGGTGTATTAGATATATTTTTCATTTACTATTAACCCAGAGACATGCATGCGCAAAATTCTATTAAAATACCTTGTTTAAATAGAAATTTCTCCATAAAAAACGCTTCATAATCATTGTAGATAATTGAATCTATTCTCCTATTCCATAAATCAATTTCTTCATATAATTATCTTCCAATTTTCATTACAAATTTCCCATAAAATCCGCTGCACGCCATGCAAAACATACCAATTCGTTCGCGACCATTAAAAAATTATATATGCACAAGCAATAAAACAAACCGCGCATCTCATCGTCTCGTTATTATAGTTTATTATTAAATTAAATCGATCGTAAACTGCACTGATAGTTATGCGATAAAAACACATTAATTTTAATCGATAGAACTCAATAAAATCATAATCACTACTCGCAAACCTGTGTTTACGAGTAATCTATTATACGGATGGGAGATGTAAAGGCTGTTATTAAGGGAATTCTTAGAATCATTTTGCTTTTTCAATCAGTCCTTAAAATTCTAAACTCACAATCCCTAACACTTTTTGTACATTTTCGGAGGAGAGAAGACGACGAAGTTCGACGGCACGTCTATTGTCTTCCATCGATTTTTATACTTACTTCTATCGCATGCTTTATTCAATGAATTCCAGTGATGTAGTGTAGAAATTTAGAGAAAAATTTAAATAACCCTTATAACAAACTTAAATTTTATTTTTTTAAATCTCAGACAATTTAAAACTATGCTTACAGAACACATTAACACTTTAAAACACAATATAATTTTTTATAAGCCCACTACTAACTTTAACCATTACTAACAATAGAACAATAAATTAACGCAATGAATTCGTCATGATGTGCGACACATATCTGTTTTCTAGACAGTATTTCCAAAAATCATTATTATTTTAGCTACATATAAAATTTGAATATGTTAAGATAAAATATCTCGCCTTGAAAGATGTTTCAAAATTAAATTATCAAGAGTATTATTATTAAAGTATCAAGAGTACTCTATCTATTTCGGTATCAGATTACTTTTTATTCCGAACGCTTATTAAATAAGTTATCGAATATTTCACACCATACAACATCTTATAATATCATGTTTCCTTTATTTGGTATCACGTGTCAAGTGATCCAATTTATTGATGTCATTGCTTTAACTTCATATATTTTCTTATATATAGATGCATTTCTTTGAGGCAAAAATAATTTATTTAAATTTTAAAATAATAATATAAACATTAATTTGAGATTCATTAGACAACTGTTTTATTTAGTTTGCCACCAGAATTAATCGCTGCATTTGAAGTTGGTCATAAGGATCTATGTGATGTTGGCAAAAAATTTAAATAGGCTTAATTGATCCTATGACTTCTTATTCATATGAATAAAAATATGAAGCTCATTATCAAAGTAACTTTTTATTAACTTCTAGCAATTTATATTACAGTAGAACTTCTTAGGGTTTAAAAAATCATAAGTTATAGCTCCATCACTGTCGATTTGGCACACATTCTTTGGTGTTTTATTTTCGAGTCATCTCGATTTTATTTTTCTGTTGTAGCAGCGGAAGACATTTCGAGCAGTGTCCGGTTCATTGAACATCGCTAGATTTAATATACCTTTTGAATCCCTAGTCTTTTTACTCCCTATTGAAACCGTGAAAAGTCATGATTATTTTAAGCGCTCTCCGAAGAAGTGTAAAGAAAGTTTTAAACGAATTTAAATTGAGGACTTTTCTTCATTTCTTGGAGAAATACATAGTCGTAGTTAATAAATAGTAGAAAGATGTCTTCGGGAAAATAGGATAGTAGTAAATTATATGTATATATAGATGCTCATCACGATAGTTCACATTTTTCCTATCTATTCATTAAATTGTAATAAATATTTCCACGGTCTTCAAGATTAGCATGAAGCCATCATCTTAATGCAGAATTGCAGAACATTTGACCATTGTCGACATGTCAACACATTCGCGGTGTTAAAGCTAATGGACATGACAATGGGGTGTGTTGGTCGCACAAAGAGGCCCCCAGGAAATCATATCAGCGCGCCTAGATGCAATCCAGACCATTGTGCCTCGGTCATTAAAAAGTCCGAGGACTATGGTAATGTGATATGGATAATCCTTTTGTTGAAAGATTAGAAAGAGCAGAAAGCATTGGTGGTCAAGCCATTAAATTGAAATCATCAAAATGATGAATATTCTAACGAAACCAAACTTTAGTTCTATAACTCAAATTCTACATAGAAATAGACATACGTGTATCTGTCCATATCAATTACTATATCATCAATTTAAATTACTTCAACCGAAAAGCACTTGTGCTTTCCATGAAATCATGCGTACTTCATTGTTACTCAAATTCCCAGTAATACTTTAAGCCGGATTTTAAGCGTATGCCCCGTTTATTATTTTGAGAATGACAAAAGGGCATTTTAAATAAAGCATAATTATTACCCCTTCTTTATGGCCGAGGCGGAGCCGTGCACGTTGCGATGACCCTTGGGGTTTGTTTTTTCAAGTGAGAACGTATTGTTGTTGCATCCTTTGGACCCTTTATTTAGCTTGAATTTGCATTTTAAATAGTCACAATTAATTAGAGAAGAGTCTTAATGCACAAACGAGCCCATAGGGGTCAGTTGGAGAAAGAAATATGTTTAATCCTTTATAATAATTTCATGCAGAAAAACATGAAACAAATGAGAGTTAATATATTTAGTGAATAATAAAACATAATAAATTTAGATACCTAAGAAAATAAGACGGAATTTTAATTTAGACACTCCTTGATCTCCTGTATTGATGTCGGAGTATTCTTGACTTTGGCTTAATAAAGTTCAGCATAGGAAGCCAAAAGTCATGCTCCTTTGTTTATAGATATTTCAGACATGAAACGATTTTGCATTCGAAACAGATAGCTTATGAAATATAGAAATTGCTTGGAATTGGCTAAAATATGAGTTTAGAAGATCTAAAGAAGAATAATAAATATTGAGGAGGCAAAAGCTATATTATAAAAAAGTATCTATATATACCTGCATTTACTAGAAAGTAAATGTTCGTACCATACTCTTACAATTACTATACATGTTCTGCTCGAAGCAAAGTTTTTACCTCTGATTACTCGCAAGAACTAAGATTATTACTAATTGTACCTCATTATGTGCCTCGTTTCCTCTAACGATTGTTTATATACAAAAGAAGCAATAATTCGTTCCATACATTAAACGCTGCATAGAATCAAAGATAGATCTCCATACAAATGGTAATTCCTAATCCCTTCATATTTTCTTATTATGCGAGATATTTTTCACAGATTTCCTGCAAGTTACCATTATTGCCTTAAACAATGCAAAGGGAAAGAACAATACTGTTCAGAGCTCACAAACACACATACGCCTATAACAATATGCTTGTGTGTATCCTGTATTGCAGTGCCAATAGGCATTGTTATGATAGGAATTGTTAAGTGGCATACCCTCCTAAAAGAGGCCACATGTTCTCTTGAATATCCTGTACTCGACAATTGCCCAGCTATTCTGGCTTCGGGGATGCAAATAACACAACGCAGCAGTAGGCTCTCGTCATACTTGGGGAGATGTGTATTGTGCAAATGTTGGAGAGCATTTGTGAAGTTGTACTTGAAATTGTTAATTGGGTATAAAAATCATTTGATGGCGGACGAGAGCACTTTTCGTAGGTTTTTTTAAATAAATTTCGACCAGGAGAACGAATTGCGAAAATGATTACATACTTTGCCATTAGTCGCATTTGCAAAGGTGCTATAGGAGGGCGTCTATTATTCACGTGAGCGATTTTTTAAGATTTTTGGACTCCCCACCTTGGTGATATGTGCTGATATTTAAAATTACCGTCCTCACACACATCACGCGAATTTTTTATATTTTTTTATTTTGAAAAATTTTAAATATGTTTTTAAATTGTGTTAAAAAATAAATCGCGTGGTATCCTACTAGATTCCACTCTCCTAGGTGATACTTTGTGTTATTTTTTCAACCCCCGCCCCTTTCCCTTTAAGACCTACTTAGACTTAATAGACGCCACTCCTTTCTAGTTATTATATTCCTTTAGTTATAGATATATCACGTTTTTGTCTGAAAGATACTATTTGTTAAACTTACAACTTATCTGCTAAAGCTTGTTATTTGTTGTACACGGTGTGATGAGGCTTACCTGCAACAAAAAAAATATTTATAAATAAATTGCTCACAAAAAGTTTTAAAATCGAATTGATTTACTCATATATGCATATGTCTAACATAAATATAAATTGAAATATTATAGAACTCAAAACATAAAAAACAAATATAAGAAGTAATTCAAATTCCCAATATTTCCATCATATCAAAATCTTTAGACGTTGTTTTATAAGATTTTCGGCATTTCGGTTTTTAATATCCGGGTGGAAACTTTTTTAATTCCACAAAAAAACGTTTCAAGAGTTCGCTTTTTTTCTAAGTGATCATATACAAAAAGTACAAAATTTATAAACAAGTTATTTCATCCACATTTTTATCCTTTTGATATAAGTAAAAAGAATGTTACACGCCCATATCGCCCTTTGCTTTTTATTACCTGGGTTATTTGTAGGCGTGTTATCAATTCATTTTAAACGGTAGAAAATTATAGACATCTGCTTAATACGAGAAAATGCTTATAACAATGTTACCGACAGAATAAAAACGATTATTAAATGTATCAAATGTATTATTTTGTGAATGCTGCATCAGAGTGATTCGGATCCCAAAATAATTTGGAAACGATTCGATACGCAAGATACATGAAGAAGCTTTCGCCGGTAATAAAAGAATTAATTTCAATTTATTCAATGAGGATTTCTTTGAAATAGTCATTGTTGCTGGAGAGTACTATTATATTAATTTTGATAAATAGCTGTTTGTAACCGAAAAGTGATTCATCATATATATGTTTAAATTGAATTTATTTTAAAGTGATATGACACTTTTAGTAAAGCGTGGGATGAGATGGTAATGGTAAAAGAAAATTACTTGTATCATCAAAAATTATCAATTTCGATGATTCTAAGAGAGATGAATTTTTGCACTTGAAGCCGCTTTTAAGTTATTAAGGTACTGTTTTTTTTTGATTATTTTTAGACGTTATTTTAAATTCTTTCATGTTTTTCCAGTATATCACAAAAACCGTTGTGCAAGTTTTTAAAGGTTAATTCAAGTTTTAATCAGAATAGCCACCATGTTCGTAATTCAGCACCTTTTTTATATTCCTGTAGCAATAAACGTTTTGATTACTCGAAGGCTTTCAGGAGCCGATATATCCGTTCGAAATAAACTCGTTCCTTACTTTTACTATGCCTATAAATTTTCTTACATATATTTTCCGCTGCATGTTGTTTTATGTAGGACTATTTTGCATACAGCACATCTATGTTTTTGCGTAGTAAAATGACATTTTAACGGTGCTTTAGCACTTCAATTAAATTAGAATGTGTCATTTAAATGGCTTGGGGAATGGATTATTTTGTAATGTTCATATAGTTTTAACGATTTGCTTCTGGCTTGGTGGACGGGTTTAAATTATTCATATTACGGAGAGTTGGAGGTGTTTTACAATAAAACTTGTCGAGGAAAACAAACAAGAGTAGGTTTTAAATAGTATGCTATATATAGGGGTAGATTCTGTCGTGCAATAGACCGATGTTACGTTGCATTTCTCATACAAAATGGTACTAAATACTAAGACTCATATGTTATTAAGCCATGCAGTCACAGAGATGCAGTTCTGATTCTGCAATGGACATTTGTGATTTTCTAGGTTTGAATTTCTATCTAACTAACTTTACAGCAACCACAAGGCATTTTGGCAGTATTCAGTACTAATTTGTATAAAAATCGCAGTGTAACATAGCCTTGCCATAACATTGGTCTATTTTACGGTAGGGTTTGGCCCATAATTTTCTTGGGCATTAGTGATGGCATTAATTTACCAATCGATTTGACAGTAGGACAATACCAAGTGTTTTGCATTAGCATCAGTTTTCACAATATTAATTCAAATCTTCATGTGACTCAAGCCTAAGCGCATATACGAGTATATTATCTTCCACATAAATATTTATCACATGCAGCATATTGTTGTTCTTCTACAGTTACATGTGAAATAATATTATGACTCCATCCAACGTGAGACATTAGTCATCTAAATTGACCAATCAATACCAGGATGGTTTGAGCTTGTCTTTCTAGCCACATCTTGTATCTTTTTCATGGGTGTCAAATTACTGGTGTCGGTATTAGCACGCGTTATTTATGGGCGTCGCATAAACCTTCTTTCTCTCAAATACGTTATTCTATTTGATAAATTTTGCTCAGAGAATAGAAATATTAGTGCCTAGAATTCACGTGATTTGAATTATTTGTGTAGTTAAAATTTAAAATGTGTAAATAAAAATTTGAAGCGCATTGCTGGGGAGTGATGTGGCAACAGGAAAGCAAAATAAAACACATTCGTGGCATTTTCGAATTGTAAAACGATTGTAAATTTTAATGTAGTTCCACTTTTCTAATATAATTATTTTTGATACTTCTCTAACAATTTGTTTAAAAAAATCAATAGTTCAATATTATCAATACATTCACTGTATCAACATCTTGTGTTGCTTATATTTTTCCCTGTGCTGAACTTATTTATTCGTTTTGTATTAAATAAAACCATTTCTGGACATAAATTATAAAAAATATAGTAAAAGAGGATAAATAGATCTATTTTTGTTTGCAGTACAGGGTTTGCAGTATAATTACAGTACAAAATTTTAATTCTAACATTTTATTTAACTAAAAGCACTACTATAAGGTACAAGGAAGACAAACACACCTATTGCGTTTGGTGGCTGGCTATTGACAAGGGTCTCACGCACCATATGCGTGCGCTGAAATAAATTTTGTTAATTGTATAGGTACTCAGGTTGAATCCCAATCGAGTACTAATTACAAAAATAAAATTATAAAGACGTGAAAAATTCTGGTTAAAAGAATAGGTTTCTAATAATAGAGAGGGGTGAAGAAAGACAGAAAAAGAGAGTAATTGATCAGATTCAAATAAATTTCTTGATTTTGATAAATGTGTGAATTTTTTTAGCTTCAAGCAAAATCAGTATCAATAGCCTCTAATTCTAATATATCAAAATTAGTGTATTTTTTGTACAATTTAAGATCCTTTCCCTAAATCGTGTTAGTGTGCAAATGTCCTTAAACAAGCAGGATCGAACCAAAGTCTTCTGCAGCTGCAGGAAGCAGAACAAGGCAAGCGTGTGGGGTTACTAGACGCCTATGATTCTAATATTTGAGGGCGACTCGACTTCGGAATTTCAGGTCATTTATTTTCTGCATTTGGTTCTAATTAGGACAACGTTTGGACGTATTTAAAACCCATAAATATCTTTGTCGGGTGCATTAAATGAAATTCGAGTGCTTAAATGATACACTGCGTAAAATATTGGGGGAAACTGGAAAGTGTTTCTTATTATAAATCAAATAATGTAGACAAGATGTACTGATTTTATGGTAGTTGAAAATTATTGATTTTTTGGAAGCATTATTTTGTTATTGTTGTAATAAAGGAACGAAATATTTCAAATATTCTATCATATCCATGTGTCTCATATGTAGTCATTTGGAATATTTTATTATCTTCGCATAAAAGCAAGAAAGTAAAGTAGATATGCGGATCATATCATCAAATATATAAATAAAAAAGCATCGTAACAATATCCCGTTGGGGGATATACTTGTTCTCGATCTCTGAAGTGTTTCTACGATCCCGGCAAGATGAATATTTTAAAATTTAATACCTGTATACACTTCAGGTGATATAGCCTACTTCGTCGCTACGAATACGAATGTTGGTAAGGAAGTCCAGTAAGGTCGAAAAAAACTTGTGTTCAAAAAATATCAAGATATTTGATACGATATAGGAGTATTTACATCCGACATTTGTTATATTACATATTGGAAGTGACATGTATAAATATGACAAAAAATACCTCAATGCAATCGCTCCTGTTTCTTGAAATGATAATCTATTTTTGTTGACTTAGTAATTTAGACAGCCTATTTTTATTATTACTATATTTATTATTAGCCTATTTTTTATATTTTTACGTGTAATAAGACACAATCCTCAAGGAAATCCTTATCACTCAAAGAAATGAATTTTTTGGAAGTTGCACTTTGGAAGTTCTCTGAATTTGTCATGTGACCATGGATAACTACTGTTGTTTAAGTATGGATCTAATGGTATCTAGTTATCTATCCTTTCTAAATACTATTGATGAATCGATTTTTCCCCGTCTATAAACAAACAAGCACTGGTCAAAACATCCTAGATTGCTCTAAGGGGGTTACCGGAAAATTCATTGCAGTTCCACGAAAAGCACTCTCATTGTACCATGAGCTAGTTTCCCGGCGCGGTAGAAAAGCAATTACACATCGATTGGCGTACACCGGACAGGGAAATTTATTTGTTTTCCATCGGTGCTACTTTCTGTGGAAAGCGCATGGAAATATATACGGGTTGCAAACTACGAAAGTGTAAGTGCTCGTGTTTGTGAGTTAGAAACAGATTAGCTGGTTTGCTTGCAATGAAAACAGAGTTGGAAAGTCCATCTATATAGTTAGACAGTTGAATCGTGGCTAATTCTGAATAATGAAAGTCTGAGTGAAATTGCTAAATGTGCAAGCATATATATCTCAACAAAGGAAAAGGCTCAACTCATTATAAAGGACACCAAGAAATCATTTGCAATTCTTTTAATCGTACATGTATGAAATCAGTAAATACACTATTTTTTATATTTCTTATTCAAATTACATTTATAATCCAATCCTTAAGTTTTTATACGATGTTCAACAAATCGTACCAACAATTCTGGGATATCTCATGTGGAATGTAGCGTACAGGGATTTAAAACTTTACTCATTTTCGCAAATGAAATTGCACTTTGCTAACATTAAAACATGTCTTTCCGTGTTACGCTGTTCTAGAAACTTGTACTGAAATTGTAAACCAAGTTAAAAATCAGCAGAAATTTATGAAATAATCACAATAACGGAATAGTCACTAATAATTGTGAAGAATATTTATTGCTAATTTTTTATTTATCTATTAAATTAGAACATTTTTTTAAATAAATGACCGAAGTCAATTTTAAGTAAATGTCCTAATAATTTGCGAGTCGTAATTTATCAAAACGTATCTGTAATAAATTTTAATTCCTTCTAAATTATATATATAAGTAAATATCATTTTTACCGTAGGGTAAGTTATAGTAATTGCAAAAAAATCGAAAATAAAATTTTTATCTATCTTTACGTTTCAAAGGTTTCTGAATATTTTGGCATTCCTTAGAAAAAATGGATATGTGCGTGTGCGGATACAAATTTTCGTCGACTATTTCGGGAACCGATTTGAATAATTCAAATAACATTCGATTTGTATTGATGGGAAGACGTGCTGATCAGTTTTTGGCGAAGGCAGGTTCAGCCGTTTTGAAGATACGGGACAAAAAGTGTTAAAAATGGTAACTTACTTTTAGAGATACGGAGCATCCGATTTGAATGATTTGAAAATATTATATTTATATTAGCGAAATGAAGAACTGATTAAATTTTTGGGACGGGCAGGTTCAGTGATTTCTGAGAAGCCATGAAAAAAGTAGAAAAAATGTCATTAGGCGGTCAAAAATGATCATTAGACATAAGCACATCAAATTATCAGATATTTTATAGAAACATTTAATAATAAATACAAATTTTGTTTTATATTTCTTTAAGTTTCTTATCAACTTCTATCAGAAAACCTTAAAAAAAAAGTTCAAAATTTTCAAAAAAAAATCAAAATATGATTTGAAAATCAATTTTTTTTTTTAAAAAATTCCAAAATTTCTATCAAATTTTGAAAGTTTTTAAAAAATTTTAAGGCTTTTATAAACATTTTAATTTACGGTACGCTAAGTTCCAGCTATTTGCTTTAAGGCCATGCACCACTAGTTTGTTCTTTAGATTCATGTACATTAATAAAGTTTGCTGGCATGAATTATCGTGTCTCTACAACGTAATTAATAACCATTTCTAAATGATTCAAGCTGAAATATAGATTTATGAGAACTTTTTACCAGGAATGTTACTAATATCAATGAAATATTATTACATTGTCGGACCATCAATATTCAGTCGTCAAATCCTCTAATATTTATCCAACAAATTTCAATCTATTATAATAAGCTTATTCGTCATATTATTCAAGAATTCATAGTCGAGTCATGTCACAAAAAAAGCGAAGTCCGATTGATTGATGTGTTCCGTGCACCACTTTTGTGTTGGCCACCGGATCATCGCCGCCGTAGTATTATATAATAATATTTGAGTTGGTCGCGTCGACGGGTCGAAACAAATCCAACATTGACAAAATCTTCGGAGCTTGTACGTGTAAAAACGGTACCGAAAAAAATAAAATGAATGACTTATTGCTCGCATTATCCTGTTAACCGAATCCACGGGGACGCTCAGCGGGCCCGCTGCGCCCTGTACAGACAAAACATGGTCTGTTATATATAATATCGGCCGTAAAACTTTATTGGGGCCCATAAGCGAACACTAATGGAATACAAGTATGTGGATGCATGCATGCAAAGTATTTGTTTTGTTAATTTAATTCAATTTATCAGTTGTCTTGTCTTGTTTTTCGCTTCGTTGAAATATAAAATTTAATTTATCTGACTGACGAGTTGAGCGAAAGTAATTAAATATTCTAGAAAATAATTAAAAATGCTGCTTTTTGTTTTGATACGCTTATTTATAATGTTTTTTAATAAAGTTCATTTACACATACACACACATACATTCTTCTTTATTATTATTTTTCATAGCAAACTATACAATAAGTACATTCATCTACAATTGTAGAGAAATTAATATGATCGCGTGTGAAGGATAACTACCCTACGATAGCACCTTCTGTTTTTTTACTTTATTATTATTATATTCAATTTGATTCTGCAATTTGTATATATTATTACATTAAGCAGAAAATGCTGACAAGTATATGATAAAATAAAGTTGATTACATATTAGTAGATACTCCCAGTGGCGTATCTACTAAAGCTAATTAAAATATAATAATAAAATAAACTAAAAACAGGAAGAAAACCAATAAAATATAGCAAAATAAAAGTATTATAGTTATTCTGTTTTTAAAGCATTAAATTTTTAGGAAATTTTATGAAATAAATATAGATATTTCAGTGGGTATGTGTTTTCACTAATCATTGAAATATTTTACTAGTTCAAATCATTTAATGCGAAGAATCCTATTATTTTACATAACTTTTTTTAAAAAAAAATTTGCTGAAACTGTTTTTTCATCATAAATAAGCGTAGTTTTGTATTTTATTCTTTTAGTACATGGTTAATAGTTTAATATTTCAAAAAAATCTTCAAATTTCTCGTTGTAAATGTTATTTATTTTTGTTTAATTTCTTTTTAATATTTGGTTAGTATTTTTTTATTTATATTTTTTTATTATTTTTATTTTTATATTTTTTATTGTTATTTCTGATATTTAAAATACTTTGTTTTATTTTCGTTCTTTTCCCATACTTGTTTCACCTTTCTTCCAAGAAATCGATCTTGGATTCACTTTTGTGAACCCCTCGTTTTTATATGACATGATTTTGCATTTTGCAATTCGTCAATCATGTAGCTTACTACTATAGATAAATAAGTATAAATTTACTTACTACATAATTACATTATTAAACTTCTAGTTCATCATTTTACATTATTGGTTTGTTTTTTTATTAAGCAATGTCTTCAAATTCAAAAATAAAGATTTTCCGAAAATCCCTTTTTCATTTCGTATCTCGAAAAATCTAAATTTTGCATTGGGAAATAATAGATTAAGTACAATTATTATTTTAACAAATAATTTTTGATATTTTTTGTGCTCTAATAATGTTAACTAATATTTTATATAAAAATCTTTTAACCTTTTTGTGATTCGTTCTTCCTAGTATGAATTGCTGAAAAAATACCGCACTAAGAAACAACACTTACCAAATACGTCAATTTTATTTGTCAAAATTAACCGTATTTTTTTTAAATCTTGATGACATTATGCTGTAGGTACCAAAATATACTAAGAACTAGTTTGATTTTTTTATTTTGCTTTAATTTAAACTATTAAAAAAAAATTTATATATTTTTGTATTATCCATCCCATAAAAGCTAGAAATATTTTAAAAACAATATTTTAGACCTTAGATGCGTATTGTATTACCAGATTTTTTCCATGGCATTTTTCAAGAACTCCCTCTTCTATTACTTAACATACATCTTTTTATTACTTCAAGCACTACTTACGAGTATTAAATATCCTTTTGCCAAAAAATGTTCCAGCAGAAGTTTCCATTATCGAACATCAAATCTTTTTTGATCCGATATTATTTAAGCGCTCTCATACGTGCGTGCACCCGTAAAAAGTCAAAAAAGGGACAAATTATATGTGATGTCATAATGCCGTCAGTGTTTTCCCTTTGAAGGATCGCTACACAATGGAAATACGTTAAATCCCTTATAGAAATCAGAACTCAGTGTCCTTTTTTATGCAGCAGTCTTTTTTATGAACGTACTCGGTATTAAAACGAACCAGAGGCGAATTTTCGAATTAAAAGATTATGTGACAAGCGAAAAACGAAGTAAAAAATCTTTGTCGAACTTGAACTTTTTGTGAGTTAGGTCGCTTTAATCGCATCAAGAGATTCCGAACATTTTTGACTCATATTGAATTAATTCTGAAGAAATCTTTGGAAAGATGACAAAGCTATATGAATAAATTATTGGGCAATTCAACACCAAGAAATCTGATCAAAATGTTATATCTATCTTGAAAATAACTCATAAATTTTAGTTCACTTAGAGTTAATAATACCAAACTTATTTTACCATGATCATTTATACCAGCGGTTTACCCACCACAAAAAACGCACAACTGACTATTATATTTGTGCACATTTGCAGAACGCATTACACACATATATATTTTAGGTGTGAAAAAAAACACCTTTATTCGTTTAATTCAACGATCGTTGAACATTTCCCCTAAGGGACTGATTCACACCCTGTTAGCAATTCCGTACAATGCCAATCGATAGAGAATGAAAAAATATTATAATAGTAGTATTTGTAACGAAATTGTGTGTATGTTGGAGGTATTTCGATGTTGGTTACCGTGAATTTATACAGTTTTTGGAATCGTTAGACACGCTCCGTATCTAATATTTCTCTGGGGGTTTTTGGAAACGATCGGTGAAAATATTTAGTGCTGAGAATTATGGAAGTTGAATGCTAATCGTGGTTAAAATGAAATAAATGAAAATGAATTTTATTGTATTTTGTATATAAATTTAGCAATGCATAAATAAACTTATATAATACTCAATCACACTCTTCTGTGATAACAATGAATGTAAATTTTTTGAACAGTAATCAGAAACTAAGAGTCCTATGAGCTATTATGCTCATGACTTTAACTACGTGGCTGTTTTCTCGTAATTAGTGGTATACACTTTTTCAATTTTTTTTTTGTAATAATGATATATTTTTTCAATGGAGCAGCGCAGGGAAGTTTTACATTTACTTGTAAACATATTTTCATCTATATTTTTAAGGAAACGCTTGATATCAAGAGGTTCGAAACGCGGGTTAGAACCTGAGAACTCTTAATTATGGTTCTAGGCGTTAAAAGAGCGCTACAAACAGAAAACAAATTAATTCTAGCAACCACTGGTTCCGCGTTGATACCCACCTTGGCCAGCCTGATATCAAGCAGTAGTGGTATCAGATTGTCGCTTAAGATTATATATGTATATCAAACATGATGTCATTTATTACATCAATAAAATAAAGACTGATTGTCTTCATATGATAATGAACAAATTATAACTTGAATTCTGATAATTATAACTTGAATTTTGAATAAAATTTGATATATTATGAAATATTTTTACGGGTGGGTGCACTTGTGAAGTCTTCTTATTAAAATCATGATTTTTAATAAGTAAAGCAAACATTCCCAACATCATATAATTCATTCATTTTTCTCGACGTTAATAACTTCGTAATCTCAACCAAAATCTAATATGCAAACAATGTAAATTTGCACGCCCTGTCATAACGAAACATCATTTCCTCCGCGCATCAAATAAACGCCAAGAAAATGTTAAAGTAAACACAATTTTAAATTCTGGAAAGATATGATAAAAACGAAATGTTATATATTCGCGCTCCATACACATTATTCTACCAAGTGTCTGGATCCGATAAGGAGACAACTCCGTGTAAAATCGAGGAAAAGCGTGGCACAGATAGGAAAAGTGAATCAGTGAGAAATCACTTCGGTATGTTTTTTCCTATAGTCATACATATATTTAGTGTCTTTACACATTCATGCCGTCACCAGGAACCAAAGGCAGGGCGTGACTTATCGCAGAGTCACTTCCTGGCACAGGAAATAGCTTCATGAAGGCGACGCTAGGTGATACGCTCAACTTATCAACTTAAAACTGATGAGGTCTCTTGGAAAGTTTGCACTGATAAATGCGGAGATTTCGAAATTCGGCGCAGTCTTCTTCATTCATAGGAATAGCTGATAGAAAAGCACTGAGTCAGGGAAAATTCTGCCATAGATCATAATTCTGTGATGCATGGTATCGTGTCTTAAGGCAAGTTGTTGCAACTTTTTGTACCAAAAAGTAAACTTTCACTGGATCTCCAAAACTGCTAGATCTGCCATCGAAAATTGTCGACAAAAAATTGTATCCGCACATAGGTACATTACCAGTCTTGGATGCATAAACGCATTTCCTTCGCTATACAAAAAAAAAAAACATTCATCAATTTTATTAAGGTATGCCAAAATGTTCAGAGAGCTTTCAAACGTAAAGATATATAAAATTTTTCATTTTAGATAAATTGAATTAAAAAAATGAATAACTTTTGCTCATGTCTCTGATTTTAAATCAAAAATATTATTATCTAAAAATTAATAATTGTTTGTCAAAACATAATTTTTATAATAAATCTGTAGCTAATTTTTATCCTCATAGGATAAAATAATATTTCATTTACTACCGCGTGAAATTTACTGTGATTTTATTTATAGTAATTTGCATATTCAGCGTTACATTTTGATTGTTTTAGATGAAGTTACTTCTACCTGTTGTGTATAACACAATATTCTCTAACGCATATTACAGAGACTTGTACATAGATTAGAGTTTGTTGATCATGTACATACATGTAGACTTCTGGTACTGAAAAGTAATTATTTTATGCAAATTATAAGCAAACTACTTCTTCATCTTCACTTGTTGATCTCCATTGGGCTTAGCACTTTATATTTTATATGGAGTGCTATGTAATATGTGTTGGGATACTAATATTTATGTTTGTTTGATTTACATGTATTGGGATAGAGGACATAGTAATACCGATAAAGAATTCTTCAGAAATGTTTAATAAATAATAAAATTTAAAGTGAATTAATTGCATCAGGTTTTTTATATACCTAGCATATATTTTATCCAACGTTATATGCAAAAATATTACATTTACCTGTTTGATAATTTTCGCATTTCCAACGTTTACCAGAGTGTGTTTGAAATACGCGAAATACAAGATCATTATCATGATGTATGTTCGAATGCGTAGATATTAGAAATTTAAAAAAAGCAATCTCCTGTTTAAAATAGCCCGTTGATGTTGGAGTATTGGAATGAAATGCAAAAGAGTCTCTCAATTTCCTATAAACCCTGATATGATCATTGCATATGGAACATTACACGTGCTGAATTGACATCATTTCCAGTAATTCAGCAATAGGAAAAAATAGCAGGACCAATGGTAAAAAAACTTTTTTTTCATTTACTTATATTTGACATTCTTTTAAACCAAAGCAATTACAATAAAAATGTAATTAAAATAATATATTTTCATTATTTTTTAATGCTTTTCCTATTGTCATCCAACTATCAGATGCACCGTCATACCTTTTACACAGTTTCGGTTCAGGGTAAAATTTCATACGATATTATAAAAATATTACAAAAGCACAAAATAGCAACATCATATTGTTATATTTTGCTACAGCCAGGGTTGTATTTTGCAACCCCTTTATGGCTATTATGGACGGGGTAAATATATATGGTTGACGTTCGCTCGATAATTTATCATTCTGGGGCAGTTATCATTGGAAAATATCAACATGTCAAGCAACGACTTGATAAATACGTAAAACCGTAAAAAATAAATGCATGAAAAAGCATACATTTTATGGCACGTGAATTACATGTCGTTAAAAAACGTTCGCTTATTTGGTGTAGCAGCCATTTCATTATGTACAACTCGTTTCATATGAAATTATTTATGGATGGTACATGGATATTTTTTGCAATACAAAGTAGGAGGACTACATCATTATATGCTATTCTATTTTTAAATATTTTTTAGTATTTATATAGAAATGAGACATAAACATATATCATTAAATATACTTTGTGGATTTGACATTTTATTTTTAACTTTTCTAACGCAACGTTTACATATTTGATGAAAAAATCTGATATGCTAATTTTGTGTTTTGACTTTTCAAAACGACTTGCACTGATTTGTTTTTGCGACAATGACCGAGCCGTTTCTTTACAATTAACAGATAAATGCAAAAAACAATTATCAGTGTTTTTTCCAAAAATCCTGAACCAACTTTGTGAATTCAGAAACGTTGCTAATTTTTGCTTGTTGAAGATCTCCAAGCTGTTTTTTTGTTATAATTTTTTGATTTTTTACTTGACGATTTTTCTTAAGCTTTGCATAGAGTCACTGAGTGTGACTCCAAACAAACATCCTAAAATATTATAGGCCTATGAATAGTGGTTTAAATATTCTATTTCTTTAATTTGTAGTGATTGGCTACGCTGCTAGGACATAAATAGTGCACGTTTTAATTGCATTTATACAATATAATTAATATAATTAAATTCATTTTGGGTGCAATTTTTGGATAAAATAAGTATGTTGTAGTAATGTTATGTCATATATCTATTTTCCTATGGTAATAATGAACTGTGAAAACAACATGCATTTGCTGTGCAATTAGGCGTCTTACAAGAGACATCATGACAAAATTGCGCTTATGATAATTGTTATTTGATGTTTGTGAGTTTTATAGGTTGGGACTCATGTGTAAATACATAGCTTTTTGGCAGTTTGCTACTACCAACTCATACAAATTTAGACCCTTGCATATTTACCCCTTGAATTTAGCATAATATAGACATTTGATCCAAAATTTGGTCAATATTAGTCTGTTTGTAAGATATCAATTAATAATTGGATCGACTAGTTTTTTAGTTCCACATCCATAAATTTATTTTCAAAATAACCTGTTTAAAATCTTAAAAGTTGCTAAATCTCAGTTCTTACTAATTGGCAAGTAGACTATTAACATATATCAAGAAGTTCATGCAACTTTCCTTAAGAAAAAATGCTCACAGCTAGTTCTATATTATCATGCATAGATTAAAATGTGTATTTTTAAAGATCGATTATTTTCTCCAATATGGGATAATAATAATCTGCAAATTTAATCTTTTAACTCAGTTCGTGGTAGCATTTAGGTTATTAGCCGACGCCGAAATTCCATTTCCTAACATCCGGTATCGCTTAAGCGGCGCGTAATTCAAAATCACAATCCCCGGAGTCAGTAGCAGCAGAGCTTGTAGCACTTTGTACCACGATATATATATATATATATATATATATATATATATATATTCAACTCATCCATATTCGAGATTATATTATCATCTTCTGTTATCATCGAATCGCATCATAAAATTTCCGGTAAACTGTGAAACCGTTCAGGCGGGCGTAATGTTAATATTGTGATAACATACTCCGATATTGGAACGATTCTCTAGGGTTTGGGTGAACTGTATAATTTCTCTCATTTCCTGCTTTTTAGAAATTGATAAAATAATTTTTCAGCGGTTCCGGATTCAAATAAATAGAAATGAAAATTTTGGACTCGATAAAATCATTTTGATTGAACTTTAAAACAAATATAACATGAGTTAACACTTTTGCTTGGATAGTGTCGCTGCTGAACTGGAAAAGTGTGAAACTCATTAGCATTAACTTGATTTTCTATGGGTATAAATAAAAATGATTTATGAAATGAAATAATAGCGCTTCTAATAAACTAAAAATCATAATAATTAAAATTACCGATAGTTCAACTTATTGTGATGTCCGGCAAGTCCGACGACATCTGTACACAGAGCACCTTTTGCGGATGTCGTCTATGGACGGCATTTGTAATCAGATGTAGTCGAGCGGTTGTCGTCCATGGACGATATTCGTAGTGAAAGCATTAATTTTTTTTTTTCAAAATCTATCATTATTAGGCCGACATTTCTAAATATCGGTTTTGAAATAGTATTCCCCCCAATTTTAACTGTTATCGAGTTTTGCTCGAAATACCAGAGTTAATTCATTTTCCTCGCAATGAATACAACAAGAAACCTTGTTTATTAACAGAAAATACCCCTGGCAATAATTTGGACTTAAATCATAAACAATGGAACAGCTTAACTATGGCATAAACAACGTCGCGTACAGTGGCCAGAAAATAATTTCATTCACATCGACCGGGTATTAGTTTCCGAATATTATATTCAATTAGCTTTGAAACTATCGGAATAACGCCGTGCGGCATTGTTGTATTATTGCATATCCTCTTACACATGAGCCCCGCGAGGGTGGAAGGTTGAGGGTTGGGGGTTGAGGGCGCTATTCAGCACGTCGGAGGTGCATATGTGCGCCAAACATCGGGGCTAATAATGGAATAGTATTGAAACACCACAATATAATGCAATGGACGTTTCTATAATAGATTGTCACTGATAACGTATACGTCGAATACAAAACAATGTGAAATTGTACTATGGATGCGACCACCGGATTGAATCTTGCACACCGTAATTATTTTATATTGAATAAATGATTAATGGTAAATGAATTTATGGTAAATGTAATATGTATGGTAACACAATGTTTATAGGTGAATCAGTTAATAGTTGAATCGTTAAATTTTAATTTAATTTGCTAACTTTTATGATTATTATTACAAATTAAACTGGTCAGGTTAATAAAACAATATGCCATACATTTTTATATTTTTGTGAATGGTGACAATTTTAATATATTTTATACAGTTGGAAAGAGTCCATTACAAAATAATACATTTTTACGACGTGATAAAGCAAGTTGCACATTTATTAGCCTTAACCACTCGTCTTTCGTCGGACTTATCACGCCCTGAGCACCGGACTTCTGTCGGCCTACCTATTCAATGCTCTTAAATATTTTATCATAAATTAATACATTTTCCCAATATGTATATACATTGAAAATACTAATTTAACTGAATCATTAAGCTTTAGCTCGTATTTTATTTTTGTGTATATTATCAATCACCCTTACACGTTTTTGTTCGGGAGGCAAATAGCCCTTAATAGCTTGGCTATATATTTCTAATAAATTAATTAAGGTGCTTTTAATATCTATATAATTTTATTATCCAGTTATTATATCAAAATCTATTTCTATTACCTCTCTAGTTCTGAATTTCCAATTGACAGTATGAGTGGTATAAGCAATTCCGTTCTGCGGTACAAATGCGTTTCCGTGTTAAACGCTGTTGTACGTTGTATGTCAAAATTGAATAAAGCCATCGATACGATGAAAGGCAATTTGTTTATATTTTGTTGTATAGGGGTTTTTGTGACAGAATTGCATATATATACAGATTACATCGTCCGCATTTCCACGGGTTATTTTATTAACGAAATACAATATTTGATATGATCGATGGTTTAAAAAGTCATGATATGACAGCCAATGACTAATATACATGCAGAGAATAAATTTAAAATACAATACTGCGGCTTGGCACGATATAGCAGATTTTAAAATATGGACAGTTTGGGCACTGGTATTTATCACAATTTGTATTTGACTATCTGAAACTTCGGAAATTGATACGTTTTATGGAAATATTACGATTGCTTTACTAATTAAATATTATTGAAAATTATTCATAAAATTTTTAATTACGTACATTTTGCACTACAGAATGTCATTTGCGCTCACGAGTACTCACTCTGGTTATTCCCTTGCAGCGGAGCACAAACGATCTATAGTGTTAAAAAAAGTTAAATTGGAAATGATATTATAATATATTCTAATTGTCCAGTTTGAATTAAAATTCCTTTTTGAAATTAATTTTACTTTGTAACCGTGTTTGAACTATCACATTTAACTTCAATAATAACCTTAATCAAGCTACGTTGAACTTCTGTGCGTTATCAACAATACCCTTAATGAGTGTACAAGTTCTGAGAATCAAACAAACCAACTTCCATAGTTCCATAGTACAAATCAACTAGTACAATGTATGTATATAGAAATGTGTATATTGTTACATATCCGTCGACTAGACCGATGTCTGGATCGCGCTAACCACAACTTACAGAAAGGGCTGTAGCCACAGGGAACTTCAAACATGACCGCTACAATGCGACCTCAATGGGACAGGGGCGGATTTTGAAATAAGAGGTCAAAGTTTTCTGAAACGCCCATAAAGGACCAACCTCTTGGTAAGCCTCCAATGGACATTGGGACACAATAATTGATACAATATACCTACCAAATTCTAACTGCTGCCACCAAATTTCAAAGAAATCATGCCTGTGGTCCTAATCATCTTGCGTCCAATAACCTTTAAAAGCAAGTCATCAATTTTTTGTCCAAAAGTTGTCTATATCATTTTATAAAGAAGCCGTCTTCAATTATGTTATCAAATATTTCATAGAATTCCATTTGATAAAGATATCAAACAAACCGATTGAAAATACAAGTGTATCAACAATTTATCAAAGCATCTATTCTAACAGCTTTGAAACAAGCCTAATCCAATATTTCGGGTGCATAATTTAACTGGTACATATCACCTCTATCTAAGTTTTTTATCCTAAACGTGTCTCAGAAGCACTTAGATATCGTTCGATGCTATCTGGTCGTATCAAATCTTCTATTATGGTCCATTTGTATACAGTCCAAACCGGGCTTTCTCGTGATAAGGAATGGTTATTGCCAGTGGAATAAATAAACGACAATTGAATAGAGAAATTTTCTTGAAAAGACTACATCTATTAGTTCATGCTAATGGAACTATTGCTATTGGAAGACAAGAATGCATTTAATAAGAAAATATACGTCTGGAACCGCAATTCGTCATGGATTTCAATTATGCGTTGTCAATTCGTGAAGTTCTTGGGCGCCAGTTAAAAAATCTCATTCTTAATAAACGTTACAAAGTTCTTGGTGCTGAAAGAAATGTTATGACTACCGTGTCGACAAAGACATTACGTTATTCTCGAATGAGTGATTATTTCTCATTTCAGATTCTTGTACACGTAGGTAAGAAGTTGACTGACGTGGTAAGAGAAGTTAATGGTCACGTAAAAAAATATAGGAAAAATATAAAATCTTTTAAATATAATTTTTTATAAATGTACCCATGTTAATAGACGCTATTAACAAATATCAGTTAGTAAAAAAAATATGATAGAAGATATTTCCATTACCAAATTCCTCTCTCCTTAAACGGCTTCATTCAATTTAATTTTCTCTCAATTAGAGACATTCAAAAATATTTTTCAAATAATTATTCCCACACCGTCGAGTGCCGTGTGTGAAGTTATTTTACGCTTTTTACCAATATTAGTCGTGGTGGTGTTCATTTGTTTACACGGCGCTTCAACAAAGATTTCGAAGAACTTGTTTTCTACATCCACCGGTAGTAAATGTCCAATTATCACATGTATAAAACTATTGTGCCGTCCGATTGAGAAATACCGGGAAGTTGGAAAGCATATTTATACAAAACATTTGATAAAACTGTGTTGCTCGGCGAAGATTTTTAATGGTTGTTATTATAACGGTATATGTCTACTTTATGAAATATTGTATTTGTCGATGTATTAACACCGAACCAACAGTTTGAATATAAATTCTAATTATCAGGATTTCTCGATGCACTTGGAATTTTAGGTTTATTAGTACAGTATAACGGCAGAGTAAATTATATTCACGGGTTCTTAGGTTAACTCATTTTCGTATGAAATTGAACATATAAATGCAATTTATTGTTGAATATGCAATTGGTGTAAATTACTTCGTCATATAGTACTTGCTCATTTTCTTAACAAATAGAATTGAAAATCATAAAATAAGTTTTAATAATGGTACATGATAAATGAAACTTGTACTTTAATATAGTAATTAAATGGGATATTACAAACTTTAGTGCTTGCCTGGATTATCATCAATTTTATCTCTAAAATTAAATACCTAATTATAATGTCATCCCTTTTTTATATTGTCCACAAGTTTAAAACATTGTTTTATCTAACAAATTTCAGAATAAATTGAATTAAAAAAATAAAATAGAATATCTAGTACTAGTAATATCTAATATTATCTAGTTTCTTTGCTTTTTATTTAATTTTTTTTATCAGAATACAATATCCTAGAAGCTATTTGGCTAAATTCATTCACTCACACCCATAAAGTCACATATGAAATTTTTGTGCTAAGTTTAGATATATCAATAGGAGTCCCTCCAACGAGTGCTTCAACAATTCTGATAATTACTCTAAATATGTGGTAATGCTATATAATGGTCTTGAATATTGTTTTTTGGAAACTTCTTTTTCAGTCTTCTTGGCACTGTTTATTTCAAAATTCAATATGACATTCATATGTTTAAAACGTTCACTTACTTTTAGTTTTGTTTTTTCATACCCACGTTAAAATTATATGCATTAACGCGTGAAACCACTTATTTCATTAAAATAAGATTTGATATCAGTATCAAATTGAAATAAATTATAAACTATTACTACAGACTTCTGTTTCTTATACGTCTTGTCTCAGATTAGATCTCGACGTTCGATCTTGATTAATGTATCATTCCAAACACCTAGATTTGATTTGGATCACATCAATAAAACTTGATTATAAAATGAAGACTATAGATTTCTAAGTTATTGTTTCGTTTGATGCATTTTCATTAGTAAGGCAATTTAAAGCATTTATCAAAATGTCGTCTCTCTGCTAATGTATTTTCTACAATTGCATCGTGCACCTATGTAACAATATTTGTTACTCTAACAGTACATTAACTTTCCGCGATCCCGTATAACTCTCAAAATTCCGTGCAAATAAACTGCAACAGAGCTTAATTTGAGTTAGAGTTAAGTAGAAACTTATTCCAAACTACGGGCTGAGCATCGGAAAGCCCTGACTGGCACCGTATTTGTACTGTGACTGAAGTATTCTCTTCAATCGTTTATATAGGTATATCCAAGGTAAATGTATATACACGCAAATTCAGGTCCTAAGCTTTCCCATGTATATCCTAGATGAAATGTGAGAATGCACTATGAACAATGACTGTAACATGTTTCATGAATAGTTCACTAAATTGCGTATAATTTGCACAGCAAAATGTTTTGGGCGCTAGATAAATAGTACCAGAGTGGTTTCGGGTGAATTTATATAAATTTATATGAGACTGATGTGAATGAAAACTTTTAAGCTGATAATTTATTGTTTGAAATTGAAATTCCGAATATTTGCGATAACGTGACACAAAACAAATAGGTCGACAATTCATACAATTTATTGCTAGTCGTGTTTTTGTTTTTTAAAATTATTCTGTATTCGATTATAATTACTGGGAAATTTTCATAGAGCAAATGTTTATTGAGTTTTCAATCAAATGTAATTAATTTTCAATTCGTGCTGGAAAAAAATAATATGTAAAATACTAAAATTATTTGTACAATGTAACATTACAATAGAAGCATTATATGGACGCCTATGATAAATGTTGGCTTAAATATACAAAAAAATTTACAAATGACTTGTTTAATCTATGTAACATTCAAGTAACAATATGAAACACTGAATCTTCCTAATATAATCAACTAAAGGGCAATTGTCTAGTAACGCCATGTTACGCTTGTTTGGTACTGCAAACTGTCTATTTTACCAAAGAATTGGTCCCTAAATGCACTTAAAAGAAAAATTGGATCAATGTTCCTTCTGATTATCCATTTATCAACAAACACCAAAATAACTGATCAATTTTTTTTTCTGATTAACATCTGAACTTCCAACTATGAATTTCCAATAACAATATGTGTGCACATCAAATCACAGATATAGATTTGTATGAATGTCCTTAAATCCTAATTAATTTGTACACATTTTTTTAATATGGCGCTCAAAAAACAATGTATAAAAGTACTCAATCAAGCACATAATGGACTTCCAAAAATAGTCATCATCAATCGACCGTATCTTAAGTTTTTTATATTTATTTCAACAATTAAATTAAAATCAATGGTGAATTCTCAATGAATCACCAATCGTTTATTGTAATGATTTATTGATTTACCATTGTATTCGTCCGTCACGCCCGTTTGCAAAACTCGCTTAATCATCTTCGATTAACAAAATTTGCAAAGGCAACACTAAAGAACAAAAGCAAGTGACATATTAATTTTAATGTCCCAGTTGCGATTTGCATTTGTTATCGACTGTCACCGACTGTGAATGTCTGCCTTGCCTCGCCTTTGTTAGCTAAGTTCTTCATTTTTTTCTTGAAGGCAATGTTTCGCAATAGATAACATCTGAAATCTTTTGTTCTGGATTTTAATAGCACGATGACATTCCTTAATGTCCCGTTAAACGGCGGTCTGCGGTAGCTTTTATGTCAAATTCGTAATTAGCGGAGTGCCCACGCTATGTTGCTTTTAAATCTTTAATAGGGTTGCCATACTTTCCAATGGGAGGGTGACTAATATAAAATACAAACACGCGAAAACCGTGTCCGGAATTTTTAATATCGTAAAAATTTGTGTCACGGTTATAATATTCATATGCGAGGTAAAAAACATGCTTTGTAATGCAGGAATATTAATCAAAAAATTAAGGGCCCAGGCAGAAATTTTAATTCAACCCTCTGTGGGTCCGCGTAACTTTTAGGTCACACTCAAATTTTTCGATATTTTACCAAATAAATATATAAACCCTATTTGAGATGACACATAGATCTTAGAATTTAATTAATCATAAATCACAATCCACTCTAAAAAAATCGGTCACATGATTAATGGATGCCTCATTCTATAACGTTGTAAAGACAACTAATATCAATATTTATTACTTGTGCTAGGCTTTTCTGCCTGAAATTTATTTTCATATACAGAAGTGGGATCATTATAGGCTGCTGTGCCTTGGAAGTGTAATTGATTAACAACAAAAAAATATTAAACAGTACAGTACAGTACAGATTTTTGTTTCCCTATTTTTATGTAAAAAAACGGCCCTTAGATGGTTCGCTAGAAATTGAATTGATTACATGATTGCGTTACCAAGAGTGCTATTAAATAAAATTGAATTCCGATGAAACAAAGAAAATTTAATCCCGACAAATGTAATATATTTTATGGACATGAAGCAACAGTTTCATCAAATCAAATAACATTTCACAAGCAATCACAGTATTTATTGTTACTTTACGATACTTTGAAGCAACAGTAATCAAACAATTACAAAATATATGACTTTAGGTAGAAAACTAATAATTTTTCCAATTATTATTTAGAAACACTGAACGATCTCTGTCCACGTCCAGAAAGGAGTGTTCATTTCTCGCAGTTTTTACAGTCATCAGTTCTAACTGAATAGCTTCTGTGATGTTTTAAAGGAAATGAAGTGATAAACTTTCTGCTTTTGCCATTCGTCTGATAAATATCTGTGGTTTTTCTTCAAAACATTTCTGCAATTTAAAAAATATGCTGGGAATAGAAAGAATAAAGACGAATACTTTTGCATGGTGGATTTTAGTTAATGGCTCTTTTTAATTATGCTTAATAGGGTAAATATTTTTATATAAAAACCCTTTTGAAATTGTAAATGAAACGAGCCATTAAAATAAATAAATGTCATTATATGATGTTTAAACGGTAATTAAAATGTTGAATATCTAAATGGTAGAGATTAATTATTCTTTGCGTCTTTTGAATATATTTTCAGCTTTTTATGTGGTTTTTATGAGTTTAATAAATGTATATTAGTATTAGCATTTAAACAAAATATAAATGTATACTGATTCTTGATAAAAAATTGTATGCAATTCGCTGTATTCGTTTACTTTGCCTCAGTGCTGGAGTAATTTCCTTGCAAAATAAGTATACAATGCCTGTTAATCTTATATGAATAATAAAATCGAGACATTTCGCTTATCATTTAATTGAATTAAATTCTCATAAAACTAATCTCCCATCATTTTTTATGAGAATTTCTCCAGTCATTCCTGGCCTTAATGAACGCATTAATATTATTTGAGACCATTTAAACAAACAGGCGGGACCAAGGTTTGTACTCAAAAATCTCGTATCAAACAATCGCCCTCGTATTATTTTTAGGTAAAAAAAATATATCTGCCCGATCATCACTTTCATTTCCCGACAGTGAATATTTTAGCTTCACGACATCGCATTTTATAACGTGCTAGATTGTATTGTGCCGATAAGTAGGATGGCAAAAAAATAACTAAAAATCGATTTTAACTTAAGGATAAATTTTTAAAAATAGACAATATCGAAAACCAAAACCTACGATTCGTGTTTTAATTAAAAAAGGTTGTATAGCATAACAACTCATTGATGAGTAACCATTGAGATGTTCTATGCTTTCTAAATCAAAAATTTAGGAATCCAAATCACTTTGATCGAAATTAAATTCAGCGAATTTTTCCATGTTTAAAAAATTTCAAGAATGCGTCAATAACTAAATCCATTGTATTTCCTTCCATCATCGATATTTTTCGACATTTTTTTCATCCCTAAACTACCCACTCATCATCATTTCAGGAGCGTTTTAGAAACAGCCCTGGAAGGAAGTGTAGGAATGGTGTGCTGCGAAAATATCAGGGAAATTAAAAACTTATCGCAAATCTTGAAAAGTCGACAGTAAAAGCATGCCGGTGAATAAAAAATTGCAAAAGATAGAGAGAAAAAATTGGCCAGGATGAAATACTAGTCGAAGAGCAAGATGCCAATAATAGGATGTATTTATGTAAATGAGGAATATGATGATAAAGTATAGGTATTATTGTGGTGATTTATAGAAGATTATTGAATATTTGTTTTGTAATTTTGATTCTGAAATGGAGGAGGAAAATTTTGATTTATTGGTGGCTTAGTAGAAGTCTTGGCTTCATAAGACCTACTAATTACCAAATGATATTTGCATTAACATCACATGATATATTACACTTATTTAATGATTTCACATTACTGCTCATTATGTAACATATTACTTCTACTTATCTCAAGTGTGTTTTTTACTTCGACTGTAATAATAATTTTTAGCCAAGAACTCCGACAATCAAACGCATTAAAAATGACGGGCGCATATTTACTAAATGTTTCCTTTGTGCTGTTGTCTGTTCCCGTCCATTTGCCTTTCGAATCAAAAACCAAAAAAATCAAAGAAAAAAATAGTCAAATACAATGAAGCGGACAGACAGACCACTAAACGTCCATTTAAGAATTAAGAGCCTCTTTCCGCTCTTAAATTCACACACATACTGAGAAATGACCGAGCTTCAACAATGGAACACTTTAGGTTTGTTAGTTTGTAACATGGAACAGTAAGTCCTTCTGTGGTGTGTGTACTTTTAGAGGTAAATTTTAGGTTCTTTTATGTATTTAAGGTAACAATATATCATCTAATTACTTTAACTTTTTTTAACTTCAACTTTAAATGTGAAAAACATGTTATATTGATTTACTGAATTATTTTTAATGTATATTTAATTTGTTTCCCACAAGTTGATTCGAACCGATTTCATCCGCACCGTCTCTTCCAATAAAGTTTACAATACAGTTATTTGATTTGTATCAGGAATATAAAAAAAACCATCTTAACTCATGTTTAATTAAAATGGCAAACGACCGATAATTAACAATCAAGTCCCTTTTAAGTGTCCATAAAAATTTGTACACATTTCAATTAAAAGAAGATCTTTCCAAGCGGAGATATTTATATGACATCGGGTTTCTCATTAAATCGTCTGGTGACCGGATTGAACAGAACATTACATTCGGTAATGTTAATTCGAGTTACATTAGTTTTGTTTCCCACAAGTGATTTGTATTCAAATTAAAGCAGTAATTAATATAAATCTTGCGGTAAACGAGTGCTGACTTTGGGCCGTGAGCGATGCCTCTAAAATAGATAGGTCCCGGTTGATGTTTCACGTGTTTTCAAAATATATGTACTGGAAACTACTGACAGAGTCGTCTCTCATAAAATAGTTTACATAGAAACTGTCTCCATACTAATAAATCTTCGAAAGCTCGACTTCGGGAATGCATCTTTGATAGATTGGTTTTTACATATTTTGAGAATTTGTTACTTTTGAAAATAAAAACCTCCATCCTGCTCATTCCTATTCTAACCCTTTTAACTGTCCATTTCGGAGTAATATGATATTCCCAATGTTTTTTTTCTTGAAAGCACACATTTGTTTGACGACTGACCGATGTTATTTTTAACATGGTAAAAAGGATTTGGAAAATATATCGTATTTTAAAATCAATAAAACTGATTTTATGTTTCAACCATGCTTTATGTAGAAAAAATTGTCAGGTTTTAAAAGAAAGTATAAGGTTTTATGAATGTTATTTCAATTTTCATGTAATTTTATATATACCAAAATATATTTTAGTCTGTAATATGCAAATCTGAACTTCTAAATAAGATTTTAAGTTCCAGACACAATGTATATGCTATGATATTCGTCAAAGTAACTGCATTTGCATATAACCAATAGTGTTAGTCAGAGGCTCACAAACATCCCAGACGCAACATATTCATGTAAATCATATAAAATATTACAAAATGCTGGAATTTGATAGGATTGTACTTAAGCCAAAACGTACTGCGCATAAAAATTATTTAAAAAAATCATATGCATGTTCTAAAAATTTTAAAACTGATTGGGGCGTGACGTTGACACCAAGAAAATCTAAAAAAATCAACTTTTTTCGAAAGATCTCTCAAAGCATGTTTCTATTACCATATTTGATCAATTACTAAATACATCAATGTTTTACCAATGTTTCCATTACATTTCCAGACCTAAGTCTATTCCCCTGGTCGAAGTTGTGTGCATCAAGAGGAACACTAAGGCGATTATATGAAAAACGTGATTTCCGATACAAAATAACACTGTGCGTCCGCTATTAGTAATATATTCATTGTATACAGACATTGTACAACAATGCATATTATTCAAAGTTTCGAGAATAGTTATTCTTTTTATAGAACCAAAATCATTAGCATGGCTCCGTACGAGTGAATCATGTGTTTTTGGGAAGTCGTTTGTATGGAAATGATTAAATTAATCAGCGAGAAGATACAGAACGTGCAAAGTATTGAAATAAGTTTAATTATTCGTATATAACAATAGATAATAAAAATTTCCTTCAAATCGACAATTAGCACTTATAATTTTAAATGGGTACGTTAATCCTTTTGTGTTTTCTACTATAATTTATGTCTTCGTATTTTCGATTGAAATGTTTTTTATAGTGCTCCATAAAACTTTTCACGTTCTTAAGTTTGTGTCAGTATAACTAATTCTAAGCCACAACATTGGTATCATTTAGAACATTCGAAGCGATTAAATACTTTTTTCAACTGCGACCTAATGCTTGGAGCGTGCTTCTTCCAAAAAACAGAGAAACCATAAGTTCCACAATTTGAATAAAAATACTCTGACTCGGTTTTTATGCGGTTACTTTACAACATAGATTAAATGAAAGCCTTTATCCTGCATAGAAAATAGAATAAAAGTTTAGGTCATAAAAGTTTTATAGCAAACTTTAAAATTAACGCTTATATAAAGGGAGTGTTGAATTCTATAAACATGCAGTAATTCTATATGTTCTTTTGTTATCAAATGGCATTTGCCAAATTTGTCCAGCATGACAAATTTGTCCTTTGTGCCAGGATACAATATACCAACTGTATTATGATTGTCCCCTGCATTTAATGGTGCGGGTACATTTAAAATTTTATTGTGCATAAAATCATTCAAGACAATTTACCCTGATGCAGTTACAATGGGATTAGGAACAACATAAGAGATTCGAGCTAATTTTGGCAAAATGATTGTACTTCCTTGTCGATAACAATTATGAAAATATTCTGTAAATAGGAAACCAGATTGATAGTTTTGATATTTGATGTAGTTATGCTGTATGTTGTAATCATAAACATATGGACTTAAAAAAGTTAAAAATGACAGTATTTGACACGAATTTCCAAATTATATTTAAAATTAGATTATTATGCAGATCAATTTAATAAGTAAAATATAGTCGAGATTTGAATAATTTCAAAAACACTCGATTCGTATTAGTGGGGAGACATGCTAATTAGTTTTTGGCAAAGGCAGATGATACGGGGGCAAAAGGTGTCAAAAATGATAATACAATTTTTGAGAAAACGCAGTGGCCGATTTGAATGATTCTAAAATCATTTTATTTGTATTGATGAACCAGAAAACTGATTGAATTTTGGAAGGCAGGTCCAGAGTTTCGGGATCCAATAACAAAAGTGTAAAAATGCCATTTGGGAGTCAAAAATGACCAATAGGCATATTCTCATCAAATAATCAGATATTTTATAGTTGATTGCATTCAAAATAAATCAAAATTTCAAACAAATTCTGAAAAAAAACATTTTTTTTTTCAAATTTTCAAAAAATGTTAGAACTTTTTTTTTGAATTACGGTACAAGAAATACCAGCAATTTGCCTTAAAGCGCGATGCCTTGCTTTAACATTTAGATTGTTATCGTTCAGCAGAAAAGTGGAGGCGCCTTAAAGAGGAGGTTGACAAAAAACACGAAATATGACGTTGGCAAGGGGGGTCCTAGTAAGATATCAGGTGTATTTACTTTTTTATCTAATTTAAAAAAATCAAAAAATTTTCAGAAACATTTCAAATTTTTGATTTTTTCTAAGATCTAAAATACACGTGATATTTGTAGGGGAGGGGGGAATTTTAAAGATCATCAAGTATCATGAAGGGGGGGGATCCTTAGAAATCGCTGACGTGATTAATAGACGCCCCCTAGACTTTAAGTAAAACATAGCTAGATATGTGATTTGGTGCGCTTTAGAGATTTGGATTGATCATTGGTCAGGGTTGTGTCTAAATTACCATTTTCCGGAATATATAGAGTCTATTATCAATCATTTATCTCGTATTGGTCAGCTCGGCCCATCCCTGCCCCGATGTACATATTAAATTTCAATCACGCGGCGACAGTTTAAAACGCCATCAGTCAAATCTCACGAGTGATAGAAATCTCATCGAGCTGCACACGAGTACGAGTATCGGAGTACCCATAACTCATTTTGTCTTTAGTCTCGTCCTTTGGCGATGCGCGTCGAAAAGAAAAACAATGCGAAAAACGAACGAAAAGAATAGAATATTTATTATTCCATCGATCTTTTATTCATGACGACGAAAGCAAGTGAAAAACTCGCACTGGAACAGAATCGAAATCGACTTTGTCTTTTAATTTAAATCGGGTACGCTGTGATTTCACAGGACTGACAATGAAACAATTGGTTTTAGATGTCATTGGGAGGACAGTGAATTTGCAGATGGTTGATTGATTTTTTAAAATCGTATATACTTGAAAATTTTGAGTTATTTCTAAATAGCTCAAGTAAAAATCGCCTCTCTTGCAACTATAGCATATATAATAATAATATATAATAATAAAAATGCCAGCAACTACTTCGAGTATAGATTATTAAATCATAACTGGACTGGGCAACTACTGGGTTGCCATACATTCAAGATTCATATATTAAGAAAATTCAAAACAATTACTAGATGTCCTAAAAGTGCGGCAGATTGTAATTAAAATAAAAAAAATCTAAAAAAAGCTATAAAAATGTAGTATTCGATTACTAAATCATATATGATCTCACAAATTTTATCATATGTATTTTTATGAGATCTTTCATTGCAATTACAAAAATTATCATTTCCATAGTAAATCAATTATTATTTATTGGTTTAAACCTATAGTAATAGTGTTATTACTCAGGCTTCTGACTAACAAAGAGAACTTCAGGTTTACTCTTTTGGGATTGTGATGAAAATTTGCATGGTGATAGAGTTGATAGTCAAATCCGAAACCTTAAAATATTATAGGATAAGAAGTTAGGTTAAAAAAAATATGTAAGTTTTGAAAAATAGACCGCGCGCAATACAGATTTTGATATTAACATTCAAATCCCATAATCGTATAATTAATCTTTTGATAATATTCGTTTAACCCTAAAATTATAGTTATATAACACTTAAAATCTTACAAATGGCACAAATATTAAAATTTTAATTATTGCACATTGCAAAGTTATATTATTGATAAAATTAGCCTCTATGAAAGTAAATGCCTTTAAATAAAAATTATTATATTTGGAATCAGAATTACCAAATGTAATTTTATATATGATTTTTTAGAAATTTTATTACTTTTTGATCCTACAAAATCTTTGATTTTAATATGACAAATTTCTTTGACAAATAAATTTTCGCATAATACCTGTATCACGTCGGGTCACCAATTATATAGTTTGATGTGATATTTACTTTATAAATGATTAAAAACACGATTTGACTTTGATCAAGATTTAATTTGATGAGAAAATATGAATATGTAAAACTTTTATATGATCAGAACAATATTTTATGACAAATATAACAAGAGATGATTACGTTTACTGAGATCACTTTTGGCTATATGTCAGGGGACGCCATAAATGAATTATAATTAAATAACTCTAAAATTTATTACTAAAAAATTCAAAGATATTGACGAATTTTGTTTAATTAAAATTTATAAATCTCTAAAGATAAAAACACTTGAAATTAATACGAATTACACACTTTATTGAAAAATATTTGAAAAAAAAAAATATCTAAAATAAGAATGTGTACTTAATTATATTTTTTTATATGAATTTGAAAAATTCTTCATATAACTACATAATTGAGCATTAGGTGATTCTGAAAATTTATCATTAAGTATATTTATGGATGTATCTAACACTTGAAATTATTATAAAACTACAAACATTAAATTGCTTATTATTGGACTTTAGATCTTAAACTGATCTAAATTTATCAAGTTAGTCTTAAATTTGTGTGTAAACGTGATTTTGATAATAATCTTTTTTTCTTGTTTTGTTTCAGATGGAATGGACTGGAATTTGTCAGGATATCGGTGAGTGCCAAAACAATTTTACCATTTCTAATATGCATATTGGGCTCAAATTACTAATCTTCATACGGTTGCATGATAGTACCAATTGTACTCTCAAAACGTGATTCCTTCGAATAATTTTGATATCCCAGTGCATTTCTGGGAACGTAATACGGTAAATCTAGGCATAAGCTTAGAAATGCGTACTTTCTTTGTCTATGTAAAGCGAAACATTTGACTCTTTGTGTAGTTAGACGGTTTGTAGAGACAAGGGACGGTTACAGCAAGGATATTACATGTTAGGAACAATAGAAAAACGAAACAAAAGGTTATACGGCGCCATTAAGGATGTTGTATGTTGTATATAGTATTTCAAAGTCGCGTATTGCGGGTGGTCATGCGCGTCATATTGTCGGCTTTAAAATTTTGAGGAATACTTATTAAAAAGAAATGTTATAAAGACAGCAAAATCGACAGCAATAGATAACTAGTGGGGTGTATGGCATCGTGCCTTAAGGCAAATTGCTGGAACTTCCGGTACCGTAACGAAATGTTCGAGGAATACTGAATGTTTTCAAATTTTATCATCAATATTGTAGCATTTTCTTATGTTTATAAGAATTATATAAACTGAATTGCAAAGTTGAAATTATTTGTTTAAAGTATATTCGAACTTCAGACGGAATTAAAAATAAAATCTGAATTATTTTCGAAATACAAAAAAAGTGTCTTTAAAAAAAATCCAAAATCAATTATTTTGTTTAAACAAGCAGAAAGTTCTTTAAATTATTTAATTCAAACGCTTAGTTCTCTCAAAGTCTGCCATTTTTTGCACAGTTAGCTCTGTATCTTCGAAATGGCTGGGCCTGCCTATGCCAAAAACTAATAACACTTCTCCCAATCATTACCAATTGAATGTTTTTAGATCATTCAAATCGGATGCTCCGTTCTCTCAAAAACTCGATTTCTATTTTCTGCACTCTTTGCTCTTTATCTCCGTAATGCTGCTGGACCTGCATTTGCGAAAAACTAATCTGCACATCTCCCTATCAATATGAATCGAATGTTTTTTGAACCATTCAAATCGGTTGATCCGTGCGCCCGAAAACGTGAACGAAAATTGTATCCATACATACACACAGACATCCATTTTTTCTTAGGTGTGCCAAAATGTTCAGAAACCTTCAAAACGTCGAGAAATGCAAAAATTTCAATTTTGATTTTTGAACGATAACAATAACTTACCCTACGGGAAGGTAATAACTTACTTCCAATAAAAAATATCTAACTGATGGGTAAACGTTATTTTTGTTCTAGCAATCATCATATTAGTGATAATAAAAACTAAATATTTTTGTTTAACCAAAGGCTGTTTTATCTCACTCATAATATTTACAAAATTTTTTTGTCAGAAAAAATTTTAAATTAATTATTCTATAATTGCCACTTGAATAAATATCAAGTAAAATAATAATAGAGTAATTAGATGATTTATAGAGTTTGTTCTTTCCATTTTCAAGCTGGCGAAAAACGAATCAACAGAGAAAGTTTGCAACTATAATTTATTTATACTTATTTATCTTGTGGCTTGTCTTTCAATCTTTTTTCTATGTTGCAATAGTCATCAATAGAATTATCAATCAAACTCAATTTCCAAGTACTATTAATAATCTATTTCCTACTCTACCAAGGCAAATATACAAATCTCTCCCGTTATTATTCATACTGTTATACTATACATCTTCATTAACAATTGCCAGCGTACCTACAGCAATTCTCGAAGCAATAAAAACCATCTTTACAAATTTTTTCTCGTAAATCTTTTGACAAGTCTCGAAAGAAGTCTCGACGACACATGTGCAATAAAAAACATACACAATAACTGTCCGAGCCACCGAGACCACCGTCAACACGACACAAGATTTCAGTGCTGATTAGTGTGTTGAAATAATTAATTAATAATTATGTTTTTTACATACAAAGACGCTATAAATTTTCAGAAAGCAGACACAGCTCACGGGAATGTTTTAATTATCACATTTTTATTCTTTGGAGCTTGTCGTCCGGCCGTCGAGTATGTTATGATATTCTACATGAATTTTATTATGTGTGAAACGGTGGCGTATTGCATGATTTATGCACATATACTAACCGAGAAAATGATAATGAGACGGTGATAATTGTTAATTCGTATGCGGATGCATATTTTTTGTTTAAGAAGCGCATATAAAATAATTAAGCTTGAATAAATTTCATAGAATCTATTCGGAACATGGCTTAAGACTCCGCCACAAAAGGTACGTCTTGAATTATCCAATTTAAATTCAGTTGCATATTATACAAGGCATATGTAAATATTTTT
>NW_020537324.1:7515688-7541389 GCF_003426905.1 Ctenocephalides felis
GTTAATATTGTGATAACATACTCCGATATTGGAACGATTCTCTAGGGTTTGGGTGAACTGTATAATTTCTCTCATTTCCTGCTTTTTAGAAATTGATAAAATAATTTTTCAGCGGTTCCGGATTCAAATAAATAGAAATGAAAAGTTTGGACTCGATAAAATCATTTTGATTGAACTTTAAAACAAATATAACATGAGTTAACACTTTGCTTGGATAGTGTCGCTGCTGAACTGGAAAAGTGTGAAACTCATTAGCATTAACTTGATTTTCTATGGGTATAAATAAAAATGATTTATGAAATGAAATAATAGCGCTTCTAATAAACTAAAAATCATAATAATTAAAATTACCGATAGTTCAACTTATTGTGATGTCCGGCAAGTCCGACGACATCTGTACACAGAGCACCTTTTGCGGATGTCGTTATGGACGGCATTGTAATCAGATGTAGTCGAGCGGTTGTCGTCCATGGACGATATTCGTAGTGAAAGCATTAATTTTTTTTTTTCAAAATCTATCATTATTAGGCCGACATTCTAAATATCGGTTTTGAAATAGTATTCCCCCCAATTTTAAATGTTATCGAGTTTTGCTCGAAATACCAGAGTTAATTCATTTTCCTCGCAATGAATACAACAAGAAACCTTGTTTATTAACAGAAAATACCCTGGCAATAATTTGGACTTAAATCATAAACAATGGAACAGCTTAACTATGGCATAATAAACAACGTCGCGTACAGTGGCCAGAAAATAATTTCATTCACATCGACCGGGTTATTAGTTTCCGAATATTATATTCAATTAGCTTTGAAACTATCGGAATAACGCCGTGCGGCATTGTTGTATTATTTGCATATCCTCTACACATGAGCCCCGCGAGGGGGAAGGTTGGAGGGTTGGGGGTTGAGGGCGCTATTCAGCACGTCGGAGGTGCATATGTGCGCCAAACATCGGGGCTAATAATGGAATAGTATTGAAACACCACAATATAATGCAATGGACGTTTCTATAATAGATTGTCACTGATAACGTATACGTCGAATACAAAACAATGTGAAATTGTACTATGGATGCGGCCACCGGATTGAATCTTGCACACCGTAATTATTTTATATTGAATAAATGATTAATGGTATATGAATTTATTGGTAAATGTAATACGTATGGTAACACAATGTTTATAGGTGAATCAGTTAATAGTTGAATCGTTAAATTTTAATTTAGTTTGCTAACTTTTATGATTATTATTACAAATTAAACTGGTCAGGTTAATAAAAACAAATGCCATACATTTTTATATTTTTGTGAATGGTGACAATTTTAATATATTTATACAGTTGGAAAGAGTCCATTACAAAATAATACATTTTTACGACGGTGATAAAGCAAGTTGCACATTTATTTAGCCTTAACCACTCGTCTTTCGTCGGACTTATCACGCCCTGAGCACCGGACTTCTGTCGGCCTACCTATTCAATGCTCTTAAATATTTTATCATAAATAATACATTTTCCAATATGTATATACATTGAAAATACTAATTTAACTGAATCATTAAGCTTTAGCTCGTATTTTATTTTTGTGTATATTATCAATCACCCTTACACGTTTTGTTCGGGAGGCAATAGCCCTTAATAGCTTGGCTATATTTTCTAATAAATTAATTAAGGTGCTTTTAATATCTATATAATTTTATATCCAGTTTATTATATCAAAAAATCTATCTATTACCTCTCTAGTTCTGAATTTCCAATTGACAGTATGAGTGGTATAAGCAATTCCGTTCTGCGGTACAATGCGTTTCCGTGTTAAACGCTGTTGTACGTTGTATGTCAAATTGAATAAAGCCATCGATACGATGAAAGGCAATTTGTTTATATTTTGTTGTATAGGGGTTTTGTGACAGAATTGCATATATATACAGATTACATCGTCCGCATTTCCACGGTTATTTTATTTACGAAATACAATATTTGATATGATCGATGGTTTTAAAAAGTCATGATATGACAGCCAATGACTAATATACATGCAGAGAATAAATTTAAAATACAATACTGCGGCTTGGCACGATATAGCAGTTTTAAAATATGGACAGTTTGGCACTGATATTATCACATTTGTATTTGACTATCTGAAACTTCGGAATTGATACGTTTTTTAGGAAATATTACGATTGCTTTACTAATTAATATTATTGAAAATTATTCATAAAATTTTAATTACGTACCTTTTGAACTACAGATGTCATTTCGCGCACGAGTTACCACTATGGTTATTCCTTGCAGCGAGAGCACAAACGATCTATAAGTTATTAAAAAAAGTTTAATTGGAAATGATATTATAAAATTCTAATTGTCCAGTTTGAATTAAAATTCCTTTTGAAATTAATTTTACTTGTAACGTATTGTGAACTATCACATTTAACTTCAATAATAACCTTAATCAAGCTACGTTGAACTTCTGTGCGTTATCAACAATACCCTTAATGAGTGTACAAGTTCTGAGAATCAAAAAAAACCAACTTCCATAGTTCCATAGTACAAATATAACTAGTACAATGTATGTATATGAAATGTGTATATTGTTACATATCCGTCGACTAGACCGATGTCTGGATCGCGCTAACCACAACTTACAGAAAGGGCTGTAGCCACAGGGAACTTCAAACATGACCGCTACAATGCGACCTCAATGGGACAGGGGCGGATTTAAAATAAGAGGTCAAAGTTTTCCGAAACGCCATAAAGGACCTACCTCTTGGTAAGCCTCCAATGGACATGGGGACACATTAATTGAAACAATCTAACTCCTGCCACCAAATTTTAAAGAAATAGGCCAGTGATCCTAACCCTCTTGCGTCCATTAACCTTATAAGCAAGTAATCAATTTTTTGTCCCAAAGTTGTCTATATCATTTTATAAAGAAGCCGTCTTCAATTATGTTATCAAATATTTCATAGAATTCCATTTGATAAAGATATCAAGGAAGCGATCAAAAATACAAGTGTATCAACAATTTATCAAAGCATCTATTCTAACAGCTTTGAAACAAGCCTAATCCAATATTTCGGGTGCATAATTTAACTGGTACATATCACCTTTATCTAAGTTTTTTTATCCTAAACGTGTCTCAGAAGCACTTAGATATCGTTCGATGCTATCTGGTCGTATCAAATCTTCTATTATGGTCCATTTGTATACAGTCCAAACCGGGCTTTCTCGTGATAAGGAATGGTTATTGCCAGTGGAATAAATAAACGACAATTGAATAGAGAAATTTTCTTGAAAAGACTACATCTATTAGTTCATGCTAATGGAACTATTGCTATTGGAAGACAAGAATGCATTTAATAAGAAATATACGTCTGGAACCGCAATTCGTCATGGATTTCAATTATGCGTTGTCAATTCGTGAAGTTCTTGGGCGCCAGTTAAAAAATCTCATTCTTAATAAACGTTACTAAAGTTCTTGGTGCTGAAAGAAATGTTATGACTACCGTGTCGACAAAGACATTACGTTATTCTCGAATGAGTGATTATTTCTCATTTCAGATTCTTGTACACGTAGGTAAGAAGTTGACTGACGTGGTAAGAGAAGTTAATGGTCACGCACAAAAATATAAGAAAAACATAAAATATTTTAAATATATTTTTTCATAATGTACCCATGTTAATAGATGCTATTAACAAATATCTGTTAGTAAAAAAAATATTATAGAGATATTCCATTACCAAATTCCTCTCTCCTTAAACGGCTTCATTCAATTTAATTTTCTCTCAATTAGAGACTTCAAAAAATATTTTTCAAATAATTATTCCCCACACCGTCGAGTGCCGTGTGTGAAGTTATTTTACGCTTTTTACCAATATTAGTCGTGGTGGTGTTCATTTGTTTACACGGCGCTTCAACAAAGACTTCGAAGAACTTGTTTTCTACATCCACCGGTAGTAAATGTCCAATTATCACATGTATAAAACTATTGTGCCGTCCGATTGAGAAATACCGGGAAGTTGGAAAGCATATTTATACAAAACATTTGATAAAACTGTGTTGCTCGGCGAAGATTTTTAATGGTTGTTATTATAACGGTATATGTCTACTTTATGAAATATTGTATTTGTCGATGTATTAACACCGAACCAACAGTTTGAATATAAATTCTAATTATCAGGATTTCTCGATGCACTTGGAATTTTAGGTTTATTAGTACAGTATAACGGCAGAGTAAATTATATTCACGGGTTCTTAGGTTAACTCATTTTCGTATGAAATTGAACATATAAATGCAATTTATTGTTGAATATGCAATTGGTGTAAATTACTTCGTCATATAGTACATGCTCATTTTCTTAGCAAATAGAATTGAAAATCATAAAATAAGTTTTAATAATGGTACATGATAAATGAAACTTGTACTTAATATAGTAATTAAATGGGATATTACAAACTTTAGTGCTTGTCTGGATATTCATCAATTTTATCTCTAAAATTAAATAATCAATTATAATGCCATCCCTTTTTTATATTGCTCACAGTTCAAAGTCATTGTTTTATCTAACAAATTCCAGAATAAATTGAATTAAAAAAATAAAAATAGAATATCTAGTACTAGTAATATCTAATATTATCTAGTTTCTTTGCTTTTTATTTAATTTTTTTTATCAGAATACAATATCCTAGAAGCTATTTGGCTAAATTCATTCACTCACACCCATAAAGTCACATATGAAATTTTTGTGCTAAGTTTAGATATATCAATAGGAGTCCCTCCAACGAGTGCTTCAACAATTCTGATAATTACTCTAAATATGTGGTAATGCTATATAATGGTCTTGAATATTGTTTTTTGGAAACTTCTTTTTCAGTCTTCTTGGCACTGTTTATTTCAAAATTCAATATGACATTCATATGTTTAAAACGTTCACTTACTTTTTAGTTTTGTTTTTTCATACCCACGTTAAAATTATATGCATTAACGCGTGAAACCACTTATTTCATTAAAATAAGATTTGATATCAGTATCAAATTGAAATAAATTATAAACTATTACTACAGACTTCTGTTTCTTATACGTCTTGTCTCAGATTAGATCTCGACGTTCGATCTTGATTAATGTATCATTCCAAACACCTAGATTTGATTTGGATCACATCAATAAAACTTGATTATAAAATGAAGACTATAGATTTCTAAGTTATTGTTTTGTTTGATGCATTTTCATTAGTAAGGCAATTTAAAGCATTTATCAGAATGTCGTCTCTCTGCTAATGTATTTTCTACAATTGCATCGTGCACCTATGTAACAATATTTGTTACTCTAACAGTACATTAACTTTCCGCGATCCCGTATAACTCTCAAAATTCCGTGCAAATAAACTGCAACAGAGCTTAATTTGAGTTAGAGTTAAGTAGAAACTTATTCCAAACTACGGGCTGAGCATCGGAAAGCCCTGACTGGCACCGTATTTGTACTGTGACTGAAGTATTCTCCTCAATCGTTTATATAGGTATATCCAAGGTAAATGTATAAACGCAAATTCAGGTCCTAAGCTTTCCATGTATATCCTAGATGAAATGTGAGAATACACTATGAACAATGACTGTAACATGTTTCATGAATAGTTCACTAAATTGCGTATAATTTGCACAGCAAAATGTTTTGGGCGCTAGATAAATAGTACCAGAGTGGTTTCGGGTGAATTTATATAAATTTATATGAGACTGATGTGAATGAAAACTTTTAAGCTGATAATTTATTGTTTGAAATTGAAATTCCGAATATTTGTGATAACGTGACACAAAACAAATAGGTCGACAATTCATACAATTTATTGCTAGTCGTGTTTTTGTTTTAAAATTATTCTGTATTCGATTATAATTACTGGGAAATTTTCATAGAGCAAATGTTTATTGAGTTTTCAATCAAATGTAATTAATTTTCAATTCGTGCTGGAAAAAAATAAATATGTAAAATACTAAAATTATTTGTACAATGTAACATTACAATAGAAGCATTATATGGACGCCTATGATAAATGTTGGCTTAAATATACAAAAAAATTTTACAAATGACTTGTTTAATCTATGTAACATTCAAGTAACAATATGAAATCACTGAATCTTCCTAATATAATCAACTAAAGGGCAATTGTCTAGTAACGCCATGTTACGCTTCTTTCTTGGTACTGCAAACTGTCTATTTTACCAAAGAATTGGTCCCTAAATGCACTTAAAAGAAAAATTGGATCAATGTTCCTTCTGATTATCCATTTATCAACAAACACCAAAATAACTGATCAATTTTTTTTTCTGATTAACAGCTGAACTTCCAACTATGAATTTCCAATAACAATATGTGTGCACATCAAATCAGCAGATATAGATTTGTATGAATGTCCTTAAATCCTAATTAATTTGTACACATTTTTTTAATATGGCGCTCAAAAAACAATGTATAAAAGTACTCAATCAAGCACATAATGGACTTCCAAAAATAGTCATCATCAATCGACCGTATCTTAAGTTTTTTTATATTTATTTCAGCAATTAAATTAAAATCAATGTTGAATCCTCAATGAATCACCAATCGTTTATTGTAATGATTTATTGATTTACCATTGTATTCGTCCGTCACGCCCGTTTGCAAAACTCGCTTAATCATCTTCGATTAACAAAATTTGCAAAGGCAACACTAAAGAACAAAAGCAAGTGACATATTAATTTTAATGTCCCAGTTGCGATTTGCATTTGTTATCGACTGTCACCGACTGTGAATGTCTGCCTTGCCTCGCCTTTGTTAGCTAAGTTCTTCATTTTTTTTCTTGAGGCAATGTTTCGCAATAGATAACATCTGAAATCTTTTGTTCTGGATTTTAATAGCACGATGACATTCCTTAATGTCCCGTTAAACGGCGGTCTGCGGTAGCTTTTATGTCAAATTCGTAATTAGCGGAGTGCCCACGCTATGTTGCTTTTAAATCTTTAATAGGGTTGCCATACTTTCCAATGGGAGGGTGACTAATATAAAATACAAACACGCGAAAACCGTGTCCGGAATTTTAATATCGTAAAAATTTGTGTCACGGTTATAATATTCATATGCGAGGTAAAAACATGCTTTGTAATGCAGGAATATTAATCAAAAAATTAAGGGCACCAGGCAGAAATTTTAATTCAACCCTCTGTGGGTCCGCGTAACTTTTAGGTCACACTCTGAATTTTTTGATATTTTACCAAATAAATATATAAACCCTATTTGAGATGACACATAGATCTTAGAATTTAAATTAATCACAATCATCACAAAACTCTAAAAAAAATCGTCACATTATTAACGGATGCCTCAATTCTATAACGTTGTAAAGGCAACTAATATCAATATTAATTACTTGTGCTAGGCTTTTCTGCCTGAAATATTATTTTCATTTACAGAAGTGGGGTCATTATAGGCTGCTGTGACTTGGAAGTGATGTAATTGATTAACAACAAAAAATTATTTAAACAGTACAGTACAGTACAGATTTTTGTTTTCCCTATTTTTATGTAAAAAAAACGGCCCTTAGATGGTTCGCTAGAAATTTAATTGATTATATGATTGCGTTACCAAGAGTGCTATAAAATAAAATTGAATTCCGATGAAACAAAGAAAATTTAATCCCGACAAATGTAATATATTTTATGGACATGAAGCAACAGTTTTTCAAATCAAATAACATTTCACAAGCAATCACAGTATTTATTGTTACTTTACGATACTTTGAAGCAACAGTAATCAACAATTACAAAATATATGACTTTAGACAGAAAACTAATATTTTTTCCAATTATTATTTAGAAACACTGAACGATCTCTATCCACGTCCAGAAAGGAGTGTTCATTTCTCGCAGTTTTTACAGTCATCAGTTCTAACTGAATAGCTTCTGTGATGTTTTAAAGGAAATGAAGTGATAAACTTTCTGCTTTTGCCATTCGTCTGATAAATATCTGTGGTTTTTCTTCAAAACATTTCTGCAATTTAAAAAATATGCTGGGAATAGAAAGAATAAAGACGAATACTTTTGCATGGTGGATTTTAGTTAATGGCTCTTTTTAATTATGCTTAATAGGGTAAATATTTTATATAAAAACCCTTTTGAAATTGTAAATGAAACGAGCCATTAAAATAAATAAATGTCATTATATGATGTTTAACGGTAATTAAAATGTTGAATATCTAAATGGTAGAGATTAATTATTCTTTGCGTCTTTTGAATATATTTTCAGCTTTTTATGTGTTTTTATGAGTTTAAAATGTATATTAGTATATATCATTTAAACAAAATATAAATGTATACTGATTCTTGATAAAAAATTTGTATGCAATTCGCTGTATTCGTTTACTTTGCCTCAGTGCTGGAGTAATTTCCTTGCAAAATAAGTATAACATGCCTGTTAATCTTATATGAATAATAAATCGAGACATTTCGCTTATCATTTAATTGAATTAAATTCTCATAAAACTAATCTCCCATCATTTTTTATGAGAATTTCTCCAGTCATTCCTGGCCTTAATGAACGCATTAATATTATTTGATTACCATTTAAACAAACAGGCGGGACCAAGGTTGTACTCAAAAATCTCGTATCAAACAATCGCCCTCGTATTATTTTTAGGTAAAAAAAATATATCTGCCCGATCATCACTTTCATTTCCCGACAGTGAATATTTTAGCTTCACGACATCGCATTTTATAACGTGCTAGATTGTATTGTGCCGATAAGTAGGGATGAAAAAATAACTAAAAATCGATTTTAACTCGATGGATAAGGGTTTAGATAAAGACAATATCGAAACCAAAACCTACCATTCGTACGTTTAATTAAAAAAAATTTATAGCATAATAACTCATTGCAAAGTAACCATTGATGTCCTATGCTTTCTCAATCAAGAATTTAGGAACCAAATCATTTTGATTTAAATTAAATTCAGCGAATTTTTCCATGTTTAAAAATTTCAACAATGCATCAATAACAAATCTAGTTATTTCTTCCATCATCGATCTTTTTCGACATTTTTTTCATCCCTAAACCTACCCACTCATCATTTGGTATTCAGGAGCGTTTTAGAAACAGCCCTGGAGAGGAAGTGTAGGAATGGTGTGCTGCGAAAATATCAGGGAAATTAAAAACTTATCGCAAATCTTGAAAAGTCGACAGTAAAAGCATGCCGGTGAATAAAAAATGCAAAAGATAGAGAGAAAAAATTGGCCCGGATGAGATACTAGTCGAAGAGCAAGATGCCAATAATAGATGTATTTATGTAAATGAGGAATATGATGATAAAGTATAGGTATTATTGTGGTGATTTATAGAAGATTATTGAATATTTGTTTATGTATTTTGATTTTGAATGGGGGAGGAAAATTTGATTTATTGTGGCTTAGTAGAAGTCTTGGCTTCATAAGACCTACTAATTACCAAATGATATTTGCATTAACATCACATGATATATTACACTTATTTAATGATTTCACATTACTGCTCATTATATAACATATTACTTCTACTTATCTCAAGTGTGTTTTTTACTTCGACTGTAATAATAATTTTTAGCCAAGAACTCCGACAATCAAACGCATTAAAAATGACGGGCGCATATTTACTAAATGTTTCCTTTGTGCTGTTGTCTGTTCCCGTCCATTTGCCTTTCGAATCAAAAAACCAAAAAATCAAAGAAAAAAAATAGTCAAATACAATGAAGCGGACAGACAGACCACTAAACGTCCATTTAAGAATTAAGAGCCTCTTTCCGCTCTTTAAATTCACACACATACTGAGAAATGACCGAGCTTCAACAATGGAACACTTTAGGTTTGTTAGTTTGTAACATGGAACAGTAAGTCCTTCTGTGGTTGTGTACTTTTAGAGGTAAATTTTAGGTTCTTTTATGTATTTAAGGTAACAATATATCATCTAATTACTTTAACTTTTTAACTTCAACTTGTAAATGTGAAAAACATGTTATATTGATTTACTGAATTATTTTTAATGTATATTTAATTTGTTTCCCACAAGTTGATTCCGAACCGATTTCATCCGCACCGTCTCTTCCAATAAAGTTTACAATACAGTTATTTGATTTGTATCAGGAATATAAAAAGAAACCATCTTAACTCATGTTTAATTAAAATGGCAAACGACCGATAATTAACAATCAAGTCCCTTTTAAGTGTCCATAAAAATTTGTACACATTTCAATTAAAAGAAGATCTTTCCAAGCGGAGATATTTATATGACATCGGGTTTCTCATTAAATCGTCTGGTGACCGGATTGAACAGAACATTACATTCGGTAATGTTAATTCGAGTTACATTAGTTTTGTTTCCCACAAGTGATTTGTATTCAAATTAAAGCAGTAATTAATATAAATCTTGCGGTAAACGAGTGCTGACTTTGTGGCCGTGAGCGATGCCTCTAAATATAGATAGGTCCCGGTTGATGTTTCACGTGTTTTCAAAATATATGTACTGGAAACTACTGACAGAGTCGTCTCTCATAAATTAGTTTACATAGAAACTGTCGCATACTAATAAATCTTCGAAAGCACGACTTCGAGAATGCATCTTTTGATAGATTGGTTTTTACATATTTTGAGAATTTGTTACTTTTGAAAATAAAAATCCGTCCTGTTCATTTCCTATTCTAACCCTTTTAACTGTCCATTTCGGAGTAATATGATATTCCCAATGTTTTTTTTTCTTGAAAGCACACATTTGTTTGACGACTGACCGATGTTATTTTTAAACATGGTAAAAAGGATTTGGGAAATATATCGTATTTTAAAATCAATAAAACTGATTTTATGTTTCAACCATGTTATATGTAGAAAAAATCATCAGGTTTTAAAGAAAGTATAAGGTTTTATGAATGTTATTTCAATTTCATGTAATTTTATATATACCAAAATATATTTTAGTCTGTAATATGCAAATCTGAACATCTAAATAAGATTTAAGTTCCAGACACAATGTATATGCTATGATATTCGTCAAAGTAACTGCATTTGCATATAACCAATAGTGTTAGTCAGAGGGCTCACAAACCTCCCAGATGAACATATTCGCGTAAATCATAAAAATATTACAAAATGCTGGAATTTTGATAAGATTGTACTTAAGCAAAACGTACTGTGTATCAAAATTATTTTAAAAAATCATATGTATGTTCAAAATTTTGTAAAACTGATTGGTGCGTGACGTGACACCAAAAAAATCTAAAAAAATCAACTTTTTTAAAGAATCTTTTCGTAGTATGTTTGTATTATCATATTTGATCAATTACTAAAACATCAATGATTTACCAATGTTTCCATTACATTTCCAGACCTAAGTCTATTCCCCTGGTCGAAGTTGTGTGCATCAAGAGGAACACTAAGGCGATTATATGAAAACGTGATTTCCGATACAAAATAACACTGTGCGTCCGCTATTAGTAATATATTCAATTGTATACAGACATTGTACAACAATGCATATTATTCAAAGTTTCGAGAATAGTTATTCTTTTTATAGAACCAAAATCATTAGCATGGCTCCGTACGAGTGAATCATGTGTTTTTGGGAAGTCGTTTGTATGGAAATGATTAATTAATCAGCGAGAAGATACAAAACGTGCAAAGTATTGAATAAGTTTAATTATTCGTATATAACAATAGATAATAAAAATTTCCTTCAAATCAACAATTAGCACTTATAATTTTAAATGGGTACGTTAATCCTTTTGTGTTTCTACTATAATTTATGTCTTCGTATTTTCGATTGAAATGTTTTTTATGCCCCCATAAAACTTTTCACGTTCTTAAGTTTGTGTCAGTATAACTAATTCTAAGCCACAACATTGGTATCATTTAGAACATTCAAAGCGATTAAATAATACTTTTTTCAACTGCGACCTAATGCTTGGAGCGTGCTTCTTCCAAAAAACAGAAACCATAAGTTCCACAATTTGAATAAAAATACTCTGACTCGGTTTTTATGCGGTTACTTTACAACATAGATTAAATGAAAGCCTTTATCCTGCATAGAAAATAGAATAAAAGTTTAGGTCATAAAAGTTTTATAGCAAACTTTAAAATTAACGCTTATATAAAGGGAGTGTTGAATTCTATAAACATGCAGTAATTCTATATGTTCTTTTGTTATCAAATGGCATTTGCCAAATTTTGTCCAGCATGACAAATTTGTCCTTTGTGCCAGGATACAATATACCAACTGTATTATGATTGTCCCCTGCATTTAATGGTGCGGGTACATTTAAAATTTATTGTGCATAAAATCATTCAAGACAATTTACCCTGATGCAGTTACAATGGGATTAGGAACAAACAATAAGAGATTCGAGCTAATTTTGGCAAAATGATTGTACTTCCTTGTCGATAACAATTTATTGAAAAATTATTCTGTAAATAGGAAACCAGATGATATAGTTGATATTTGATGTAGTTATTGCTGTATGTTGTAATCATAAACATATGGACTTAAAAAAGTTAAAAAAATGACAGTTTTTGACACGAATTTCCAAAATTATTTTAAAATTAGATTATTATGCAGATCAAATTTAATAAGTAAAATATAGTCGAGATTTGAATAATTTCAAAAACACTCGATTCGTATTAGTGGGAGACATGCTAATTAGTTTTTGGCAAAGGCAGATGATACGGGGGCAAAAGTGTCAAAAATGATAATACATTTTTGAGAAAACGCAGTGGCCGATTTGAATGATTCTAAAATCATTTTATTTGTATTGATGAACCAGAAACTGATTGAATTTTTGGGAAGGCAGGTCCAGAGGTTTCGGGGATCCAATAACAAAAGTGTAAAAATGCCATTTGGGAGTCAAAAATGACCAATAGGCATATTCTCATCAAATAATCAGATTTTTATAGAGTTGATTGCATTCAAAATAAATCAAAATTTCAAACAAATTCTGAAAAAAAAACATTTTTTTCAAAATTTTCAAAAAAATGTTAGAACTTTTTTTTTGAATTACGGTACAAGAAATACCAGCAATTTGCCTTAAAGCGCGATGCCTTGCTTAACATTTAGATTGTTATCGTTTTACAGCAGAAAAGTGGAGGCGCCTTAAAGAGGAGGTTGACAAAAAAACACGAAATATGACGTTGGCAAGGGGGGTCCTAGTAAGATATCAGGTGTATTTACTTTTTTATCTAATTTAAAAAAATCAAAAAATTTTCAGAAACATTTCAAAATTTTTGATTTTTTCTAAGATCTAAAAATACACGTGATATTTTGTAGGGGAGGGGGGTAATTTTAAAGATCATCAAGTATCATGAAGGGGGGGGATCCTTAGAAATCGCTGACGTGATTAATAGACGCCCCCTAGACTTTAAGTAAAACATAGCTAGATATGTGATTTGGTGCGCTTTAGAGATTTGGATTGATCATTGGTCAGGTTGTGTCTAAATTACCATTTTCCGGAATATATAGAGTCTATTATCAATCATTTATCTCATATTGGTCAGCTCGGCCCATCCCTGCCCGATGTACATATTAAATTTCAATCACGCGGCGACAGTTTAAAACGCCATCAGTCAAATCTCACGAGTGATAGAAATCTCATCGAGCTGCACACGAGTACGAGTATCGAGTACCCATAACTCATTTTGTCTTTAGTCTCGTCCTTTGGCGATGCGCGTCGAAAAGAAACAATGCGAAAAACGAACGAAAAGAATAGAATATTTATTATTCCATCGATCTTTTATTCATGACGACGAAAGCAAGTGAAAACTCGCACTGGAACAGAATCGAAATCGACTTTGTCTTTTATTTAAATCGGGTACGCTGTGATTTCACAGGACTGACAATGAAACAATTGGTTTTAGATGTCATTGGGAGGACAGTGAATTTGCAGATGGTTGATTGATTTTTTAAAATCGTATATACTTGAAAATTTTGAGTTATTTCTAAATAGCTCAAGTAAAAATCGCCTCTCTTGCAACTATAGCATATATAATAATAATATATAATAATAAAAATGCCAGCAACTACTTCGAGTATAGATTATTAATCATAACTGGACTGGGCAACTACTGGGTTGCCATACATTCAAGATTCATATATTAAGAAAATTCAAAACAATTACTAGATGTCCTAAAAGTGCGGCAGATTGTAATTAAAATAAAAAAAAATCTAAAAAAAGCTATAAAAATGTAGTATTCGATTACTAAATCATATATGATCTCACAAATTTTATCATATGTATTTTTATGAGATCTTTCATTGCAATTACAAAAATTATCATTTCCATAGTAAATCAATTATTATTTATTGGTTTAAACCTATAGTAATAGTGTTATTACTCAGGCTTCTGACTAACAAAGAGAACTTCAGGTTTACTCTTTTGGGATTGTGATGAAAATTTGCATGGTGATAGAGTTGATAGTCAAATCCGAAACCTTAAAATATTATAGGATAAGAAGTTCAGTTTAAAAAAATATGTAAGTTTTGAAAAATAGACCGCGCGCAATACAGATTTTGATATTAACATTCAAATCCCATAATCGTATAATTAATCTTTTGATAATATTCGTTTAACCCTAAAATTATAGTTATATAACACTTAAAATCTTTACAAATGGCACAAATATTAAATTTTTAATTATTGCACATTGCAAAGTTATATTATTGATAAAATTAGCCTCTATGAAAGTAAATGCCTTTAAATAAAAATTATTATATTTGGAATCAGAATTACCAAATGTAATTTTATATATGATTTTTTAGAAATTTTATTACTTTTTGATCCTACAAAATCTTTGATTTTAATATGACAAATTTCTTTGACAAATAAATTTCGCATAATACCTGTATCACGTCGGGGTCACCAATTATATAGTTTGATGTGATATTTACTTTATAAATGATTAAAAACACGATTTGACTTTGATCAAGATTTAATTTGATGAGAAAATATGAATATGTAAAACTTTTATATGATCAGAACAATATTTTAATGACAAATATAACAAGAGATGATTACGTTTACTGAGATCACTTTTGGCTATATGTCAGGGGACGCCATAAATGAATTATAATTAAATAACTCTAAAATTTATTACTAAAAAATTCAAAGATATTGACGAATTTTGTTTAATTAAAATTTATAAATCTCTAAAGATAAAAACACTTGAAATTAATACGAATTACACACTTTATTGAAAAATATTTGAAAAAAAAAATAATATCTAAAATAAGAATGTGTACTTAATTATATTTTTTTATATGAATTTGAAAAATTCTTCATATAACTACATAATTGAGCATTAGGTGATTCTGAAATTTATCATTAAGTATATTTATGGATGTATCTAACACTTGAAATTATTATAAAACTACAAACATTAAATTGCTTATTATTGGACTTTAGATCTTAAACTGATCTAAATTTATCAAGTTAGTCTTAAATTTGTGTAAACGTGATTTTGATAATAATCTTTTTTTCTTGTTTTGTTTCAGATGGAATGGACTGGAATTTGTTCAGGATATCGGTGAGTGCCAAAACAATTTTACCATTTCTAATATGCATATTGGGCTCAAATTACTAATCTTCATACGGTTGCATGATAGTACCAATTGTACTCTCAAAACGTGATTCCTTCGAATAATTTTGATATCCCAGTGCATTTCTGGGAACGTAATACGGTAAATCTAGCATAAGCTTAGAAATGCGTACTTTCTTTGTCTATGTAAAGCGAAACATTTGACTCTTTGTAGTTAGACGGTTGTAGAGACAAGGGACGGTTACAGCAAGGATATTACATGTTAGGAGAACAATAGAAAAACGAAACAAAAGGTTATACGGCGCCATTAAGGATGTTGTATGTTGTATATAGTATTTCAAAGTCGCGTATTGCGGGTGGTCATGCGCGTCATATTGTCGGCTTTAAAAATTTTGAGGAATACTTATTAAAAAGAAATGTTATAAAGACAGCAAAATCGACAGCAATAGATAACTAGTGGGGTGTATGGCATCGTGCCTTAAGGCAAATTGCTGGAACTTCCGGTACCGTAACGAAATGTTCGAGGAATACTGAATGTTTTCAAATTTTATCATCAATATTGTAGCATTTTCTTATGTTTATAAGAATTATATAAACTGAATTGCAAAGTTGAAATTATTTGTTTAAAGTATATTCGAACTTCAGACGGAATTAAAAATAAAATCTGAATTATTTTCGAAATACAAAAAAAAGTGTCTTTAAAAAAAATCCAAAATCAATTATTTTGTTTAAACAAGCAGAAAGTTCTTTAAATTATTTAATTCAAACGCTTAGTTCTCTCAAAGTCTGCCATTTTTTGCACAGTTAGCTCTGTATCTTCGAAATGGCTGGGCCTGCCTATGCCAAAAACTAATAACCACTTCTCCCAATCATTACCAATTGAATGTTTTTAGATCATTCAAATCGGATGCTCCGTTCTCTCAAAAACTCGATTTCTATTTTCTGCACTCTTTGCTCTTTATCTCCGTAACTGCTGGACCTGCATTTGCGAAAAACTAATCTGCACATCTCCCTATCAATATGAATCGAATGTTTTTTGAACCATTCAAATCGGTTGATCCGTGCGCCCGAAAACGTGAACGAAAAATTGTATCCATACATACACACAGACATCCATTTTTTCTTAGGTGTGCCAAAATGTTCAGAAACCTTCAAAACGTCGAGAAATGCAAAAATTTTCAATTTTGATTTTTGAACGATAACAATAACTTACCCTACGGGAAGGTAATAACTTACTTCCAATAAAAAATATCTAACTGATGGGTAAACGTTATTTTTGTTCTAGCAATCATCATATTAGTGATAATAAAAACTAAATATTTTTGTTTAACCAAAGGCTGTTTTATCTCACTCATAATATTTTACAAAATTTTTTTGTTCAGAAAAAATTTTAAATTAATTATTCTATAATTGCCACTTGAATAAATATCAAGTAAAATAATAATAGAGTAATTAGATGATTTATAGAGTTTGTTCTTTCCATTTTCAAGCTGGCGAAAACGAATCAACAGAGAAAGTTTGCAACTATAATTTATTTTATACTTATTTATCTTGTGGCTTGTCTTTCAATCTTTTTTCTATGTTGCAATAGTCATCAATAGAATTATCAATCAAACTCAATTTCCAAGTACTATTAATAATCTATTTCCTACTCTACCAAGGCAAATATACAAATCTCTCCCGTTATTATTCATACTGTTATACTATACATCTTCATTAACAATTGCCAGCGTACCTACAGCAATTCTCGAAGCAATAAAAACAATCTTTACACAATTTTTTCTCGTAAATCTTTTGACAAGTCTCGAAAGAAAGTCTCGACGACACATGTGCAATAAAAACATACACAATAACTGTCCGAGCCACCGAGACCACCGTCAACGACACAAGATTTCAGTGCTGATTAGTGTGTTGAAATAATTAATTAATAATTATGTTTTTACATACAAAGACGCTATAAATTTTCAGAAAGCAGACACAGCTCACGGGAATGTTTTTAATTATCACATTTTTATTCTTTGGAGCTTGTCGTCCGGCCGTCGAGTAATGTTATGATATTCTACATGAATTATTATTATGTGTGAAACGGTGGCGTATTGCATGATTTATGCACATATACTAACCGAGAAAATGATAATGAGACGGTGATAATTGTTAATTCGTATGCGGATGCATATTTTTGTTTAAGAAGCGCATATATAAATAATTAAGCTTGAATAAATTTCATAGAATCTATTCGGAACATGGCTTAAGACTCCGCCACAAAAGGTACGTCTTGAATAGTCCAATTTAAATTCAGTTGCATATTATACAAGGCATATGTAAATATTTTCCTAATAATTAAATATTTTTTTCAATTTGAATAATGTTTTAATTATTATCACGCCACCGTTTTATTTCTGTTAGTGGTGCTTATTAAGTGGGTATCCTGGTCTAGAATTCTAAAAACAACAATTTCTTTCTTTTCGCATATTGTTGAACTTTAACTATTCAAGAATATTTGTACAAGAGTAGCTGTTTGATCGCGATAATCCTCCTCTACCATGTCCTTCCTCCGCGAAACTTCAAATGCATTCTTCTCGAAAATATTTTATTTTATTTACTTAAATCTTCACAAAGCCTTCTTTATATATTTCTCATCATTATGAACTACGCTCATCCCCAAATTCCGATTTTTATTATTTTTAAAAAATTTGAGAATATAAAATAACTATTCTTTTTGTCAAAAACAAATTCTTTAACTTGCCCGTAGCTCATACAATTGCGACATTATTCTAGATTAATAATATATTCACATAATTTTCTTCAGATTATTTAAAAGCAGGGCAAAAATCATGAGTCTAATGCCAGTTTTTTGAAACCCTCCACTTCATCACTAGATTTCAAAAACGGTTTGTCTTTTTAGGGTATTTGAAAAATTGCATAAAATTGATGCTTCTAGACCAGAATACCCCTCGACTAGATGAGATACTCGTAAATTACTGAAATGATCAAATTTTTGTCCAAAAATACAAGAAAATATTGTACATAATATGTTAAATAAGTCATAAAATCAATTGTCATTTTTTTCCAAGTTTGTTTTCTAATTCTCAGCAGGTGTTTTTAAGTAATTTATTTGCCAAACAAAAAACTCTATTCACTATTTCAACCATGACGACGTTTACTTAAAGCTTCCGATTTGTCAATATGCTAATATTGATAGAAAAAAAAACTCGTCCGACTAACGCAAGCCAAAATCAATAAATCTAATCCACATAAAAAGATCTTCTGTTTATTCAATTTAATCGGAAAACTACTGTTAGAAATTATATCGCTTTCTAAATAGGTACACAAAATAATCTCTCATAAACCACGTACAGTGCAGTTTAAATATTAATAGAGGCCATTAACATACCTGGAATGAAGTAAAATTAGCATTCAGAAATCGTCGAACTAAAAACTTATAAAAAATTGTCGTAAAATATAGAAAGTTTGTAGCAGTTTTTTAATTAACTCGAAACGCGCGAATATCACGAAGGGCCATAAAGATATAAAAGACAAATTATGCAGTTTTTATTTGCTAGTTTTCTTTGAATGTTACTTTTTAAATGCCCGCATGTGAATAAAGCAATACGAATAATTAAAATATAGTAGTCTGGCAATTTCTTTGAACATAATTTAATTAGAGTTTCACCGGTGGAATAATATGTCTTAGTTAAATATTAACTGAAAGTTCGAGAGAAAATGTAATAAATAGGTGTTCTTTCATCCAAAGAAATATTGCAAATCATGATTGTGTTTATAACCAAAGTCTTTACTTTTTCAAGTGATTTAAGATCAAGTGACTTATAATCACCATCTTCTTATAAGTGCATTTATTCTTGATGAATTCCATGCACATTTGAATGCAGTTCGAGTTAAGTTAAAACAATTTACTTTAAAACAATAAATAGATTGAGCATCGTAGACTAAACAGCTAATCCACAACAAACAAGGATTATTTAAATAAGACCGATGCAGGCGCATAGAGGTGCTGGCACCTAAATGACTATAAACATACAATGACCCAAACCATGTGGGCTGTATTATCTTAAAAAAATAATCTCTCTTTGCTATGTCATGACCGATGTCTTTATTCGTTTACAATCTTAGTTTTTTATCTGAGCCGTCAGCAAAGTCTCGGGGTTATGCGTCGACATGGAATAAAAATAAGGAATAAAAGCATTTAGCAAATTGTACATCATTCTTCATGTCCCATACGAGGCACAAGGCAAACTTTGTTCGGCGACATTGGTAATTAATAATAAATCAGTGACAGAATCATCAATAACACGGTCTGTTCACAGTTCATGTCATGCGAATGACAGAAATGCTCATTTGGATACATTCATCTAGAAATGATGCAGGAAATAAACTATCTAGCATTTATTAATATTCGAAAGCAGAGATAATTTCAAATATTTAGTTTATTCCAGGCAAAGAGTTGCATTAAAATGATGTGGGTAAATCATATTAACACTAGCATTAACCAAAATCTTTTTTTAAGATTTTTGTTTTTTAAACGATTTTTTTATTATGAAAATGATATAAAGTGAAATGAAGTATTTCACCAGTTTGCAATCCTTAAATTTAATCCTTATTAAATGCGCCAATACATTTTAGTACAATTCTTTTAAAGCAGGTCCTCTCAAAGTCGACCAATTTTGAAAATTTTAAATTCACAGTTTAACAAAAAGTCTTGATTCTTGAAAACTTAGGGCAATTGTGCCATTATTTTTTACTGTTACAGTCTTAGAAATGTTATTTGCGATTAGGGCTCTAAAGTTTAAATGAGCAACATCAATGAAAATTAACTACAATAACCAAAATATAGTCACGGTTTGATTAAAGCCTAAAAGGGTTAAGCCTGAAAGCTCATAATTTTCAAATTACTTGAGAATTTTTTTTTTCTAATTTTTTTCATGATCGTTGCGATCAATATTATTAACCCGTTTTGGCTTGACGTTGAGTTCTGGGACACGCTGTATATAATAGATCTATTAATATTTAAAAATTTAAAAACGCTCATATTTTTCAAACTTCTTGAAATATTTTCTAATTTTTTTCATGATTGCTATGATCAATGTTATAATCCCCTTTTTGCCTGACGTTGAGTTTTGGGACACTCTGTATATATAATGGAGTTATTGGTATTTATAAAAATCAATTTAAAATTAATTTATTGGATATAGTTTGTCGTGTTCTTTGTCGAAAATCGTTAACCTGTAAATTTTGACCCTGTTACATTTGGCGTATAATTTTAATACATTTATAAAAATTAGTATATTATATAGTTACAAAATATTTTTTTCAATAAAAATACAAAAAGTTCCATTCAATTACCATATTTTTCTCCGCTTTCATTTACTAAAAATGTATCATAGAAAGGTCAAATGTTATCGAGCATTCAATTAAAACTCGTATATCAATTTTAAATTAATAAGGCGCCTTCTGTGTAAAATTCCATGCGAGAAAACATAATTAATTTTTATGTGCATAATGATATGAAAGAACAGAGTTATAGCTTTGTTTTTGTCCATTGGCTCTTTTTTTGTGCCTAACACTCTCTCTGTTCCTTACTTGTGGTAAAGCCCTGTTTTCACAAAAAAGGATAAAGAAATATTGATAAATACATAAAATCGTAATTGTAATTGTAATTACTGAATTGTATAAAATAATTATTGCTATAAATATTGGAAACAGGTGTGCCGGGTGCGATAGCTTATAATCTTATAACTTGTTTATGTGACTCATGAGTAATATATGTACCCAATCAGTAATTTATGTTTACAATTGTTCGACTTTAGAAATTCCACATTATTCATTATAAATATATACCAAAATCAATCTATTACTACAATGACATTATAAGACTATTTCTATTTTTAATTCTTCCAAATCTGGTTACCGTTGAAGTGTGAAATAACCTCAACTAGAGAGAATTGAGACTACGTCTGAGACCTTTCGCATGATCATTATCTCTGTTTTTATTGCCCCCTTATGAAAAGCATGTGTGTGTATAATATTCTCTCCTTGTTGTTGGATACGCAGAATTTCTGTGAGTAACTTAACCGCGAGAACTAACCATCACCAAGAACCTGGTTTTGATGCATCTGCCTACTGCTTTTAGAAATGAGGTTCTGAAGCAGGTTCCAATATTGATAAATTAATTTGTAAATGAAACTGTAATTAAATTATTATGGTAAATTGATTACTTTATGAAGAATTTGCATATATGATAATAAGAAAAAAAAAATTACAATGTTGATTGATTATATTACAGACGTTAAGGCAAAGCATCATGGTCAATATTTTTTATATGGAAGGTATTTTTATATAATAATTAATAATTTGATATACACAAAAAACTATTATAACTTATATTTTTTTAAGTAAATATATATCTACTATTGTATCTTATCTATCAAATTTTAAAAATTGTACCCAAAAATATTCAAACTCTATATTGGGTTAAGTTACATCAACTCCCTAATCCAAAACTTGTTTGGCAACATATATTTACGTATTCTAGTCTGGTTTCCAAAAATATGATAAAATCATCTGTTTTTGATATATTGTGCTCGGTTTAAAAATTTACATATATAATTATAGACAAATAATGAATGTTAATTAAGAAATTAAAACAAACTATTATCATATTTATGATATATGTAAGATATGTTTTATACAAAGATTAATAGTTTGGAATATAAGGACTTAGTTAAACTTCTGATCTGAACCATCAACTACTTTTGTGTTTTAGCCGAGAAAAATGTTACCTAAAATATATAAAAATAATCTGTTCATGATATTTTATATTAGAGTTGAGAATTTACTTATATGATAATGAACAAAAAATCTATTTCTTCTATACATATGTCTATATCTATAAATTGTTTTTCGTCTGCAAAATATTCATAATAATATAGAAACCAATACGTCAAATTATTAATTAGAAAATTACAATTAGTAAAGTACACGTTTCGACACTAAATATGTGTCATCGGGAAAATAACCTGAAAATGTAAAAATGATAGGAACTCAAAATCATCGTCACAAAATTATAGCACATTTTTTACTGTTTTCGATCATCTGTTGTATTTTAGCCATACTAACAAATGTCTCCAAAAATACTTAAAAATCATGTGTTCTTAATATTCTACATTGGGTTTTGAATTGACTGGTATTTTTTAAATTATACATTTCCTGTGAGAAAAGTTCACAAAACACCCGCATTCAAGTTTTACTAACTAGCAATTAATAAAATTGATAAAAATCTCTATCTATTAACATCTGTTCTTCGGATGCCAATTAGTGCATGGACTATCGACAAATTTTTCTGTTTCACATGTTTTTAAGAATTTTTATTTTATATTATCAAAGTTATCACAATTCTTCTCTGTACACAGAAAGCTTTATTCATATAATAAATGTCCCATATAGTTGAAGCTTATCATCTCAGCACAGTGGTCATATTCATAAGATTGATGAGAACATGTTTAGAGAAATTTTGACCATTGACCATCCCGTTCATTTATTCTGAACGCAATGACCATGTGAAATTCGTACGGAAAACTGATTGATAGATGAATTGTAAGAATTGTAGTTTTGAAGATATGCGGGAACCGTTACAAATTTTAGGATGCGTATATTTTATATCATTAATAATAAACACTTGGCAAAAGATACTAAATTAATCGCTATTGTAGTAATAGAATGTATAGGGAAAAAATTGCTGAACAAATAGTGTTCGATGAGACAGCGTTTGATTTTACAAAAAAGCTATTAATAATGCTAATTTAAAAGATACATAGGCGAGACATGAAATTTCATTATTCGTATAGTATAATGAATGAAATCATTCATACAAAACGGGCGCTAAAATAACTCAAACAACTACGTAGGAGGTCCATGTTTTGACTCTTTATTAAAAATCAAATACATTAAAATTTTCCATGGTTAAATTCTTCGTGTCTAAGCATATACTATAAGGTGCGACATTTTTTGGTAATTGAAAAGAGAAAACCCAAATATTAAAAATTTGAAAAAATATCGATAATTATTGTACTAAATTACAATCTGAAATGATAAAAAAAATTAAGTATGGGTAGTATAGGTAGTTTTCGTTGTTAAAAATATCAAGAATTTAACATTCATATTAAAATTTACTTAGGTACTAATTTTTTTACCCTCTCAGCTCAAACTGTATTTTTATTTACATTTTTAATTTTATGCATAACATAGCAACGTGTAATCAGGTACAGATAGTATATAATAATGTCTTTTTGCATATATTTATTGCCGATCAAAGTTTACTTTATTTGTTAATACAATATGCTGGTCTATATGTATTCAAAGAGTATACCTCCAATGAGACATCTCTTTTTTATTTTTTTTACATATATAATGGATGTTAGAATAGATTCTTTTATGTGATAAAAATGATGATTGAATCAAATTTCCCGATAACTTTTTTCTAATTGATTTTGCAGATTAAATAAAATTTAAACTCGTACATGAATTGCAAAGAATAAATTTATCATTTCTGAAACAAATGTCTGTGAAAAATAATATTCAAAATTTGAATTTTTATTTTATTTTGTTCCACAAAGAAACTTGTTATTTCATTATTTCTGTTTTCGGTTTGGATCTGTCCACAATGGCAAAGGAAATTCAAATGAAGGTTTCGTCCACTACCAAGGGATATATTTGGATTATTAATAAACGGGTACCCGCACTGTCCCGTTACTCTAGGGAGAAAGCTACTAAAATCATTTATATGTCTATGGTCGTATGTATTATGGGCTTTAAACGGAAGGACTTGGGATTTTCTATTAATATTTTAAAAGATGACTTGGCAGTCAGTTTTCGTATTTACCGAAACATATTTTGAATAAATTATAAGTCTTAGGAAACTTGTAATAGCTAGGATTAACTGTATTTAATTACTAAATGGGAAAGGGTTTTGTTGTCGTGACTAATATTACTGATTTAATTATTAGGGAGTAATATAAAGATTTGAGTCCTTTATATACATATATATTTTTATCACCATAACCCGTTTATCCTCGGACTTTTTTCTTGCCATCAATTTTCTCTGTCAGTTTTGCATTTTCCGCCTCTTTACCAAACTATTATGCTCTTGATAGCGACACTATCGCGCCGGGGGTCGTAATATGCACTTTTTTCACTTCAGTTTTTGACTACCCTGTTGGCAATTCTCCAGGTTCTATATTAGGATGTAATGTATAAATGTACGAATTTTATAGTCTGGAATATATAGAGAACATATATAGTAATCGCTACCGAGAATTTACTGAATCACGCGGATAGTGAATAGTTAAATGTTTAGTGGTTATGAGATGGTAATAAAGTTTAATTAAGATGTTACATCAATAAAATGCATTTAAATTTCTGTGAAAATATTAAATTATTATTACAGAACTATTAGTCGCTACCAATCACTGATCTGCCTAAACTACTATTTTTTATATTAGGACCTATTTAACAAATTTTTGAAACAGCAGCATGTTTAATGTCAAATGTCAATACATGCTGACAAAATAAAGACGTCGTTGTAAAGAAATCGATCCGATTCTAGAGGGCAAGTTTTATGTTTGCGCTTGTATTAGTCATTTTTTTCGTATTTATTTTTCGTGCATGTTGTATCTTTCCCTTAAAAAGTTTGCCTAATGTGTTTCAACACAAACGTATCAATATTTATTTTTATATCCGAAAGCACACTCGCCTGGCATACATCATGTCTCTGAAGGAAACACTGAAATTATTTCAATGTTTATTGGTTTCTTCCTGTGTTTACAGAATCTTCCATACAGGGGCTTAACAATTTTACTCTTGTAAAATATAAGTAGTACTAGTGGTTATTATTCTGCTAAATATCAGCACATGGCTATTATCAACGTTAACCATAAACATGAAATTAATAATAATGTTAAAAGTTTCTTGTGTTTATATACAATTAGCAGAACCACTCAAAGCAAATCCATCAACGTACATGTTGTTTTTAAATTTAATATTAAGTAATTTAGTTATCTCGTATATATGCGCTTTCAAAATCCGTGTGAATATTCGTTGCAGCGGAAGATATTAATGATGGAA
>NW_020537324.1:7542389-7626997 GCF_003426905.1 Ctenocephalides felis
TCTAATTACTATTGATGATCGATTTTTCCCCGTCTATAAACAAACAAGCACTGGTCAAAACATCCTAGATTGCTCTAAGGGGGTTACCGGAAAATTCATTGCAGTTCCACGAAAAGCACTCTCATTGTACCATGAGCTAGTTTCCCGGCGCGGTAGAAAAGCAATTACACATCGATTGGCGTACACCGGACAGGGAAATTTATTTGTTTTCCATCGGTGTTACTTTCTGTGGAAAGCGCATGGAAATATATACGGGTTGCAAACTACGAAAGTGTAAGTGCTCGTGTTTGTGAGTTAGAAACAGATTAGCTGGTTTGCTCGCAATGAAAACAGAGTTGGAAAGTCCATCTATATAGTTAGACAGTTGAATCGTGGCTAATTCTGAATAATGAAACTTGTCCATAAAGGATGACTGTGAAAGTTGCTAAATGTGCAAGCATATATATCTAAGGGAAAAGGCTAAACTCATTATAAAAGACACCAAGGAATTATTTATTATTCACCTAACAAACCTACACCTCTAAGTTTCTTTTTTGTTCTACATATGAGCAAATACCACTATCCTTTATATTTCTTATTTAAATTACATTTATAATCCAATTCTTAACCTAAGTTTTACACGGTGTTTAACAAATCATACCAACAATTCTGGTATATTTCATGTGCAATGTAGCGTAGAGGGATTTAAAACTTTACTCATTTTCGCAAATGAAATTGCACTTTGCTAACATTAAAACATGTCTTTCCGTGTTACGCAGTTCTAGAAACTTGTACAGAAATGTAAACGAAGTTAAAAATGAACAAAAATTGATGAAACATCACAATAATAGAATAGTCACTAATAATTGTAAAAAAAGTCAAATGTCAAGTAAATTTTTTACGTTATATTAAACAAGTACAAATTTTTAATTAAATGTCCTAAGTAAATATAGGTAATGTTCTAATAATTTGCGAGTTGAAAATTATCAAAACAAATTTGTGATATATTTCAATTACTTCTAAATGTATAAGAAAATATAATTCTTTTATGTTCTAGATATTTTATCAAAATTATAAATAGTTATAGTAATTGCAAAAAAATCGAATTTTACATATCTTTACTTTAGTTGAAAATTATCAAAACGTATTTGTAATAGATTTCAATTACTTCTAAATGTATAAGAAAATATAATTTTTCTATGTTCTAGGTATTTTATCAAAATATCTAGAACATAAATTATATAATTCTTATAAATAGTTATAGTAATTGCAAAAAATCGAATTTTAAATATCTTTACGTTTCAAAGGTTTCAGAATAATTTGGCATTCCTTATAAAAAATGGATGTGTACATACGGATAAAAATTTTTGTCGACGATTTGGGAACACAGACAACCGATTTGAATAATTAAAAAAACATTCGATTTGTATTGATGGGGAGTCGTGATCATTAGTTTTTGGTAAGGGCAGGTCCAGCCGTTTTGAAGATACCCGGCAAAAAATGCTAAAAATGGTAATTTAATTTTTGAGATAACAGAGCATCCGATTTGAATGATTCAAAAAACATTTTATATTTAGTGGTGAAATGAAGAACTGATAGAATTATTGGGAAGGCAGGTTCAGTGATTTCTAAGAAGCCACGAAAAAAGTAGAAAAAATGTCATTAGGCGGTCAAAAATGATCATTAGACGTAAGCACATCAAATTATCAGATTTTTTATTAGAACATTTAATAATAAATACAAATTTTGTTTTATATTTCTATAAGTTTCTTACCAACTTTTATCAGAAAACCTTAAAAAAAATCAAAATTCTCAAAAAAAATTCAAAATATGATTTGAAAATCATTTTTTTTTTTTGAAAAATTTTAAAATCTCTGTCAAATTTTGAAAGTTTTTTAAAAAAAATTAAGGCTTTTATAAATTCACGGTACGCTAAGTTCCAGCTATTTGCTTTAAGGCCATGCACAACTAGTTTGTTCTTTAGATTCATGTACATTTATAAAGTTTGCTGTCACGAATTATCGTGTCTCTACAACGTAATTAATAATCATTACCAAATGATTCAAAATGAAATATAGATTTATGAGAACTTTTTACCAGGAATTTTACTAATATCAATGAAATATTATTACATTGTCGGACCATCAATATTCAGTCGTCAAATCCTCTAATATTTATCCAACAAATTTCAATCCATTATAATAAGCTTATTCGTCATATTATTCAAGAATTCATAGTCGAGTCATGTCACAAAAAAAGCGATGTCCGATTGATTGATGTGTTCCGTGCACCACTTTTGTGTTGGCCACCGGATCATCGCCGCCGTAGTATTATATAATAATATTTGAGTTGGTCGCGTCGACGGGTCGAAACAAATCCTACATTGACAAAATCTTCGGAGCTTGTACGTGTAAAAACGGTACCGAAAAAAATAAAATGAATGACTTATTGCTCGCATTATCCTGTTAACCGAATCCACGGGGACGCTCAGCGGGCCCGCTGCGCCCTGTACAGACAAAACATGCACTGTTATATATAATATCGGCCGTAAAACTTTATTGGGGCCCATAAGCGAACACTAATGGAATACAAGTATGTGGATGCATGCATGCAAAGTATTTGTTTTGTTAATTTAATTCAATTTATCAGTTGTCTTGTCTTGTTTTTCGCTTCGTTGAAATATAAAATTTAATTTATCTGACTGACGAGTTGAGCGAAAGTAATTAAATGTTCTAGAAAATAATTAAAAATGCTGCTTTTTGTTTTGATTCGCTTATTTATAATATTTACTTTTATTTTCTGTTTTTTAATAACGTTCATTTACACACACACATCCATACCATTTTTTTACATAGCAAACTATACAATAAGTACATTCTGCAAGAATTGTAGACAATTTAATATGAGGGCGTGTGAAGAATAACTATCCTTCAGTTTTCATAGCATTACATTTTTCTGTAATTTCATGTAATCAATATAGATATTTATGTGTGTGTGTTTACTTGATGATAAATCAAAATATCTGTAATTAAAAAAATCCTAATCGATGGGATATATTGTTAGTTTAAATCAGCGGTCAGGGAACTTTTTCAATCATTACCCCAAAATATTTTTGTTTAAGTTGATATTACCCCCATGGAAAAGAGAAATTATCCCCATGCGGAAAACTGCGTAACAAATACTAGTAAATATCAATTAAAAATACATAAAAATACAAAATAGTATATATCAATTAAAAATACATTATTTTTATCCCCAAAAATTCTATTTTCACTTCATTTGGAGTAATTTACCCCGGTTCTCCGACTATTGGTTGAAATCATTAAATGCTAAAAATCCTATTATTTTACACAAAGAAAAAATTTCATGTTAGAAAATTTTCATTGTTTTTATCATTTTAAATTTATTTGTGTAAATAAACGTAAGCCTGTATTCTATTCTTATAGTATATGATCCTTATCTTAAAAATATTTATAAAAAAAATCTAATTTCTTTTGTTTATTTGTTTTTTAATTATTATTTTAATATTTAGTTTAGTTATTTTATTTAATATATTTTCTTATCATGGTTATATTTTTTATTGTTATTTCTGATATTTAAAATCCTGTGCTTTAATTTCGTTTTTTTCCAGCTTATTTCACTTTTATTCCAATCGACTAGCATTTCCTAGAATTTGATCTATTTTTTCTTTTTTTTCCAATATTTGGTTAGTTATTTTCTCTAATTTATAAATTTTATTAGTTACATTTTTTATTGTTATTTCTGATATACTTTGTTTTATTTTCGTTTTTTTCTATACTTGTTTCACCTTTCTTCCAACCAAATAGCATTAGATTTACATTTGTGAACCCCCTCGATTTTAAATAATGTCATTTTGCATTTCGCTTTGCATTTGCAATTCATCCATCTTGGATATTATAAGTGGTGATCCAATAATGCTAATTAGAATTTAAATAAAAATCTTTTAATCTTGATGTGTTTTGTTCATTCTAGTTTTAATTTTGGCACATACGAAGTATAACATACTAAATACAAAATGGTCAAAATTAATACTATTTTTTTTAAACTCGATGACGATCAAAATGTATAAGAAACTAACTTGATTTTTTATCTTGTTCTTATTTAAACTAGTATGGAAATTTATATATGCATATCTATATACCATCCAAACTCGTAGAAAAGCTAAAAATATTATTTTAAAAAATTGAGTTGTTTAGAATATGTACCTTTGGCCAGTGGATTTTTTTTCCTATAGCTATTGATGCGTATTGTACTCTCAATTTTTTTCCATGGCATTTTTTAAGTACGCCCTCTTCTATTACTTAACATGCATCTTTTTATTACTTCAAGCGCTACTTACGAGTATTAAATATCCTTTTGCCAAAAAATGTTCCAGCAGAAGTTTCCATTATCGAACATCAAATCTTTTTTGATCCGATATTATTTAAGCGCTCTCATACGTGCGTGCACCCGTAAAAAGTCAAAAAAGGGACAAATTATATGTGATGTCATAATGCCGTCAGTGTTTTCCCTTTGAAGGATCGCTACACAATGGAAATACGTTAAATCCCTTATAGAAATCAGAACTCAGTGTCCTTTTTTATGCAGCAGTCTTTTTTTATGAACGTACTCGGTATTAAAACGAACCAGAGGCGAATTTTCGAATTAAAAGATTATGTGACAAGCGAAAAACGAAGTAAAAAATCTTTGTCGAACTTGAACTTTTTGTGAGTTAGGTCGCTTTAATCGCATCAAGAGATTCCGAACATTTTTGACTCATATTGAATTAATTCTGAAGAAATGTTCGGAAAGATGACAAAGCTATATGAATAAATTGTTGGGCAATTCAACGCCAAGAAATCTGATCAAAACGTTATATCTATCTTGAAAATAACTCATAAATTTTTGTTCACTTAGAGTTAATAATATGTTATAAAATTTACTATGATCATTTATACCAGCGGTTTACCCACCACAAAAAAACGCACAACTGACTATTATATTTGTGCACATTTGCAGAACGCATTACACACAAATATATTTTAGGTGTGAAAAAAAACACCTTTATTCGTTTAATTCAACGATCGTTGAACATTTCCCCTAAGGGACTGATTCACACCCTGTTAGCGATTCCGTACAATGCCAATCGATAGAGAATAAAAAAATATTATAATAGTAGTATTTGTAACGAAATTGTGTATATGTTGGAGGTATTCTGATGTTGGTTACCGTGAATTTATACAGTTTTTGGAATCGTTAGACACGCTCCGTATCTAATATTTCTCTGGGGGTTTTTGGAAGCGATCGGTGAAAATATTTAGTGCCGAGTATTATGAATGTTGAATGCTAATCGTGGTTAAATTGTATTTCATAAATGAAATTTTTGCAGATGCACAATAAATGCTTGTAGTACTACAAAAATAGTTTATAATATATTTCTAACATATGCTCAAGCATAATTTGTGAAAACAATGTGTAAAACAATGGAATGTTAATTGACCATACGTTATATATTAACAGCACTGACAACTCTCAATAGCACTGTAATCTTATTGTGATCAAGCTCTTGTTTTTTAAAAAGCAACCCATCAGTTAGCCTCATTTGTTTGATATATTTTTATTACGCTACAATTTCTGCTGAAATTAGTGAATTGTATGATTTTTGTTTTTGATCCGGCAATCCATAAAGGACTACTTTCATCGGAAAGCATAATTGACTCTGTATAGGGAATATTAATCTCAAAAATGGATACTTCTTAAATAGAATGATGATACGATGATTATTTGGTTGTGATCAGAATTCTCCTCAAAATTTTCTATAAGCTTCTCAATGGAATTATTAGCCTAGCTTTGCTAGAAGACAAGTTGATATCAAGCTGTCCGAGACGGAAATAGAATTTAGAATCTTGAGTTTGCAATACTAAATCCCTTTAAAAAAATGTATTAGTGATAGTAAAGGTGTTCAGTTTTTTTTTTTCTCAAACAGAATTGTGATGTATGGCAGAATTTTCCCTGACTCAACGCTTTTCTATCAGCTATTCCTATGAATGAAGAAGACTCCGCCGAATTTCGAAATCTCTACATTTATCAGTGCAAACTTTCCAAGAGACCTCATCAGTTTTAAGTTGATAAGTTGAGCGTATCACCTAGCGTCGCCTTCATGAAGCTATTTCCTGTGCCAGGAAGTGACTCTGCGATAAGTCACGCCCTGCCTTTGGTTCCTGGTGACGGCATGAATGTGTAAAGACACTAAATATATGTATGACTATAGGAAAAAACATACCGAAGTGATTTCTCACTGATTCACTTTTCCTATCTGTGCCACGCTTTTCCTCGATTTTACACGGAGTTGTCTCCTTATCGGATCCAGACACTTGGTAGAATAATGTGTATGGAGCGCGAATATATAACATTTCGTTTTTATCATATCTTTCCAGAATTTAAAATTGTGTTTACTTTAACATTTTCTTGGCGTTTATTTGATGCGCGGAGGAAATGATGTTTCGTTATGACAGGGCGTGCAAATTTACATTGTTCGCATATTAAATTTTGGTTGAGATTACGAAGTTATTAACGTCGAGAAAAATGGATGGGACGCGGGTTCATTTTTATCTGAATTATATGATGTTGGAAATGTTTGCTTTACTTATTAAAAATCATGACTTTAATAAGAAGGCTTCACAAGTTCACCCACGCGTAAACCTGTTTTTTAAATATCTTAACAAATCATCGAATTTTTATTAAAATTCCTTATTAGCCAGAATGTCTTTCACTTTCAAATTATAGAATATGATGTTTTAACCTGTCTGTTGAAATTTGAACTGATAAAAAATTGCAAATTTGGCCGGAGAAAATACCCTGAGATCCATCTTGCGTCCCGTATTCGAAGTTCCTTTTTCTGATTTTTTACAAATTTTTAAAAATGTTGGAAAGATAAAATAGACACATTAAAATTGATGTTTCTCTTACTAAAGTTAATTGTTCAGAAAAACTTAAAACTCTCGAAAACTTAAACTATTATTTCCTGCACTCTTTGCTCTGTATTTCCGGAACGATTAAGCCTACCTTCCCCAAAATTTAATCAGCACATCTCTCTATGAATAAGAATCGAATGGTTATTGAATAATTTAAATCGGTGCTCCCAAAAACGTCGATAAAAAATTGTGACAAACCCACACACACACATTTTTTCGATCTTGCCAAAAAGTTCAGAAATCTTCTAAACGTAAAGATATGTAAAAATTTTCATTTTTGATTTTGGACAATTACTATAACTTACCCTACGGGAAGTTAAAAATGAACAACTTTTATTCAGGAAAAAAATAAAAAATTAATAATTATTTGTTAAAGTATTAAATTTATAATCTTTAGCTATTTTTTATCCTCGTGGGTAAAATAATATTTCATTTACTACCGCGTGAAATTTGATGTGATTTTATTATAGTAATTTGCATATTCAGCGTTACATTTTGATTGTTTTAGATGAAGTTACTTCTACCTGTTGTGTATAACACAATATTCTCTAACGCATATTACAGAGACTTGTACATAGATTGGAGTTTGTTGATCATGTACATACATGTAGACTTCTGGTACTGAAAAGTAATTATTTTATGCAAATTATAAGCAAACTACTTCTTCATCTTCACTTGTTGATCTCCATTGGGCTTAGCACTTTATATTTTATATGGAGTGCTATGTAATATGTGTCGGGATACCAATATTTATATGTTTATTTAATTTACATATATCGGGATAGAGAATCGTAGGAATACCGATAAGGAATTCTCCAGAAATGTTTAATAAATCATGAAATTTAAAGTGAATTAATTGCAGCAGGTTTTTATGCAAAAAACAGCAAACGTTATATGCAAAAATATTACATTTACCTGATAATTTTCGCATTTCCAACGTTCACCAGAGTGTGTTTGAATACGCGAAATACAAGATCATTATCATGATATATGTTCGAATGCGTAGATATTAGAAATTTAAAAAAAGCAATCTCCTGTTTAAAATAGCATGTTGATGTTGGAGTATTGGAATGAAATGCAAAAGAGTCTCTCAATTTCCTATAAAGCCTGATATGATCATTGCATATGGAACATTACACGTGCTGAATTGACGTCATTTCCAGTAATTCAGCAATGGGAAAAAATAGCAGAATGGCGAAAAAACTTTATTTTTGATTTACTTATATTTGGCATTCTTTTAAACCAAAGTAATAACAATAGAAATGTGATTAAAATAAAATATTTTCATTATTTTTAAATGCCTTTCCTATTGTCATCCAACTATCAGATACACCGTCATGCCTTTTACACAGTTTCGGTTCAGGGTAAAATTTCATACGATATTATAAAAATATTACAAAAGCACAAAATAGCAACATCATATTGTTATATTTTGCTATAGCAAGGGTTGTATTTTGCAACCCCTTTATGGCTATTATGGACGGGGTAAATATATATGGTTGACGTTCGCTCGATAATTTATCATTCTGGGGCAGTTATCATTGGAAAATATCAACATGTCAAGCAACGACTTGATAAATACGTAAAACCGTAAAAAATAAATGCATGAAAAAGCATACATTTTATGGCACGTGAATTACATGTCGTTAAAAAGCGTTCGCTTATTTGGTGTAGCAGCCATTTCATTATGTACAACTCGTTTCATATGAAATTATTTATGGATGGTACATGGATATTTTTTGCAATACAAAGTAGGAGGACTACATCATTATATGCTGTTCTATTTTTAAATATTTTTTAGTATTTATACAAAAATGATACATAAACATATATCATTAAATATACTTTATGGATTTGACCTTTTATTTTTAACTAAGGCAACGTTTACATATTTGATAAAAAAATCTGATATGCTAATTTTGTGTTTTGACTTTTCAAAAGGATTTGCTTCGATTTGTTTTTACGACAATTGGCCAAGTAATTTCTTTAAAATTCATAGATATCTGCAAAAAAAATTCGGCGTTTTTGCTAATAATTCTAAAGCAATTTGGAACTTCAAAAACATGGGTGATTAGTTTTTGCTAAAGATCTGCCAATTATCGTAATTAATTCCCAAATTTTTTTAACGATTTTCATCAAACTTTGCATATTGATAGAAAGATTTATTGTTTCTCTACGAACACCCTAAAATATCATAGGCCTATGAATAGTAGTTTAAATATTTTTTAAAACTTGGAATAATTGCTACGCTTTTAGGATATAAATAGTGCATGTATCAATTGTATTTATTCAATATAATTAATATAGTTACAGATATTATGGGTCCAATTTTTGAATAAGATAGGTATGTTGTGGTAATGCTATGTTAGGGGTCTATATTCGTATGAGTTGGTAGTAACAAACTGCCACACACCCCTGGGTATTTGCTGTGTTCAGGCGTCTTGCACATGAAATCTAACTTCACATATGTGTTAAGAAAGATGCACTCATAATAAAAAATTTATATGAAGTTTGTGCGTTTTGTAGGTTAGGTTTCATGTGTACAAAAACTGGTCGCACAGCAAATGCATAACTTTTTGACAGTACGTTACTACCAACTCATACGAATATAACCCTTGATTCAGCATAATATAGCTATTTTATCCGAAAGGTCAAAATTAGTCTGTTTGTAAGATATCAATTGGAAATTAGATTGACTAGTTTTTAGTGTAAAGCCATAAATTTATTTTCAAAATAAAAGTTGCTAAATCTCAGTTCTTACTAATTAGCAAGTTGACTATTAACATATATCAGGAAGTTCATGCACCTTTCCAAGAAAAAAAAGCTCACAGCTAGTTCTGTATATTATCATGCACAGATTAAAATGTATATTTTTAGAGATCGATTATTTTCTCCAATATGGGATAATAATAATCTGCAAATTTAATCTTTTAACTCAGTTCGTGGTAGCATTTAGGTTATTAGCCGACGCCGAAATTCCATTTCCTAACATCCGGTATCGCTTAAGCGGCGCGTAATTCAAAATCACAATCCCCGGAGTCAGTATCAGCAGAGCTTGTAGCACTTTGTACGATATATATATATATATATATATATATATATATATATATATATATATTCAACTCATCCATATTCGAGATTATATTATCATCTTCTGTTATCATCGAATCGCATCATAAAATTTCCGGTAAACTGTGAAACCGTTCAGGCGGGCGTAATGTTAATATTGTGATAACATACTCCGATATTGGAACGATTCTCTGGGGTTTGGGTGAACTGTATAATTTCTCTCATTTCCTGCTTTTTAGAAATTTATAAAGTAATTTTTCAGCGGTTCCGGATTGAAATAAATAGAAATTAATATTGTGTACTCAATAAAATCATTTTGACTGAACTTTAAAACAAGTATAACATTAATTAACACTTTTGCTAGAAGAGTGTCGCTGCTGAATTGGAAAAGTGTAAAACTCATTAGCATTAACTTGATTTTCTATGGTTATAAATGAAAATGTTTTGTGAAATGAAATAATAGCGCTTCTAATAAACTAAAAATCATAATAATTAGAATTATCGATAGTTCAACTTATTGTGATGTCCGGCAAGTCCGACGACATCTGTACACAGAGCACCTTTTGCGGATGTCGTCCATGGACGGCATTTGTAATCAGATGTAGTCGAGTGGTTGTCGTCCATGGACGATATTCGTAGTGAAAGCATTAATTTTTTTTTCAAATCTATCATTATTAGGCCGACATTTCAAAATATCGGTTTTGAAATAGTATTCCCCCCAGTTTTAACTGTTATCGAGTTTTGCTCGAAATACCAGAGTTAATTCAATTTCCTCGCAATGAATTCAACAAGGAACCTTGTTTATTAACAGAAAATACCCCTGCCAATAATTCGGACTTAAATCATAAACAATGGAACAGCTTAACTATGGCATAAACAACGTCGCGTACAGTGGCCAGAAAATAATTTCATTCACATCGACCGGGTATTAGTTTCCGAATATTATATTCAATTAGCTTTGAAACTATCGGAATAACGCCGTGCGGCATTGTTGTATTATTGCATATCCTCTTACACATGAGCCCCGCGAGGGTGGAAGGTTGAGGGTTGGGGGTTGAGGGCGCTATTCAGCACGTCGGAGGTGCATATGTGCGCCAAACATCGGGGCTAATAATGGAATAGTATTGAAACACCACAATATAATGCAATGGACGTTTCTATAATAGATTGTCACTGATAACGTATACGTCGAATACAAAACAATGTGAAATTGTACTATGGATGCGACCACCGGATTGAATCTTGCACACCGTAATTATTTTATATTGAATAAATGATTAATGGTAAATGAATTTATTGGTAAATGTAATATGTATGGTAACATAATGTTTATAGGTGAATCAGTTAGTTGAATCGTTAATTTTTAATTTAATTTGATAACTTTTATGATTATTATTACAAAGTAAACTGGTCAGGTTAATAAAACAATATACATACATTTTTATATTTTTAGAAACGATGACATTTTTAATATCTTTTTATACAGTTGGAAGGAGTTTATAACAAAATAATACATTTTTACATTGGCAACCTCGAAGTGATAAAGCAAGTTGCACATTTATTAGCCTTAACCATTCGTCTTTCGTCGGTCTTATCACGCCCTGAGCACCGGACTTCTGTCGGCCTACCTATTCAATGCTCTTAAATATTTTATCATAAATTAATACATTTTCCCAATATGTATATACATTGAAAATACTAATTTAACTGGATCATTAAGTCTTAGCTCGTATTTTATTTTTGTGTATATTATCGATCACTTATACACGTTTTTGTCCGGGAGGCAAATAGCCCTTAATAGCTTGGCTATATATTTCTAATAAATTAATTAAGGTGCTTTTAATATCTATATAATTTTATCATCCAGTTATTATATCAAAATCTATTTCTATTACCTCTCTAGTTCTGAATTTCCAATTGACAGTATGAGTGGTATAAGCAATTCCGTTCTGCGGTACAAATGCGTTTCCGTGTTAAACGCTGTTGTACGTTGTATGTCAAAATTGAATAAAGCCATCGATACGATGAAAGGCAATTTGTTTATATTTTGTTGTATAGGGGTTTTTGTGACAGAATTGCATATATATACAGATTACATCGTCCGCATTTCCACGGGTTATTTTATTTACGAAATACAATATTTGATATGATCGATGGTTTAAAAAGTCATGATATGACAGCCAATGACTAATATACATGCAGAGAATAAATTTAAAATACAATACTGCGGCTTGGCACGATATAGCAGATTTTAAAATATGGACAGTTTGGAAACTGATATTTATCACAATTTGTATTTGACTATCTGAAACTTCGGAAATTGATACGTTTTTCATGGAAATATTACGATTTACTAATTAAATATACCAAACACTATTAATAAAAAATTTAATGACGTACATTTTGCACAACCGATAAATGTGTTATAAAATGGAAATGTATGTAAGTTAGTTAATTACTCTTTTTAATATTCCTTTTCGAAATTAATTTTACTGCATTACCGTATTTAAACTATCACATTTAACTTCAATAATAACCTTAATCAAGCTACGTTGAACTTCTGTGCGTTATCAACAATACCCTTAATGAGTGTACAAGTTCTGAGAATCAAACAAACCAACTTCCATAGTTCCATAGTACAAATCAACTAGTACAATGTATGTATATAGAAATGTGTATATTGTTACATATCCGTCGACTAGACCGATGTCTGGATCGCGCTAACCACAACTTACAGAAAGGGCTGTAGCCACAGGGAACTTCAAACATGACCGCTACAATGCGACCTCAATGGCACAGGGACGGATTTTGAAATAAGAGGTCAAAGTTTTCTGAAACGCCCATAAAGGACCAACCTCTTGGTAAGCCTCCGATGGACACAATAATTGATACAATTGCCTACCAAATTCTAACTGCTGCCACCAAATTTTAAGGAAATCAGGCCAGTGGTCCTAACCCTCTTGCGTCCATTAACCTCTAAAAGCGAGTAATCATTTTTTCGTCTAGATCATTTTATAAAGAAGCCGTCTTCAATTATGTTATCAAATATTTCATAGAATTCCATTTGATAAAGATATCAAACAAACCGATTGAAAATACAAGTGTATCAACAATTTATCAAAGCATCTATTCTAACAGCTTTGAAACAAGCCTAATCCAATATTTCGGGTGCATAATTTAACTGGTACATATCACCTCTATCTAAGTTTTTTATCCTAAACGTGTCTCAGAAGCACTTAGATATCGTTCGATGCTATCTGGTCGTATCAAATCTTCTATTATGGTCCATTTGTATACAGTCCAAACCGGGCTTTCTCGTGATAAGGAATGGTTATTGCCAGTGGAATAAATAAACGACAATCGAATAGAGAAATTTTCTTGAAAAGACTACATCTATTAGTTCATGCTAATGGAACTATTGCTATTGGAAGACAAGAATGCATTTAATAAGAAAATATACGTCTGGAACCGCAATTCGTCATGGATTTCAATTATGCGTTGTCAATTCGTGAAGTTCTTGTGCGCCAGTTAAAAAATCTCATTCTTAATAAACGTTACAAAGTTCTTGGTGCTGAAAGAAATGTTATGACTACCGTGTCGACAAAGACATTACGTTATTCTCGAATGAGTGATTATTTCTCATTTCAGATTCTTGTACACGTAGGTAAGAAGTTGACTGACGTGGTAAGAGAAGTTAATGGTCACGCAGAAAAATATAAGAAAAACATAAAATATTTTAAATATATTTTTTCATGAATGTACCAATGTTAATAGATGCTATTAACAAATATCTGTTAGTAAAAAAAATATTATCATGGACAATATTTCCATTACCAAATTCCTCTCTCCTTAAACGGCTTCATTCAATTTAATTTTCTCTCAATTAGAGACTTCCAAAAATATTTTTCTAATAATTATTCCCACACCGTCGAGTGCCGTGTGTGAAGTTATTTTACGCTTTTTACCAATATTAGTCGTGGTGGTGTTCATTTGTTTACACGGCGCTTCAACAAAGACTTCGAAGAACTTGTTTTCTACATCCACCGGTAGTAAATGTCCAATTATCACATGTATAAAACTATTGTGCCGTCCGATTGAGAAATACCGGGAAGTTGGAAAGCATATTTATACAAAACATTTGATAAAACTGCGTTGCTCGGCGAAGATTTTTAATGGTTGTTATTATAACGGTATATGTCTACTTTATGAAATATTGTATTTGTCGATGTATTAACACCGAACCAACAGTTTGAATATAAATTCTAATTATCAGGATTTCTCGATGCACTTGGAATTTTAGGTTTATTAGTACAGTATAACGGCGGAGTAAATTATATTCACGGGTTCTTAGGTTAACTCATTTTCGTATGAAATTGAACATATAAATGCAATTTATTGTTGAATATGCAATTGGTGTAAATTACTTCGTCATATAGTACATGCTCATTTTCTTAGCAAATAGAATTGAAAATCATAAAATAAGTTTTAATAATGGTACATGATAAATGAAACTTGTACTTTAATATAGTAATTAAATGGGATATTACAAACTTTAGTGCTTGTCTGGATATTCATCAATTTTATCTCTAAAATTAAATAATCAATTATAATGCCATCCCTTTTTTATATTGCTCACAGTTCAAAGTCATTGTTTTATCTAACAAATTCCAGAATAAATTGAATTAAAAAAATAAAAATAGAATATCTAGTACTAGTAATATCTAATATTATCTAGTTTCTTTGCTTTTTATTTAATTTTTTTTATCAGAATACAATATCCTAGAAGCTATTTGGCTAAATTCATTCACTCACACCCATAAAGTCACATATGAAATTTTTGTGCTAAGTTTAGATATATCAATAGGAGTCCCTCCAACGAGTGCTTCAACAATTCTGATAATTACTCTAAATATGTGGTAATGCTATATAATGGTCTTGAATATTGTTTTTTGGAAACTTCTTTTTCAGTCTTCTTGGCACTGTTTATTTCAAAATTCAATATGACATTCATATGTTTAAAACGTTCACTTACTTTTTAGTTTTGTTTTTTCATACCCACGTTAAAATTATATGCATTAACGCGTGAAACCACTTATTTCATTAAAATAAGATTTGATATCAGTATCAAATTGAAATAAATTATAAACTATTACTACAGACTTCTGTTTCTTATACGTCTTGTCTCAGATTAGATCTCGACGTTCGATCTTGATTAATGTATCATTCCAAACACCTAGATTTGATTTGGATCACATCAATAAAACTTGATTATAAAATGAAGACTATAGATTTCTAAGTTATTGTTTCGTTTGATGCATTTTCATTAGTAAGGCAATTTAAAGCATTTATCAAAATGTCGTCTTTCTGCTAATGTATTTTCTACAATTGCATCGTGCACCTATGTAACAATATTTGTTACTCTAACAGTACATTAACTTTCCGCGATCCCGTATAACTCTCAAAATTCCGTGCAAATAAACTGCAACAGAGCTTAATTTGAGTTAGAGTTAAGTAGAAACTTATTCCAAACTACGGGCTGAGCATCGGAAAGCCCTGACTGGCACCGTATTTGTACTGTGACTGAAGTATTCTCTTCAATCGTTTATATAGGTATATCCAAGGTAAATGTATCTGCAAATATACACGCAAATTCAGGTCCTAAGCTTTCCATGTATATCCTAGATGAAATGTGAGAATGCACTATGAACAATGACTGTAACATGTTTCATGAATAGTTCACTAAATTGCGTATAATTTGCACAGCAAAATGTTTTGGGCGCTAGATAAATAGTACCAGAGTGGTTTCGGGTAGATTTATATAAATTTATATGAGACTGATGTGAATGAAAACTTTTAAGCTGATAATTTATTGTTTGAAATTGAAATTCCGAATATTTGCGATAACGTGACACAAAACAAATAGGTCGACAATTCATACAATTTATTGCTAGTCGTGTTTTTGTTTTAAAATTATTCTGTATTCGATTATAATTACTGGAAAATTCTCATAGAGCAAATGTTTATTGAGTTTTCAATCAAATGTAATTAGTTTTCAATTCGTGTTTGGAAAAAATAAATATGTAAAATACTACAATTTATTTGTATAATGTAAAATTACAATAAAAGCATTATATGGACTCCGATAATAGTTTTTGGCTTGAATATGCAATTCAATCTTCTAGAAATGACTTGTTTGATGTAACATCCAAGTAACAATTTTAATAATTCAATTTAGTTCTTCATATTCAGCTAATTAATTATGAACTTTCCGGTAAAATAGATCGCAATATGGCGTTGTTATGGTAACGCTGAAATAACGATCTATTTTACCGGAATTTGACAAATATTTCTTCTAATTTTCAATTTTCCAACGAACATCAAATTAACTGATTCAATTTTTTTTCCCTGATTAACATCTGAATTTCCAACTTCGCAATAACGAAATGTGTTAACATTTGGACTACAAACTTAGATTTGCTATGAATGCCTTTAAATCCAAATTAATTTGTACACATTTTTTTTCATATGACGCTCAAAAAACAATGTATAAAAGTACTCAATCAAGCACATAATGGACTTCCAAAAATAGTCATCATCAATTGACCGTATCTTAAGTTTTTTATATTTATTTCAACAATTAAATTAAAATCAATGTTGAATTCTCAATGAATCACCAATCGTTTATTGTAATGATTTATTGATTTACCATTGTATTCGTCCGTCACGCCCGTTTGCAAAACTCGCTTAATCATCTTCGATTAACAAAATTTGCAAAGGCAACACTAAAGAACAAAAGCAAGTGACATATTAATTTTAATGTCCCAGTTGCGATTTGCATTTGTTATCGACTGTCACCGACTGTGAATGTCTGCCTTGCCTCGCCTTTGTTAGCTAAGTTCTTCATTTTTTTTCTTGAAGGCAATGTTTCGCAATAGATAACATCTGAAATCTTTTGTTCTGGATTTTAATAGCACGATGACATTCCTTAATGTCCCGTTAAACGGCGGTCTGCGGTAGCTTTTATGTCAAATTCGTAATTAGCGGAGTGCCCACGCTATGTTGCTTTTAAATCTTTAATAGGGTTGCCATACTTCCCAATGGAGAGGGTGACTAATATAAAATACAAACACGCGAAAACCGTGTCCGGAATTTTTAATATCGTAAAAATTTGTGTCACGGTTATAATATTCATATGCGAGGTAAAAAACATGCTTTGTAATGCAGGAATATTAATCAAAAAATTAAGGGCATCAGGCAGAAATTTTAATTCAACCCTCTGTGGGTCCGCGTAACTTTTAGGTCACACTCTGAATTTTTTGATATTTTACCAAATAAATATATAAACCCTATTTGAGATGACACATAGATCTTAGAATTTAAATTAATCACAATCACAAAAACTCTAAAAAAAATCGTTCACATTATTAACGGATGCCTCCTTAATTCTATAACGTTGTAAAGGCAACTAATATCAATATTAATTACTTGTGCTAGGCTTTTCTGCCTGAAATATTATTTTCATTTACAGAAGTGGGGTCATTATAGGCTGCTGTGACTTGGAAGTGATGTAATTGATTAACAACAAAAAATTATTTAAACAGTACAGTACAGTACAGATTTTTGTTTTCCTATTTTTATGTAAAAAAAACGGCCCTTAGATGGTTCGCTAGAAATTTAATTGATTATATGATTGCGTTACCAAGAGTGCTATAAAATAAAATTGAATTCCGATGAAACAAAGAAAATTTAATCCCGACAAATGTAATATATTTTATGGACATGAAGCAACAGTTTCATCAAATCAAATAACATTTCACAAGCAATCACAATATTTATTGTTACTTTACGATACTTTGAAGCAACAGTAATCAAACAATTACAAAATATATGACTTTAGACAGAAAACTAATAATTTTTCCAATTATTATTTAGAAACACTGAACGATCTCTATCCACGTCCAGAAAGGAGTGTTCATTTCTCGCAGTTTTTACAGTCATCAGTTCTAACTGAATAGCTTCTGTGATGTTTTAAAAGGAAATGAAGTGATAAACTTTCTGCTTTTGCCATTCGTCTGATAAATATCTGTGGTTTTTCTTCAAAACATTTCTGCAATTTAAAAAATATGCTGGGAATAGAAAGAATAAAGACGAATACTTTTGCATGGTGGATTTTAGTTAATGGCTCTTTTTAATTATGCTTAATAGGGTAAATATTTTTATACAAAAACCCTTTTGAAATTGTAAATGAAACGAGCCATTGAAATAAATAAATGTCATTATATGATGTTTAAACGGTAATTAAAATGTTGAATATCTAAATGGTAGAGATTAATTATTCTCTGCGTCTTTTGAATATATTTTCAGCTTTTTATGTGTGCAGCGAGTTTAAAAAATGTATATAAGTATAAACATTTAAACAAAATATATATGAATACTGATTCTTGGCAAAAAAAAATGTATGCAATTCGCTGTATTCGTTTACTTTGCCTCAATGCTGGAGTAATTTCCTTGCAAAATAAGTATTACAATGCCTGTTAATCTTATATGAATAATAAATCGAGACATTTCGCTTATCATTTAATTGAATTAAATTCTCATAAAACTAATCTCCCATCATTTTTTATGAGAATTTCTCCAGTCATTCCTGGCCTTAATGAACGCATTAATATTATTTGATTACCATTTAAACAAACAGGCGGGACCAAGGTTGTACTCAAAAATCTCGTATCAAACAATCGCCCTCGTATTATTTTTAGGTAAAAAAATATATATCTGCCCGATCATCACTTTCATTTCCCGACAGTGAATATTTTAGCTTCACGACATCGCATTTTATAACGTGCTAGATTGTATTGTGCCGATAAGTATATATAGGGATGGCAAAAAATAACAAAAACTCGATTTTAACTCGATGGATAAGGGTTTAGATAAAGACAATATCGAAAATTCAAAACCTACCATCGTACAGTTTTTTGAAAAAAAAATTGTACAGCATAATAACGCATTGCAAAGTAATTATTGATGTCCTATACATTCTCAGGCCAGACATTTAGGAAACTAAATCATTTTTATTTAAATTAAATTCAGCCCATGTTTTCCATGTTTAACAAATTTTGAACAATGCATCAATAGCAATATCTAGTAATATTCCTTCCATCATCGATCTCTCTTCGACCATTTTTTTCATCCCTAAACCTACCCACTCATCATTTGGTATTCAGGAGCGTTTTAGAAACAGCCCTGGAGAGGAAGTGTAGGAATGGTGTGCTGCGAAAATATCAGGGAAATTAAAAACTTATCGCAAATCTTGAAAAGTCGACAGTAAAAGCATGCCGGTGAATAAAAAATTGCAAAAGATAGAGAGAAAAAATTGGCCCGGATGAGATACTAGTCGAAGAGCAAGATGCCAATAATAGGATGTATTTATGTAAATGAGGAATATGATGATAAAATATAGGTATTATTGTGTTGATTTATAGAAGATTATTGAATATTTGTTTATGTTGATTTTGAAGTGGGGGAGAAAAATTCTGATTTATTAGTGACTTAGAAGTCTCGATGTTACTCCTTAATATAATTGATAAATATAAAAATAATATTTGCGTTAACATCACACAGTATACTACACTTATCTAATCATTTCACATTACTGCTCATTACATAACAAATTACTTCTACTTATCTCAAGTGTGTTTTTTACTTCGACTGTAATAATAATTTTTAGCCAAGAACTCCGACAATCAAACGCATTAAAAATGACGGGCGCATATTTACTAAATGTTTCCTTTGTGCTGTTGTCTGTTCCCGTCCATTTGCCTTTCGAATCAAAAAACCAAAAAAATCAAAGAAAAAAAATAGTCAAATACAATGAAGCGGACAGACAGACCACTAAACGTCCATTTAAGAATTAAGAGCCTCTTTCCGCTCTTTAAATTCACACACATACTGAGAAATGACCGAGCTTCAACAATGGAACACTTTAGGTTTGTTAGTTTGTAACATGGAACAGTAAGTCCTTCTGTGGTTGTGTACTTTTAGAGGTAAATTTTAGGTTCTTTTATGTATTTAAGGTAACAATATATCATCTAATTACTTTAACTTTTTTTAACTTCAACTTGTAAATGTGAAAAACATGTTATATTGATTTACTGAATTATTTTTAATGTATATTTAATTTGTTTCCCACAAGTTGATTCCGAACCGATTTCATCCGCACCGTCTCTTCCAATAAAGTTTACAATACAGTTATTTGATTTGTATCAGGAATATAAAAAGAAACCATCTTAACTCATGTTTAATTAAAATGGCAAACGACCGATAATTAACAATCAAGTCCCTTTTAAGTGTCCATAAAAATTTGTACACATTTCAATTAAAAGAAGATCTTTCCAAGCGGAGATATTTATATGACATCGGGTTTCTCATTAAATCGTCTGGTGACCGGATTGAACAGAACATTACATTCGGTAATGTTAATTCGAGTTACATTAGTTTTGTTTCCCACAAGTGATTTGTATTCAAATTAAAGCAGTAATTAATATAAATCTTGCGGTAAACGAGTGCTGACTTTGTGGCCGTGAGCGATGCCTCTAAATATAGATAGGTCCCGGTTGATGTTTCACGTGTTTTCAAAATATATGTACTGGAAACTACTGACAGAGTCGTCTCTCATAAATTAGTTTACATAGAAACTGTCTCATACTAATAAATCTTCGAAAGCTCGACTTCGGGAATGCATCTTTTGATAGATTGGTTTTTACATATTTTGAGAATTTGTTACTTTTGAAAATAAAAATCCATCCTGCTCATTTCCTATTCTAACCCTTTTAACTGTCCATTTCGGAGTAATATGATATTCCCAATGTTTTTTTTCTTGAAAGCACACATTTGTTTGACGACTGACCGATGTTATTTTTAAACATGGTAAAAAGGATTTGGGAAATATATCGTATTTTAAAATCAATAAAACTGATTTTATGTTTCAACCATGCTTTATGTAGAAAAAATTGTCAGGTTTTAAAAGAAAGTATAAGGTTTTATGAATGTTATTTCAATTTTCATGTAATTTTATATATACCAAAATATATTTTAGTCTGTAATATGCAAATCTGAACTTCTAAATAAGATTTAAGTTCCAGACACAATGTATATGCTATGATATTCGTCAAAGTAACTGCATTTGCATATAACCAATAGTGTTAGTCAGAGGGCTCACAAACATCCCAGACGCAACATATTCATGTAAATCATATAAAATATTACAAAATGCTGGAATTTGATAGGATTGTACTTAAGCCAAAACGTACTGCGCATAAAATTATTTAAAAAAATCATATGCATGTTCTAAAAATTTTAAAACTGATTGGGGCGTGACGTTGACACCAAGAAAATCTAAAAAAATCAACTTTTTTCGAAAGATCTCTCAAAGCATGTTTCTATTACCATATTTGATCAATTACTAAATACATCAATGTTTTACCAATGTTTCCATTACATTTCCAGACCTAAGTCTATTCCCCTGGTCGAAGTTGTGTGCATCAAGAGGAACACTAAGGCGATTATATGAAAACGTGATTTCCGATACAAAATAACACTGTGCGTCCGCTATTAGTAATATATTCAATTGTATACAGACATTGTACAACAATGCATATTATTCAAAGTTTCGAGAATAGTTATTCTTTTTATAGAACCAAAATCATTAGCATGGCTCCGTACGAGTGAATCATGTGTTTTTGGGAAGTCGTTTGTATGGAAATGATTAAATTAATCAGCGAGAAGATACAGAACGTGCAAAGTATTGAAATAAGTTTAATTATTCGTATATAACAATAGATAATAAAAATTTCCTTCAAATCGACAATTAGCACTTATAATTTTAAATGGGTACGTTAATCCTTTTGTGTTTTTCTACTATAATTTATGTCTTCGTATTTTCGATTGAAATGTTTTTTATATTGCCCCATAAAACTTTTCACGTTCTTAAGTTTGTGTCAGTATAACTAATTCTAAGCCACAACATTGGAATCATTTAGAACATTCAAAGCGATTAAATACTTTTTTCAACTGCGACCTAATGCTTGGAGCGTGCTTCTTCCAAAAAACAGAGAAACCATAAGTTCCACAATTTGAATAAAAATACTCTGACTCGGTTTTTATGCGGTTACTTTACAACATAGATTAAATGAAAGCCTTTATCCTGCATAGAAAATAGAATAAAAGTTTAGGTCATAAAAGTTTTATAACAAACTTTAAAATTGACGCTTATATAAAGGGAGTGTTGAATTCTATAAACATGCAGTAATTCTATATGTTCTTTTGTTATCAAATGGCATTTGCTAAATTTTGTCCAGCATGACAAATTTGTCTTTTGTGCCAGGATACAATATACCAAATGTATTATGATTGTCCCCTGCATTTAATGGTGCGGGTACATTTAAAATTTATTGTGCATAAAATCATTCAAGACAATTTACCCTGATGCAGTTACAATGGAATTAGGAACAAACAATACGAGACTCTGGCTAATTTTGGCAAAATGATTGGAAATACTTCCTTGTCGATAACAATTTATTGAAAAATTATTCTGTAAATAGGAAACCAGATGATATAGTTGATATTTGATGTAGTTATTGCTGTATGTTGTAATCATAAACATATGGACTTAAAAAAGTTAAAAAAATGACAGTATTTTGACACGAATTTCCAAAATTATATTTAAAATTAGATTATTATGCAGATCAAATTTAATAAGTAAAATATAGTCGAGATTTGAATAATTTCAAAAACACTCGATTCGTATTAGTGGGGAGACATGCTAATTAGTTTTTGGCAAAGGCAGATGATACGGGGCAAAAGGTGTCAAAAATGATAATACAATTTTTGAGAAAACGCAGTGGCCGATTTGAATGATTCTAAAATCATTTTATTTGTATTGATGAACCAGAAAACTGATTGAATTTTTGGGAAGGCAGGTCCAGAGGTTTCGGGGATCCAATAACAAAAGTGTAAAAATGCCATTTGGGAGTCAAAAATGACCAATAGGCATATTCTCATCAAATAATCAGATATTTTATAGAGTTGATTGCATTCAAAATAAATCAAAATTTCAAACAAATTCTGAAAAAAAAACATTTTTTTCAAAATTTTCAAAAAAATGTTAGAACTTTTTTTTTGAATTACGGTACAAGAAATACCAGCAATTTGCCTTAAAGCGCGATGCCTTGCTTAACATTTAGATTGTTATCGTTTTACAGCAGAAAGTGGAGGCGCCTTAAAGAGGAGGTTGACAAAAAAACACGAAATATGACGTTGGCAGGGGGGTCCTAGTAAGATATCAGGTATTTACTTTTTTATCTAATTTAAAAAAATCAAAAATTTTCAGAAACATTTCAAAATTTTTGATTTTTTCTAAGATCTAAAAATACACGTGATATTTTGTAGGGGAGGGGGGTAATTTTAAAGATCATCAAGTATCATGAAGGGGGGGGATCCTTAGAAATCGCTGACGTGATTAATAGACGCCGCCTAGACTTTAAGTAAAACATAGCTAGATATGTGATTTGGTGCGCTTTAGAGATTTGGATTGATCATTGGTCAGGGTTGTGTCTAAATTACCATTTTCCGGAATATATAGAGTCTATTATCAATCATTTATCTCATATTGGTCAGCTCGGCCCATCCCTGCCCCGATGTACATATTAAATTTCAATCACGCGGCGACAGTTTAAAACGCCATCAGTCAAATCTCACGAGTGATAGAAATCTCATCGAGCTGCACACGAGTACGAGTATCGGAGTACCCATAACTCATTTTGTCTTTAGTCTCGTCCTTTGGCGATGCGCGTCGAAAAGAAAACAATGCGAAAAACGAACGAAAAGAATAGAATATTTATTATTCCATCGATCTTTTATTCATGACGACGAAAGCAAGTGAAAAACTCGCACTGGAACAGAATCGAAATCGACTTTGTCTTTTAATTTAAATCGGGTACGTTGTGATTTCACAGGACTGACAATGAAACAATTGGTTTTAGATGTCATTGGGAGGACAGTGATTTTGCTCATGATAAAGAAAATTTTCGCATTTTTATATTCAAAAATTTGAAATTATTTCAAATAAAAGCTATGAAAGAGGTTGTATTCGATTACTGAATAGTCGTTCAAAATATTTAGAATCTAAATAATTATTAAGATTGTCTAAATTTTAGATAATCTCTTCAAATGTTTAGCAATATATTTATGTATGGTTTTTTGGAATCTTGCATTGCAGTATGGCTATTTTAAAATTGTAATTGAATACCTATAATAAATCCATTAGGGTCCGTTCAAGTATTACGCAAGCACTATAGGGGGTCGGGGGGTTGTTGATTTGCTTATTTTGGGTTGACATGAGGGGCAGGGGAGTCTGGATGATGATTAATATAAATATAAATACGTCATAGGTAGTATTTTTATTTTTTTACATTAATTGCAAAATGTTTACGTAAGCATGGGGGTAGGTGGTAAGAGGTTTGCTTACTTTTGCTGACAAGGGGGATGGGGGGGTAAATAATTATCCCTTATTATTTATTGATTTGAAGCCAATAGTATTACTACTCAGGCTTCCGACTAACAAGGAGAACTTCAGGTTTACTCTTTTGTTATTTTGATGAAAATTTGCATATTGATAGAGTTGATAGTCAAACCGAACAGTTTAAAATATTATAGGCCTATGAAAAGTAGTTTAATTATAAAAACTAATCAAAGTTCTGAAAAATAACACAGTGTTCCATATTAATATTCAAATCCCCTCAAAATATAATTTATTTTTTTATGTTCATTTAACTTTATTGTTATAAATATATCACACTTGATCTTTAAAATTTTTTTTTTTTTTTTTTGTTACAATTTAGTCTTGATTAAAATGACACAAATATTAATTTTTTTATTTTTAAAGGTATATATAATAATTGATGAAATTAGTCTTCGTGTAAGTGAACGACCTTTGAATAAAAATCATTATACTTATTATTATAGTCATAATACCAAATGTAATTTTATATATGATTTTTTAGAAATCTTAATACTTTTTTGATCTTACAAAATCTTTGATATAAATATGATAAACTTCTTTGGCAAATAAATTTTGCGTAATACCTGAACATTGGACGAATTTTAATTAAATAACTCTAAAATTTACTATTAAAAAATTTAAACATATTGCCGTATTTGCATAATTGAACTTTATAAAACTCTAAAGATAAAAACACTTGAAATTATTACAAATTACATAAATATTGCTTTATTGAAAAATGTTTGAATAAAACTCATAATATCCAGAATAAGAATATGTACTTAATTCTAATTTTTTATAAGATCTTGTAAAATTTTTCATTTCATTTTTCAAAATTAAAATTAGGTAATACTGCAATTTATCATTAAGTATATTTAAGGATATATCTAACACTTATACATATTAAAAAAAAATACAAACATTAAATTGCTCACTATTGGAGCTTAGATCTTACATTGATCCAAATTGATCAAGTTAGTCTTAAATTAATTTAAACGCGATTTTGATAATAATCTTTTTTTCTTGTTTTGTTTCAGATGGAATGGACTTGGATTTGATCAGGATATGGGTGAGTGCCAAAACAATTTTACAATTTCTAATATGCATATTGGGCTCAAATTACTACTCTTCATACGGTGGAATGATAGTACCAATTGTACTCTCAAAACGTGATTTCTTCGAATAATTTTGATTTCCCAGTGCATTTCTGGGAACGTAATACGGTAAATCTAGCATAAGCTTAGAAATGCGTACTTTCTTTGTCTATGTAAAGCGAAACATTTGACTCTTTGTAGTTAGACGGTTGTAGAGACAAGGGACGGTTACAGCAAGGATATTACATGTTAGGAGAACAATAGAAAAACGAAACAAAAGGTTATACGGCGCCATTAAGGATGTTGTATGTTGTATATAGTATTTCAAAGTCGCGTATTGCGGGTGGTCATGCGCGTCATATAGTCGGCTTTATGAATTTCGAGGAATACTTATTAAAAAGAAATGTTATAAAGACAGCAAAATCGACAGCAGTAGATAACTAGTGGTGTATGGCATCGTGCCTTAAGGCAAATTGCTGGAACTTCCCGTACTGTAACGAAATGTTCGAAGAATTATTTTGTTAAAACAAGCAGAAAGTTCTTTGAATCATTTAAATCGGACGGTTAGTTCTTTCAAAATCTGCCACTTTTTGCACATTTAGCTCTGCATCTTGGAAATGGCTGGGCCTGCCTTTGCCAGAAACTAATGACCACTTCTCCCAATTATTACCAATTGAATGTTTTTTAGATAATTCAAATCGGATGCCCCGTTCTCTCAAAAACTCGATTTCTATCTTCTGCACTCTTTGCTCTTTATCTCTATAACTGCTGGACCTGCCTTTGCCAAAACTAATCAGCACATCTCTCTATCAATAGAAATCGAATGTTTTTTGAATCATTCAAATCGGTTGATCCGTACGCCGAAAACGTGAACGAAAAATGCGGACACACAAAACACACACATCCATTTTTTCTGAGGTATGCCAAAATGTTCAGAAACCTTCAAAACGTCGAGAAATACAAAAATTTTCAATTTCGATTTTTGGACGATTACAATAACTTACCCTACGGGAAGTTAAAAACTTACTTCCAATAAAAAATATCTCACTGATGGGTAAACGTTATTTTTGTTCTAGCAATCATCATATTAGAGATAATAAAAACTAAATATTTTTGTTCGATGAAAACATATTATGGTATCTAGTGAAATAAAAAAAAAAAATTTTATAATTGCCACTTGTAAAATAATAATAGAGTAATTATATGATTCATAGAGTTTGTTCTCTCCGTTTTCAAGCTGGCAAAAACGGATCAACGCTGAAAGTTTGCAACTATAATTTATTTTATACTTATTTATCTTGTGTCTTGTCTTTCACTCTTTTTCCATGTTGCAATGGTCATCAATAGAATTATCAATCAAACTCAATTTCCAAGTACTATTAATAATCTATTTCCTACTCTACCAAGGCAAATATACAAATCTCTCCCGTTATTATTCATACTGTTATACTATACATCTTCATTAACAATTGCCAGCGTACCTACAGCAATTCTCGAAGCAATAAAAACAATCTTTACACAATTTTTTCTCGTATATCTTTTGACAAGTCTCGAAAGAAAGTCTCGACGACACATGTGCAATAAAAACATACACAATAACTGTCCGAGCCACCGAGACCACCGTCAACGACACAAGATTTCAGTGCTGATTAGTGTGTTGAAATAATTAATTAATAATTATGTTTTTACATACAAAGACGCTATAAATTTTCAGAAAGCAGACACAGCTCACGGGAATGTTTTTAATTATCACATTTTTATTCTTTGGAGCTTGTCGTCCGGCCGTCGAGTAATGTTATGATATTCTACATGAATTATTATTATGTGTGAAACGGTGGCGTATTGCATGATTTATGCACATATACTAACCGAGAAAATGATAATGAGACGGTGATAATTGTTAATTCGTATGCGGATGCATATTTTTTGTTTAAGAAGCGCATATATAAATAATTAAGCTTGAATAAATTTCATAGAATCTATTCGGAACATGGCTTAAGACTCCGCCACAAAAGGTACGTCTTGAATAGTCCAATTTAAATTCAGTTGCATATTATACAAGGCATATGTAAATATTTTCCTAATAATTAAATATTTTTTTCAATTTGAATAATGTTTTAATTATTATCACGCCACCGTTTTATTTCTGTTAGTGGTGCTTATTAAGTGGGTATCCTGGTCTAGAATTCTAAAAACAACAATTTCTTTCTTTTCGCATATTGTTGAACTTTAACTATTCAAGAATATTTGTACAAGAGTAGCTGTTTGATCGCGATAATCCTCCTCTACCATGTCCTTCCTCCGCGAAACTTCAAATGCATTCTTCTCGAAAATATTTTATTTTATTTACTTAAATCTTCACAAAGCCTTCTTTATATATTTCTCATCATTATGAACTACGCTCATCCCCAAATTCCGATTTTTATTATTTTTAAAAAATTTGAGAATATAAAATAACTATTCTTTTGTCAAAAACAAATCTTTAACTTGCCCGTAGCTCATACAATTGCGACATTATTCTAGATTAATAATATATTCACATAATTTTCTTCAGATTATTTAAAAGCAGGGCAAAAATCATGAGTCTAATGCCAGTTTTTTGAAACCCTCCACTTCATCACTAGATTTCAAAAACGGTTTGTCTTTTTAGGGTATTTGAAAAATTGCATAAAATTGATGCTTCTAGACCAGAATACCCCTCGACTAGATGAGATACTCGTAAATTACTGAAATGATCAAATTTTTGTCCAAAAATACAAGAAAATATTGTACATAATATGTTAAATAAGTCATAAAATCAATAGTCAGTTTTTTTCAAGTTTGTTTTCTAATTCTCAGCAGGTGTTTTTAAGTAATTTATTTGCCAAACAAAAAACTCTATTCACTATTTCAGCCATGGCGACGTTTACTTAAAGCTTCCGATTTGTCAATATGCTAATATTGATAGAAAAAAAACTCGTCCGACTAACGCAAGCCAAAATCAATAAATCTAATCCACATAAAAAGATCTTCTATTTATTTAATTTAATCGGAAAACTACTGTTAGAAAATAAATGTCTCTCATAAACCACGTACAGTGCAGTTTAAATATTAATAGAAGCCATTAACATACCTGGAATGAAGTAAAATTAGCATTCAGAAATCGTCGAACTAAAAACTTATAAAAAATTGTCGTAAAATATAGAAAGTTTGTAGCAGTTTTTTAATTAACTCGAAACGCGCGAATATCACGAAGGGCCATAAAGATATAAAAGACAAATTATGCATTTTTTATTTGCTAGTTTTCTTTGAATGTTACTTTTTAAATGCCCGCATGTGAATAAAGCAATACGAATAATTAAAATATAGTAGTCTGGCAATTTCTTTGAACATAATTTAATTAGAGTTTCACCGGCGGAATAATATGTCTTAGTTAAATATTAACTGAAAGTTCGAGAGAAAATGTAATAAATAGGTGTTCTTTCATCCAAAGAAATATTGCAAATCATGATTGTGTTTATAACCAAAGTCTTTACTTTTTCAAGTGATTTAAGATCAAGTGACTTATAATCACCATCTTCTTATAAGTGCATTTATTCTTGATGAATTCCATGCACATTTGAATGCAGTTCGAGTTCAGTTAAAACAATTTACTTTAAAACAATAAATAGATTGAGCATCGTAGACTAAACAGCTAATCCACAACAAACAAGGATTATTTAAATAAGACCGATGCAGGCGCATAGAGGTGCAGGCTCCTAAATGACTATAAACATACAATGACCCAAACCATGTGGGCTGTATTATCTTAAAAAAATAATCTCTCTTTGCTATGTCATGACCGATGTCTTTATTCGTTTACAATCTTAGTTTTTTATCTGAGCCGCCAGTAAAGTCTCGGGGTTATGCGTCGACATGGAATAAAAATAAGGAATAAAAGCATTTAGCAAATTGTACATCATTCTTCATGTCCCATACGAGGCACAAGGCAAACTTTGTTCGGCGACATTGGTAATTAATAATAAATCAGTGACAGAACCATCAATAACACGCTCTGTTCACAGTTCATGTCATGCGAATGACAGAAATGTTCATTTGGATACATTCATCTAGAAATGATGCAGGAAATAAACTATCTAGCATTTTATTAATATTCGAAAGCAGAGATAATTTCAAATATTTAGTTTATTCCAGGCAAAGAGTTGCATTAAAATGATGTGGGTAAATCATATTAACACTAGCATTAACCAAAATCTTGTTTTTTAGATTTTGTTTTTTTTACTCGATTTTTTATTATGAAAATGATATAAAAGTGAAATGAAGTATTTCACCAGTTTGCAATCCTTAAATTTAATCCTTATTAAATGCGCCAATACATTTTAGTACAATTCTTTTAAAGCAGGTCCTCTCAAAGTCGACCAATTTTGAAAATTTTAAATTCACAGTTTAACAAAAAGTCTTGATTCTTGAAAACTTAGGGCAATTGTGCCATTATTTTTTACTGTTACAGTCTTAGAAATGTTATTTGCGATTAGGGCTCTAAAGTTTAAATGAGCAACATCAATGAAAATTAACTACAATAACCAAAATATAGTCACGGTTTGATTAAAGCCTAAAAGGGTTAAGCCTGAAAGCTCATAATTTTCAAATTACTTGAGAATTTTTTTTTTCTAATTTTTTTCATGATCGTTGCGATCAATATTATTAACCCGTTTTGGCTTGACGTTGAGTTCTGGGACACGCTGTATATAATAGATCTATTAATATTTAAAAATTTAAAAACGCTCATATTTTTCAAACTTCTTGAAATATTTTCTAATTTTTTTCATGATTGCTATGATCAATGTTATAATCCCCTTTTTGCCTGACGTTGAGTTTTGGGACACTCTGTATATATAATGGAGTTATTGGTATTTATAAAAATCAATTTAAAATTAATTTATTGGATATAGTTTGTCGTGTTCTTTGTCGAAAATCGTTAACCTGTAAATTTTGACCCTGTTACATTTGGCGTATAATTTTAATACATTTATAAAAATTAGTATATTATATAGTTACAAATATTTTTTTCAATAAAAATACAAAAAGTTCCATTCAATTACCATATTTTTCTCCGCTTTCATTTACTAAAAATGTATCATAGAAAGGTCAAATGTTATCGAGCATTCAATTAAAACTCGTATATCAATTTTAAATTAATAAGGCGCCTTCTGTGTAAAATTCCATGCGAGAAAACATAAATAATTTTTATGTGCATAATGATATGAAAGAACAGAGTTATAGCTTTGTTTTTGTCCATTGGCTCTTTTTTTGTGCCTAACACTCTCTCTGTTCCTTACTTGTGGTAAAGCCCTGTTTTCACAAAAAAGGATAAAGAAATATTGATAAATACATAAAATCGTAATTGTAATTGTAATTACTGAATTGTATAAAATAATTATTGCTATAAATATTGGAAACAGGTGTGCCGGGTGCGATAGCTTATAATCTTATAACTTGTTTATGTGACTCATGAGTAATATATGTACCCAATCAGTAATTTATGTTTACAATTGTTCGACTTTAGAAATTCCACATTATTCATTATAAATATATACCAAAATCAATCTATTACTACAATGACATTATAAGACTATTTCTATTTTTAATTCTTCCAAATCTGGTTACCGTTGAAGTGTCAAATGACCTCAACTAGAGAGAATTGAGACTACGTCTGAGACCTTTCGCATGATCATTATCTCTGTTTTTATTGCCCCCTTATGAAAAGCATGTGTGTGTATAATATTCTCTCCTTGTTGTTGGATACGCAGAATTTCTGTGAGTAACTTAACCGCGAGAACTAACCATCACCAAGAACCTGGTTTTTGATGCATCTGCCTACTGCTTTTAGAAATGAGGTTCTGAAGCAGGTTCCAATATTGATAAATTAATTTGTAAATGAAACTGTAATTAAATTATTATGGTAAATTGATTACTTTGTGAAGAATTTGCATGTATAATAATAAGCAAAAAAAATTACAATGTTGATTGATTATATTACAGACGTTAAGGCAAAGCATCATGGTCAATATTTTTTATATGGAAGGTATTTTTATATAATAATTAATAATTTGATATACACAAAACTATATCGAACAGCTGATTCATATTTTTTTAAGTAAAATATATATCTACTATTGTATCTTATCTATCAAATTTTAAAAATTGTACCCAAAAATATTCAAAACTCTATATTGGGTTAAGTTACATCAACTCCCTAATCCAAAACTTGTTTGGCAACATATATTTACGTATTCTAGTCTGGTTTCCAAAAATATAATAAAATCATCTGTTTTTGATATATTGTGCTCGGTTTAAAAATTTACATATATAATTATAGACAAAAAATGAATGTTAATTAAGAAATTAAAACAAACTATTATCATATTTATGATATATGTAAGATATGTTTTATACAAAGATTAATAGTTTGGAATATAAGGACTTAGTTAAACTTCTGATCTGAACCATCAACTACTTTTGTGTTTTTTAGCCGAGAAAAATGTTTTCTAAAATATATAAAAATAATCTGTTCATGATATTTTATATTAGAGTTGAGAATTTACTTATATGATAATGAACAATAAATCTATTTCTTCTATACTTATGTCTATATCTATAAATTGTTTTTCGTCCGCAAAATATTCGTAATAATATAGAAACTAATACGTCAAATTATTAATAAAAAAAATTACAATTAGTAAAGTACACGTTTCGACACTAAATATGTCATCGGGAAAATAACCTGAAAATGTAAAAATGATAGGAACTCAAAATCATCGTCACAAAATTATAGCACATTTTTTACTGTTTTCGATCATCTGTTGTATTTTAGCCATACTAACAAATGTCTCCAAAAATACTTAAAAATCATGTGTTCTTAATATTCTACATTGGGTTTTGAATTGACTGGTATTTTTTAAATTATACATTTCCTGTGAGAAAAGTTCACAAAACACCCGCATTCAAGTTTTACTAACTAGCAATTAATAAAATTGATAAAAATCTCTATCTATTAACATCTGTTCTTCGGATGCCAATTAGTGCATGGACTATCGACAAATTTTTCTGTTTCACATGTTTTTAAGAATTTTTATTTTATATTATCAAAGTTATCACAATTCTTCTCTGTACACAGAAAGCTTTATTCATATAATAAATGTCCCATATAGTTGAAGCTTATCATCTCAGCACAGTGGTCATATTCATAAGATTGATGAGAACATGTTTAGAGAAATTTTGACCATTGACCATCCCGTTCATTTATTCTGAACGCAATGACCATGTGAAATTCGTACGGAAAACTGATTGATAGATGAATTGTAAGAATTGTAGTTTTGAAGATATGCGGGAACCGTTACAAATTTTAGGATGCGTATATTTTATATCATTAATAATAAACACTTGGCAAAAGATACTAAATTAATCGCTATTGTAGTAATAGAATGTATAGGGAAAAAATTGCTGAACAAATAGTGTTCGATGAGACAGCGTTTGATTTTACAAAAAAGCTATTAATAATGCTAATTTAAAAGATACATAGGCGAGACATGAAATTTCATTATTCGTATAGTATAATGAATGAAATCATTCATACAAAACGGGCGCTAAAATAACTCAAACAACTACGTAGGAGGTCCATGTTTTGACTCTTTATTAAAAATCAAATACATTAAAATTTTCCATGGTTAAATTCTTCGTGTCTAAGCATATACTATAAGGTGCGACATTTTTGTAATTGAAAAGAAAACCCAAATATTAAAAATTTAAATACGATAATTTTTATATTATTTTCATTCTGTGTCTGATATTGAAATAAAAAATGTACTGATTACAATATGTATTTATAGGAAAATCAAGTAATGTAAATATAAGTTAGGTTGCCAAATTAGTAAGTTTTTGTTGTTAAAAATATCAAGAATTTAACATATTTTGAATTTTACCATTCATATAATTAAATTTTGCTTACATATGCGCAAAACTCTACGAAATTTAAATAAAAATTTCATAAATCTTCTTTATATATAAGAATAAATGTATGACTGTATGTATGTATTTTATTTATTCATTCAAAGCTATACATCCTTCGCCGTGAAATTTAGGAAATTTTAGTTATATCCCGAATGTTTTTCATATTTTGTCAAAGCCAAGTGGTATTGCCAAACAATACTTTTCTTTTAATTTTAGATCAATTTTTGTTTTTTTTTTGTATGCGATTCAAACTACATGTAGCCTTAATTTTTGTTAGGTCAAACTATATTTTCGTTCAGATTTTTAATTATATGCATAACACAGCATCTAGTGATAATAAATGTATAATAAATGTGTATATAATGGATTCATCCGTGTAGTAAATATCATGATTTAATCAAAATTCTTATTAACTTGCCTCAATTGATTCTACTTATCAAATTAAATATAAATCGTATCACATAGCTTAAAATAAAATTTATCATTGCATAGCTTGTTTAAACTTATATGCATTACTGAAACAATGATGATATTAAAAAGTTGTGATTTGATTTTTTTTCTATAAAACTTGTCATATTATTTCTGTTTTCGGTTTGGATCTGTCCACAATGGCAAAGGAAATTCAAATGAAGGTTTCGTCCACTACCAAGGGATATATTTGGATTATTAATAAACGGGTACCCGCACTGTCCCGTTACTCTAGGGAGAAAGCTACTAAAATCATTTATATGTCTATAGTCGTATGTATTATGGGCTTTAAACGGAAGGACTTGGGATTTTCTATTAATATTTTAAAAGATGACTTGGCAGTCAGTTTTCGTATTTACCGAAACATATTTTGAATAAATTATAAGTCTTAGGAAACTTGTAATAGCTAGGATTAACTGTATTTAATTACTAAATGGGAAAGGGTTTTGTTGTCGTGACTAAATTACTGATCAAATATTAGGGAGTAATATAAAGATTTGAGTCCTTTATATACATATATATTTTTATCACCATAACCCGTTTATCCTCGGACTTTTTTCTTGCCATCAATTTTCTCTGTCAGTTTTGCATTTTCCGCCTCTTTACCAAACTATTATGCTCTTGATAGCGACACTATCGCGCCGGGGGTCGTAATATGCACTTTTTTCACTTCAGTTTTTGACTACCCTGTTGGCAATTTCCAGGTTCTATATTAGGATGTAATGTATAAATGTACGAATTTTATAGTCTGGAATATATAGAGAACATATATAGTAATCGCTACCGAGAATTTACTGAATCACGCGGATAGTGAATAGGCAAATGTTTAGTGCTTATGAGATGGTAATAAAGTTTAATTAAGATGTTACAGCAATAAAAAACTGCATTTAAAATTCTGTGAAATTATAAATTATTATTACAGAACTATTAGTCGCTACCAATCACTGATCTGCCTAAACTATTTTTTTATTAGGACCTATTTAACAATTTTTAAAACAGCAGCATGTTTAATGTCAAATGTCAATATGCTGACAAAATAAAGACGTCGTTGTAAAGAAATCGATCCGATTCTAGAGGGCAAGTTTTTATGTTTGCGCTTGTATTAGTCATTTTTTCGTATTTATTTTTCGTGGCATGTTGTATCTTTCTCCCTTAAAAAGTTTGCCTAATGTGTTTCAACACAAACGTATCAATATTTATTTTTATATCCGAAAGCACACTCGCCTGGCATACATCATGTCTCTGAAGGAAACACTGAAATTATTTCAATGTTTATTGGTTTCTTCCTGTGTTTACAGAATCTTCCATACAGGGGCTTAACAATTTTACTCTTGTAAAATTATAAGTACTAGTGGTTATTATTCTGCTAAATATCAGCACATGGCTATTATCAACGTTAACCATAAACATGAAATTAATAATAATGTTAAAAGTTTCTTGTGTTTATATACAATTAGCAGAACCACTCAAAGCAAATCCATCAACGTACATGTTGTTTTTAAATTTAATATTAAGTAATTTAGTTATCTCGTATATATGCGCTTTCAAAATCCGTGTGAATATTCGTTGCAGCGGAAGATATTAATGATGGAATACGTAATTATAAAGTTCAGTACGTATTCTCACCGTGCTTTTTTTTTTCAAATATATTTTTTATGAAAACCCCGTTATTGAATTATTTTAAGTAACTTCGGCTTCACAAACTTGATGAATAACGCCAACGCGTATAATAAGGTTAATAGTATAATAGTCAGTCTATCATGAGAAAAGGAGTTTGATGTAACAATAAATATCGAGAGAAAATATTAAAATTGTAAAGAATTATAGATGTAATATTTTTACCCAAAATATATTAGATATTTAAATTAATTAGTTAATAATTACCCATAACATGAATTGTTGTACGTAAGGAGCCTTAGAGTAAGCTGTGGTAATGGGCCAAAAATCGAACATGATAATTTTTGCATATCTTCACGTTTCAAAGGTTTCTGAACATTTTGACATACCTCAGAAAAAATAAATGTGTGTGTGTTTATTTCGTGTGTCCGCAATTTTTGTCCACGTTTTCGGTTATTATTAAAAGACGATACCATACACCACTAGTTTATTTTCCAGAATTTGAAAAACAACCAACATTTAAAAAAAATCACAAAATTTAACGATTTTTCTTAGGTACTAAAAATACACGTGATGCACGGTGGGGAGGAGGAGGTAATTTTAAATGTCACCGTGTATTACCAAGAGACATAGGGGGTCCAAATCCTTAAAAAACGATCACGTGTTTATTGGATTCTATCTTGCAGCTCTTTTTCCCACAAATTTGCTCAATGTGATGCGATAATTTCAAGATGTATATATTTGTATACCATAAGCACTAAGCAGTCATCTATTAATACAAAGCTTTTATTGCCCGATTTATAGTTGTCGTTCATAAATAAATAATAATTGCAAGGCGATATAAGAAAATTGCGAAAGCAATTCAAATAACATCTGAGCATTGAGTTCAAGTCGCAATGGAGATTAATTCTCTATAATAAAGGGCAGGTCACGGCGGGTTCACAAGTGGACAATGCAACCGAACTAACGCCACTTACACACGACAATGTACCACTCAATCCTCGAGTTTGAAACACAATTCCGGCGACCGCAAGTGTAACTTTTCACGAACAATGCCGCTCTACTTCTTGTCCCGGGCCAAGTGATTGGTCTATTCACATTCGATAACATTGAAAACTACCTATCACAATACCCAGCTCTGGAGCTCGAGTTAAGTTGTTACCAGTTTGAACGAATTCCGGACCCAAATTCTAGCTGCAACATGCATAAAACTTATAGATACCACTATTCTAGGGTTTAGTAATTTATATTAGAAGTCCTGCAAGCTGTTGTGCTGATTTGACTTTGGTTTTACAGTTGGCAACCCAATAAACACAGGGCAAATATTTATGGATGCAGCAATGCCGGATAATTGTAAACCTAATGCTATCTATATTTCCAAGTAAAACCTGATGTCACTACTGGTTGACATCAGGCTTTTCGAAGGAAAATCCAACCCGGGACTTCTAATTTAGGTCCATTTGCTTGAGCTTACAAGTGGGCCCACGTTTGCAAACTAAGGCTAATTATTATAAATTTCATTTTTAAATCTGTTTAAAAGGGTTAACTCATTCCCTTATCCAAGAGCATATTTCTATTCCGGTTATCAGATAATAGCTTTTATTTACTTTCCGTTGTTAAAGTATAATTCTAAGTTGTCTGGCTGTTTCCTTATCTCGCTGAAGTTTACTTAAAGTGCTGCAATCTCCTCAAATAAATGGTTGATTGAACGTTTGGCTTTAGAACTCTAGTCGGGGTTGGATTTTTCATAGATTTTCTAACTCGACGTTATTTTTGTTAGAAGATAACGTTGCCTTATCGTTTCATTGTTGCACTAAACTTGCAACAAGACTTATAACCCTAACACAATGTATACCCGTATGATGTAATCTTCTATGCACCTATAATATTAATTTTGCATCGCATCACGTATAGTGCAGATTAAACTTAATAATGTTTTCACTTCCATTACCCGATCAAATAATAACGTAAGCTCCTATCAGCAGCAGGTGTTTTGGACTTACTGCATCCAAGAGCTTGTTAGAAGATTTCCAATATGAAGCTTTTCTTGATTCCGGCATCAGAAGATACATCATACCTTTTAGCTATATATACTATCTGTCTATATAGACGTGTATAACATTTGCTGATGAAAGCAATATACATTAATTTAACGATGGCGTTACAACTGCTGTGAATAGATTACGAATCTGCCGAAACATATCAAAATTAATTAGCTGTCTAAATTACATCCATTCATTTTACTAGATGCAATGTGTAATATAAGTTATGAGTAATACGCAGTCAAATTCCATAACGTTGATTTGAATATGAGTAGGTACAAATTGCGTGTACCAAGATATTCATCACAAGAAAACTAATTGAATTGGAAACAAATAGCAACATTGGTTAGATAAGATTCAGTCAGTATTCTGCTAATTAAGAAAGCTCAATTTTTTTTCCTTTTTCTTACCACGTTTCTCATATAATACCTTCATCCAGGTGAATTTCAAAGGTTTATATTCAGTCTGCAGTTTCAGACCAGGACACGAAATGAAATACAAATATTGATGAGCGCTCTAGTACGTGTGCATATGCACGGCAGCGCATATCTGTCCTAAGTGCTCGACGTTGTATGCAAAACGTGATCAAAGAAAATAATAGTCTTTTGTTTCTCTAGTCCGACCTGTTTGCGAATGGTGTATTAGATAAATGTTTGATCTGCTATATTCTTAGTTGATTATCTAAAGCTCTAGATGATCAACGGAACTAATTCCTTAAAGCAACTAGTGGTGGATGGCATCGGGCCTTAAGGCAATATGCTGGAGCTTTCTCGTTCTGATATTTTTTGAAAATTCATAATTTTTTTGAAAATTTTGAAATATCTTGAAAATTTTTGATACTTAATGGAAGCATTCAAGCCTCTGGGAGCAGGAAATTTCAAAAACATCCATATTAAGGACCACCCTAATACACACACGCATATACATATTTTTTATCTAAAGTATGTCAAAATGTTCAGAAACGTGAAAATATGCAAAAATTTTCATTTTAGACTTTTTGACGATTACTATAACTTAGAGGTAAATTACAATTAATTCGGGAAGTTAAAAATTAAACTCATTATACTGAATTTATCATTACTATGGTAATTACATAGCTACTATATCAATATCCACAGTTATTTTAGATCCATTAATTTAAATTAATGATGCATTCTAATTTAACGCATATGATCAAATAATTACTCAAAAGTATAGAACTTTAATTACCATAATTACTTCATGAAAAAATTCAAAACAAACACTATAGTCATAAATCATAACTCCTTCATTTGAAAAGACTGGCTCGAGTTACGATGAGTTTTTATCAGAGCGGCACAGATGCAATTCGTTTATGCTCTCCACGGTGTATTCCCACACGGTCAATTATTTAAAAAGAATTAATTTTCCCGGACTTTCCACGGCGCCCACCTTGTGGATGAAATATTTATCATTTGTAACTTAGTCCGCGGTGACTTTTTCCGCCGTTCCAGGGCCCTTGCTTATAGCGCGGCCGGCTTTATTTAGCGTGAAATAATCCCGACGGCGGTTTTTATTATCATATGCGCTGTGTGCATTTTTTTCATTTATTTTTTTATTTTATTCAACTTGCAGTTGCAAAACGCAAAATGAGTAGGAATCATAAAAACAAAACCGTATTCTGCGGACCGGTAATCCACTGGTACACAATGTGTACTTTCATTGTTGGAAAATGGGGAAATGGTCAGGGAATAAAGTTTTGCTCGCCTTTTTTTGTTCGCTTGCTCCCTTCCACTCGCGCGCTTTCTATACTCTGTCAGGTTTTATGTGTTTTTAAATGGAAATATGTTCATACGAGAAAATCTTGCGGTGATTAAAATATTTTTTTCATTTTAATTTTGGCTTTGATTTATGAAATGGTGTGGCAAAAAATGATATTATTACTCTCACGGCCTCACGTTATCAAACCACTAATTTGAGAAATTTGTTATTAATGCTCAGTAGAAATCGTAGGTCATTAAATTTTAACCTAATCAATTTTACTCAATTTGCTATATAGCCTTGTTTGAGAAATCGTTGCATAATAATTATAACTTAGATCAGTGAGTTCCAAAGTGGTTTACATGAATTCCCAGGGAAACCACATTCAGACAAAAAAAAATTTGGGAAATTAGGTACCTTAGTGTAGTGGATCACAAAACACCATGCTAATATATATTTACTTATATTATACTATCTCTATAATAAAAATAGCATATACAAAGAAAATAAAAATATTATTCTCTTTTTTATAAAAATGTGTAAGTTATACCATAAGTAGGATATCTATTTATGGTTGCAAATTTGCTGGCTATTGAAAGGCTTGGCAATACTCTTGGATTTGGATTTTTTTTAAATTGAGGTAAAATAGAAATGCTCGTGATATTTTACTAGACCCTCCCTTTCTCTTCGTGATATTTCGTAAATTTTTGTCAATACTCCCTCCCTTACCCTTTAAAACTTACGTGATTAATGGACTCCCCATAAGGGTTCTTGGCCCAGCTCAAAGGGTCCACAACAAAGTTTGAGAACCTATGACTTAGATCTTTATTTAATCTGTAACATGAAGCATATTAATAGCTTCTAATGCTTGTTCTCTTCAAAAAGATTTCAAAACAGGTTTCACATTTATACAAGTTTCTGTACAAAATAACATAAGTTGCTACAAATACGCTTGTAGATTTTTTTCGACGTTCAAATGTCAAAATACTACGCGAGAGAAACTGGGAATAGAATTTAGTGACCAATAATTAATTAATATAAAATGTGTCGAATTTTAGAGATCATCAATCAATCTCTCCGTTCGTGTGAATTAATCAGACGACTATTAATTTACTAAAAACTTGTTTCTCAAGAAATCTCTAAAGTCAATATTCTGTCCATATTGGTAGATATATTGTTGCGCAACTCAGCAAAAACGTTTTCACAGTTGTGCAATTGAAAATAATAAGATTAAATATTAAATTGCCTCACGTGATTGTGTGTAATAAATAGCATATGTCTTCTAATGAACATATTATATTGAGTAATGCGGTAATGACAATTTGTATGCAGGCTATATTAATTTTGTAAATTTATAGTAGCGACAGATTATGCAATGGTTAATTGAGTATAGTTGGAAAGATTAGAAGTCCGATGCAATAAACATAAATTATAATTTACATACTTTTATGATTCAACATGTTTCTAATCTGATATTCTTGTATTTTTCGGAAGCCCTCGAGAGTCTTTCCAATTAACACTAATTAAAATGAATGAATATGGTCCGGTTAATTTATTCAAAGTTCGGTATTAATAAATATGAATTTACCTCAATATAAAACATATTTAGTGTGTAGAAAATAGAGCCCAAGGGAATAACATTTCGTTCTGAACGCCGTCTTTCGGATTTCAACAAGTAAAACGCAGGCTGAAATAGCACGGCGGTGCGGCGTTATTAGAATTTTAATTAAAATATATAACGTATAAATTAATAAGAAAAGCCCGGCCGAGAAAAACGAAATGAACGCTGGTCCATCGGTAAAATAAAGGACTACTAAGAAGTCTAAACGACTGTGGAAATTTCATCGTGACGACTGCGGCAGCGGCGGCCAAGACTGAATGAAATGGAATTAATGGAAATCGTAAAGAAAATGTGGAAAATCTTGGGTTAATTTCACTTTTTTCGCTCCGTTTTATTTTTATGCTCGCAAATCTTCACGTCTAGATTGTATGCTTTCTCTGGTATGGCTTTCTTAAGAGCCAAGATGTAATTATTTCGCGAAACAAAGTACTTCGGTATTTTTAATTAGTGAGTTGAATAAGTGTTAAATACACATATAAAATTTACTCTCACATACACATACACACTTATATATAAGGTTTAGGCATTGTAAATTTAATATTTTTATTCCAATAAGTTTGTAAGTTCTTAGTAGTACAATATGAATCTTTAATTTATTAACTTTCCGCAGGATCTGATTAACTAATCGCTAAAAAAATCAATAAAAATTTTTGTGAATCTCTACGTTTTAAAATCTTCTGAATATTTTGGCATATTTTAGAAACAAATGGATGTATATATAAGTGTGTGTGCGTGTACGGATACAATTTTTCGTCGACGATTTTGAGAACACGAATCAACCGATTTGAATGAATCAATGAACTCACCTCCTATTGATAAAGAGACGTTCTGATTACTTTTTGGCCAAAGCAAGGCCAGCCGTTTCGTAGACACAGGGCTAAAATTGCCAAAAATGGTATTTCAGTTTTTGAGAGAACGGAGCGGGCGATATCAATAATAAAAAACATTTTGACAAAATGAAGAACTGGTTAAATTTATGGAAAGGGAGGTTTCGGAAGCTCTGTAAAACAAGTACAAAAATGCAATTATCAGATATTATATAGAGATTTTAATAATAACTACAAATTTTATTTATACTTCTATGGGTTCCGCACTAAGATTTATAATGTTTAAACATTAGACTGCAACGCGTTTCAATATTTCGTCTCTAAAACAGCTGCGCAGCACTATTGCTTTGAAAAAAATGTAAATATTCAGAAAAAAAGATACAAAAAAAAAACAAATAAGTGCAATTTTTAACATAATTTCATAATTCTCAAAACAAAAAATTTGCAATGTTTTCGAAATTTTTAAAAGCTTATAAAAGTTTTAAATTACGGTACGGGAAGTTTCAACAATTTGCCTTTGTTATTTTAATTTTAATAAATTATACTATATGAATCTTTAGATTTATTTTCCATTAGCGTTTGTTCACAATATATTACTATTGTTTTAGCAATATAAAACATATCGCAGTCCTCAAAACGCCTTTTAAGCGCACGTTTTTATTGTCGTAAGAGCTATATAAAATTCTTTATGACCATAAGTTCAACAACATTTAATGCACAACAAACGTGCAATATCGGTCCTTATGAGATATTATATTTATAAGACTCTTTCTTCTGCTCGTGTGCAAATGTCGTACGATCACTACTCGATCATTGGAGAAAAATAGTCAGGATTGACGTTGTTGTTTAATATTTACTGAAAGTCACAATGAACCGAATGTTTGTGTCGATGTCGTGCATATAGGTACCGTAGGCGGCGACAATGTAATCATTATAAAATGTTAATAAAATATATGGGACATTGTCAGAACTGTCAAACGCAGTGGCGATACAGTAGCGCCTGTCTCTGACAAGGAACTCTGCCCCTGGCGCGGCTGTAAAATACAGCATGGGAAGTATGGATTCGATAAATACAATTTTATTTACAATGCTGTGTATCGTATCGAATTATTTTTTGTCAATGGAAAATAATTCTATATAAACCGATTTATTTGGAAACTTTCAAAAAAATGTGTCACAATATGGTATTCATGCACAAAAATTGTAACGTTTTGAATTTTATTTATTTTAACCAATGTTAACTTGCATTGAGACAAAACCCAGTACAGAGTACAACAATTGATATATCTAAATAATCAATTTTGAGCAATTTTTCCAAACAATCCTGGCTTGTGTTCAATGAAAACAGTGAAAACTTTGCATGCAAATATCCTATAAGACCACACATTTTTTCTGATACAAAATAGCCAATACTAATATTTCTCTCCATTTAAAGAAACAAAGTAATAAAAATTAGTTATATTACTTGTACGATTTATTAATTTAATAATTAAATTACAAACAGTCTTAAAAATAAATGCAGATTTAATACTTTGGTGATTTTTTATAGACAATAGAAGTCTAATGTAGGGGAGCTAGGAGCTTATTGTAACAGGGGTATATAGTAACACGCGTTTTTCCATAAGATCTTGAAAAATATTAAAATATTTTTTTGTCTCGATTAGACATGTAAATCGTCCTACATAATCTTGTCAGAGCTACTGTCCTACAGGCCGACGAAGTAAACAAAAGTTCGCAGGTGCGTCTTTTTTCCATCTTTTTTTAAAAATGAACTATCATAAAATATTGGTTGGCGTTATAATAATCGACTATTTTTAAATTTTATATAACTTATTTCGTTTCAAATTTATCTATTTTTTACAATGTTTAACAATTTTTGTAATTGCTGAATTGTTTAAATAGTTACCTTGTTTAATGTAAAAAAGCGTTATTATTATCGACTTATTTTATATTTTGTATATAAATTATTTAGCTTCAAATTAGTAACAATTTTTATGATTGCTGAATTGTTTAAATAGTTAACTTGATAAATGTAAAAAGATTTACTTTGGGTCAGTTGAAACAAAAGCATGAGGTTAGTTATAACATACAAGAATCCTAGTGTAAATCGTGCCATATATTAATTGTGTAACTAACTATATATTTTATTCCTGTCAATTAATTTAATGCAACATGTTAATTTTCTTTAAAAAATGAAAAAAAAAATTATCAGAGGTATTGTTGCTTTTTTATCGTTACTACTTGCCCCGGTATATGCTACTATCCCCAAACAAGCGATTACGCCACACTTTTTTAGGGAATGATTTAATGTGAAATATTGAACAATGGACATAAAATTATTTTATATTAGATTTGGTAGGAAAATTGTTCGAACATCTAGTCATCTTTATTTGGTAGAAATAATATCAGCGGCTCTCAAAATATAAAGATTTCAAAAAAACTGCTACAACATCCTAGCTTCCCAAATAAAATTCCCAAAAAAGTACATAAACGCGTATATGAAAATATTTTGAAAATGTGATTACAGTAATATATTTTATGGAAATATATAGAGGCAGAGTCAGAATGTAGATAATTACATATGTACCCAATGTATACCCTTTTTATATAATTTAATTATTTTTATTCATCCCACATCAAAATTTTCGTTCAAGTATTTTATATACCTCAGACGGCATTCATCTCAATATTCAATAATATCGGCTATATTACGTTTTATATAGTTATGTACAATCGATACGCCGAATTGAGACGGGTAGCACAGACAGCATCTAACTTATCAAATCAAATTGGCTACTTTGTGCCTAGAATACCATATGTGGAAGAGAGTATGTGAGAAAAACATCCTTTGTGGGAGGTTTACCTAGATAAAAGAAAGTATCCGTCAGACCGTTCTTTCTTTGCATTCCTCGCACATGAGGCAAAAGTTCTTGTGAAGGCCGACAAACCCCTAAGTGCATTTTTGATGGAAATTTTATTTAGCAATTACCTTGCGGTAGACCGCGATGATTTTATTTGGGAACTTTTGGAAAAGGAAAAAGAAAAAGACTAACTTTTAAAAATATTGTTTGTTTTCACGAAGACAAATCTTTATAATAAAATTTATCTTGTTATCTAAATTTAAAACTGGTGGTGCATGGTGCATCAGACCTTAGGACAAATTGAGGTTGATCCATGCTCTCGAAATTGTGGACCAAAAACTGTATCCGCGTGCACACACACACACACATATACATCAATTTTTTCTAAGGCCAAAATGTTCAAATATTCAGAATTTTTATTTTCGATTAATAAATCAGAGCCTAATTGTCTGAAAAATAATAATAATCCATATAAATAAGTTATAAATTACTATGTGATTTCAAGATATTTAATAATACGCCTATCGGTATAGATTATTATATTTCTTAATTTAAGTAGATTTATTTGTACTTCCGAGAATTTTAGCTATTGACACAAAATTGTCATCGTTTTAATAAAATTTATTTTGGCAACTAAACTTTAGAACAGTCTAAAAAAGTCCTGTCCATAAATTATCTAAATATAAATACTCCTCATAAACAAAATATAAATTTTCAAGTGGTATTCAAGATATTTGATACTAAGCCTATAGAGAATGTTTTTCTTGAATCGATTAATTTCTACTTCCAAGAATTTTTAATAATCTTTTATGAGTATTTATAGTACTCTTATGAGTATTTACTATATGCAATTTTTATTTGTTTAATATTTCAAACTATAACTATTATACGTCAATACTAAAAAATTATAACAAAAGTGTCATGATAATTTGGAGCAAATAGTCTCCAATTTAGACTAAGGGTTAATAATAATAAATGTTAATGTCTAATTAAATTATTGTCGAATTGAAAAATATTTATTTTTAAGTAAATCCGTCTAAATCCGTAGAAATCAAGTTAAAGCAAAGTATTAATAAAATCGTTGCAAGCACAACCGTAAATAAAGAATAAAGAAATATTTATGGAAAAGCTCTCCAGTAATTTTAAGATGAAATTAGAACTTTTTCTATAAACTATCTAAACAAAAATAATCCAAAGTAAATAATATAAAGCACCAAGTGGATATTCAAGATATTTCATTCTTATCCTATGTTGTTTTTAATCTAAATCGATCCTTCGGAGAATTTCTAATTTTCTAATTTCGCTCTTATCTAATCTCTGATTTATTAAATGTAAATTGAAATGGGTATTGCATTTGTTTACTTAGTAGGGGTTATCGAACGTTTTTGACACTATGTCATCATAGTTGATATTGTTTAAACAATAGTTAAAGTTATCAATCAATGACCTCTTATGAATTCGATTCATTAGAAATTGTAATTCTGGAAACTGGTTCGAAAAATTACTATGTGGGTGGGATAATAATATTATGTAGATAGTAATACTTTGTTAATAATCGATAATTGGTAATTGTAATGGGATTATTAATCACCAATTGTTGTTTTATGAATTATCAGAACGTTTATTTAAATTATGACCAAAGCACTAGAAATTATCAACATCAATTAGTAGTAGTAGTTTTATTTACAAATTTGGACAAGTCATAAAATTTACAATATACCAATTTTTTTTCTTCAAGTGTCAACTACAAATAGTTCTATTACGTTTTTCAGTTGTAACACCGACAGCATGATAGATATTTTCTGAATTTTCCACTTCCCTCACCATTTTCCAGCATTTCCCGGTACAGTAGACATATTATTTACTTCGCATTGGCGAAATGCTTTTGTGACACGCCAGTCTTTATTAGAATTCGACTCCATTAAACTATATGCGATAGAATTCCTTTTATATAACATTTGTTTCCCACTGAAACATTGTGTTGAAAGAAAATGTGAGAGGTCAAACTGATTTTGAAAATTGAAAATGAAATTTATGAATTTAGGGTCACCAATAATGGTAATAAAAATTGTTGTTTTAACTCTTCGAAACACTTCTTTCAATTTTATCTAACAAATTAATTGCCATGTCAGTCTTATGTGTCTGACGCTAAAAAGTTGTACATTAGCCATGTCAGACATACACAATTTGGTAGAAGGAGAAAATAAGCTCTAATAATGAAAGGGTCTTGTCAGTCATATATGTGTGACATAAAAAATAGTGTATTTCCAGGAATTTTGGCAAAAAAAATTCTCTGATATATCAAGTTGCCTTGATACATTTTTAACTCTAATAAAATTACCATAGCTTATCTGAATTTTTTCTATTATTATCGTGGTGGTAAACGTGTTAAATTACAAATTAAAAATTATGATTACTGAATTTTTCATGTTTACATAAATTGTACTATTTTATTTGTTTAATAAATTATTTTTTTAAATAAATAAATCAATAAAAAATTAATTAATATTTCTCAATATTTTTGAAAAAAATAATTCGAAAATTTACTTTATTTGAGTTAAATGCATACATTGATTTTCAATATTTTTAATATTTACATTAATTTTATATATTTATTAAAAACGTTATAATTTTTAAACCTTCCAGGCTTACATTTTATTAATAAAATTATGATTACTGAATTTATCATGTTTGCATAATTGTACTATTTTTATTTGTTTAATAAATTATTTTTTTTAATAAATAAATCAATAAAAAAATTAATTGATATTTCTCAATATTTTTGAACATATAATTTGAAAATTTACTTCATTCGACTTAAACATTGAATTTCAATATTTTTGAATATTTACATTATTTTTATATTTATCAAAAACGTTATAATTTTTAACCCGTTAAGGCTTATATTTTATTAATATTGTTCAAAAAATTAATTTTGTAATAAATAAATCAATAAAAAAATGCAATTAATTTTTATACTATTTTTGAATGTTCATATTATTTTCTTATAAACGTTTATAATTTTCAATACTTTTTTCTTACTATTACCCTGTTAGATAGCTTCTTTTATACGTTCAAAAAGTTTTTATTTCTATTTTATTTTATATTATTTTCATTTTTAAATTTGCTTTTATGTATATTTATGAACCACAAAACATTTGCCCAATAAATTCTAATAATATATTGCCTTTTTAATGCGGGTACTTTTGAACGAAACTTTCGCAATGTATTTATGGTTTTCTATATATTTTCATACATCACATAAAGGAAGAATTATTATGGAAACATCAGGTTTTTTATAAACATTTATATTTATTTTTCATATAATACTCCGACGACTTTAATGCATTTTTCATAGTTAAAATAAAGATCTTACCTTTATTCGAAATCCACTCCAAAAATTAAATACACCAACAACCCTGAATTATATTGCACTTAATTAGGCTCTCAAAAATCACTATTTTACAAACAGTAATAAGTTATATATTTTTTTATTCACTTATCAAACTATTGACAACTCACACTTCAAGTTCACACACAATTTTCAATCATTTATTACACTAAACAAATTAACAGACAAATTGATAAAATATAGTTTTATGGTTATACGATGTAAGGAACCACTCACAGGTTTTTCTTTGATAATAAAAACTCAAGGAAAATTGTTTTTCATCTCACTTTTCATATAGTATTATTATATTTACGAAAAAAAACGCGACGCGAACCGATATACGTCCGCTCCGTACGGAATCACGAATGACACTAAAAGCTCCCTCGTCGCACAAGCGCCGACGAAAGCTTGACGCGTTCCGAACGAAAGAAAGAGACGAAGCTATGTTTCGTGCTTTTTGTTCCCACTAGCCGAGCTTTTCGTGAACGATAGCTTTGTTTTCGAACATCGGCCGGAATCGTTCGTGCGCCTTCTAGTACACATTTTAGGAATATTAGGAATCAGAGGATTCGTGTTTCTATACAGTTTACCTGTATATTATTAATCATGAGTACCTGTCATGGCGCAGTAGTGAAGTACCAAAATCGAAGATGTAAGGCCTTTATAGAAATTGATGAGGCCGCCGAAGTCGTAACTTAAGCGAAAAGTAGCTATAGGGTGTATGTAGTAAATTATATATTGTATTGTTATCGATATCAGTTTTGGGAACGAGACAATACTTTACCTACTTTATTTTGGCCAAGACCAAGACATTGTTTTCGTATTTGGTTTATAGTATGAATTTATATATTTAGATTTTTTTTCTTTTTTAATAATTATTATAAGACGACATGCAAACGAGCAAACACAAGAAAATTGTTGAATTAAATTTTCTCATTGATCATCATTAATCTTTTTCTTAATCTGATTGCAGGTAATTATTTTTACTTCATGTAGAATCAATTGGTAAAAAAATAAAAATTATTAAATGCATTTAAATTTTTTTGAATTTTAATTACGTAAAATATGCACAATAATTAGCACAATTTTTTATAAAATAATTTTATTCGTATAATTATATTTTACTCTATTTAACAAACAGTATTTAAATCGGACACATACCTGCTTCCGAGAATTTCTACTTTAGTATAGTATGGATTTACATTTTTACGTTTATATTTACATTTTTTTTATTAAGGAGATAATATGAAAAGCGATCAAACATATAAAAAATTCTTGATATAATTGACATCAGTTGTTTTTGGAGCATTATTTTTACTTTATATCAAATCAATTGTTGGAATTTTAAATACAAAATTTATTTTAAAAATATTTCATTTTAAGGGAAAGAATATACATCGAACAATTAATATTTTTTTCTTAAATTTAAATTTATTTTAAAAATATTCCATTCTAAATAAAGCGAATATACATAGAACAATTAATGCATTTTTTTAAATCTCAAATAAATTTATTTATTAGCGGTATCGATTAATTTTCTAGAATTTCGAATTATTTCTACTTCCTCCAATTAAAATTTCTAAGTTCTAAAGATTTATAATTTATATTTTTTTTGTTTCAACTATTATGAGAAATATGCTAAACAAGCAAACCCAAATAACTCTTTATTAATGTAAAATATATTAAATCGTTTTTTTGGAGATTTATTTTTACTTACGAATAATCTATTTGTATAATAAAGTTTGATATAGGTATAGTTTGAAAATATTGCATTCTAAATAAAACTATCAGCTAGAAAACAATTAAAACAAATTTTCATAAAGTGAAAATTTCATTTATATTTAAATTTTACTCCATTAGATTAAAACTTGGTATGTCGTTTGAATACACTACATATTTTTATTTTCAAAAAAAATCAATGTGTTGCACAACGTATATAGATAAGTGGTTGAGAAATAACGACAATAAATTTAAAAAATAATGCTTGGGATCAATATTAGATTTTTATTTTAGAAAATCAGTTAGAAAAACTAGTTATTAATATTGTATATATTAATACGTGCTTATAATAATTTTATTAGGAATTTTTTATGCTCATAATAGTAATAATAACTATCACAAATATTGAAGTTCACAAGCATTTTCACGTTCAGTATGCCAAATATTAATTAATAGTAGGTAATAATAAATTTATTATCACTTGATTGTCAGCATTAGAAACAATCAAGCGCCATTCACATATCTACAAACGCAATAAAATAATTATAAAACTATTTGGAATTAAAAGCAATTAACTAAGTAATGCCTACTCTATTACTATTACAATAATATATCGATAGCTACCTGTCAATGTATTTATAATATATCTTATATAGTACCCATACGTTATATCGCTTGAATATAATATCCACTACAAATTACGAACATCCATTAAGCATATTAAACACTATTATCGACCATAAAATATTATAACACGTTATAAATCGCTAATGATTATAAATGATTGCTAAACCCCAGCTTGTGTGGTATTAATGTTTGATTTTTGGTCTCAGTAATGTATTTAGGTCAACTTTTAGTACCTACAGTATAAGTTTACAGCTTTGTGCGTAATTCGCGTTTTATTATGCATTGTATTAGTACGAATGGACTCGTAATTGATGTAATTCTATCGAATTTGTTTCATTAATTAATCAACATTAGCCAGATAATTACTAAGTGGCCATTGGTCTAAGAGATTACGTGTATTATTAGGAATTAAGAACACGGTTGTATGTATGTGACCTTCTTTTTGTGGATTTATTGAATGTTTTAGCATGAATAAGATAAGGGAAACCTTGGGGTTTCATGTTTATGAATAATATACTATATGTATTAGCTGATATTGTTTTATTTACGCAAGTTGTAGTATGATATTTTCATAACTTATTTTGTTGAATATCAGAGACGCATTGATAGAATATTTCAAACAACTAATGGAAAACTATTTATATAAAAGCACTTTCGCCAATTTTTTTATTTCTCATTACAAATGGCAGTTTTCGACGAAAGTTTCCGTTATGTCCAACAAAAGATAGCAAAATGTTAGAATCTTAGGAAACTTCTACTATGAGAACACTAAGCCGTCCTATACGGTTATGTAAGCGTGCCTATAATGCAAAATAATGACGATAATCTGAGATAATGTCAGATAACGAGTGGATAATCGCCTTCTTGCAATAGAGACCAAAAACAACGATGATCACGATGATCACTGTTTACCACAATTACAAAATGTCTATCGTGGGAAAGATCACTGGCTAGGCAATTGCACTTTAACCCTTTTTCTTTCCGGGATACACCTAGATACACTATATCGGTATTCTAATTACAGTTGGGAAAAGATAAGAATATATCTCAGTTAAGAAAAAGCACACACACACACATATGTGTATATATATATATATATATATATAGATATATATATATATATATATTGAAATGAATAAAAATATAATAAATATAATAAAAATAAATATATATATATATATATATATATATATAAACATAGGTTGTGCATCGGATAACATGGACGTTTTAGTTCAAATTTTAGTGACCAAATAAAAAATATTTATTTAAATTAAACTAATGAGAACACCGAGTCTCGAAACGTATGTAAAATTTAAAATATTTAATAAAAAGTGTAAAAAAGAGAGCTGGGTGTTCGTATTTCATAATTAATAATATACTTATGACACAAATTTTGTAACTTTTGTAATTCTTATCAAATTTTGTTATAATTTCTCTACAAGTAAAAATATTTGATAATCAACTTTTTGCTATTTTAAATCAATTCTAATATGAAATTATGAAAGTTAGTCAAAAAACACACAACAATTATGTACCTCTATAATTATTTCCCTTATTCTTGAAAATTATTATTGAAACGAATATATACTGTTTATTTGAGGAATTTCGACTCGATTGAACAATATTATTTTCTTTTGCCCATTCTAAGATTCTAATAGGTGCTCGATACAGTTACATCTTATATATTATTATGTTATTATACATCATAAGTAATATATTTCCTTGTTTTATATAACTGTTTTATTTTGAATATTGCGCCCGTAGAAAATAATAAAACAAAACACAATATAATAGTTTTATACATGAAATATGCACAAGTTTCATATACCTTATTCATTTGTTTAACACTAAAAAAAAATCCATTTTCTAGAAAAAAATAAATTTCTAGTTATGTTGAAATGAGGCATACTAACAGGTAAAATGCACTAGCAAAAAGTTCTAATGATTATTGTTTATTAAGGTATTAAGGATAAATTTAAATGATTTTGGATGCAAGATTAATGATAATCATGGGCTACGTTAAACGTTTAAAGAGTTCGAACTCGTGTGCTGGATTTGAATTCAAAAATATAATTTTAATAGGACCACTTTTTAATAAATTTCTAATTTTATTAGTTAAAATATATTAACCATATTTGGAATTTTATAGCCGGAATTGTACAGTATTCGAAACACTTTTATTGTTCTAATATAAAGAATTAATTTTCCAAATATTTTTTGGAAAATGTAATTATATATTTATAGCAAAACTTGTTTTTGTATCTGATTCGTTTGATTTTAATAAATAAAAAATATTAGTAACTAAAACACACGATATTAATTATAGACCAATTCACTTCTGTTATATGTTTTGTGGACATAATACGTGAATTCACTAAAACCAAGATTTGTGGCAAACTAGTACATAAATACAAACAAGATATAACAAAGATTTACAAAAACTCGAAAATAATTTTCTCATCTAAGCATGATTTTATGTTATTCATCACAGTCGAATAAGTTACTTATAATATGTTTATATTAATACGTTTTTATTATCCCTGATAGAAAACAGATAGATTTCAAAAGCAAATAATATTTCTCTAAATATCTCGTCTACCCATCATGATAAAATACGAAATCTATGATATAAATATAACCAGTTCACCTTTTTCTTTTTATAATATTTATTTCCATCTTACGATAAAAAAGCCTTGACAAGCGTGGCATAGCTTTATAGAAAAGGGCTTTGGCAGGTCGCATCTGCTCGCATTTCCATTATTTTCCATGTAACATTGTAATGGAAATCGTCGTATGATACACAATAAAGCCCGATGTCCAATTTATATTCATATATTTCGCTATGCGAGGCTCAATTCTATGAAGAGCAAAAAAGACCAAACAGTGCAACAGCAGCTACCCCGAAGTCGGGCCTTATAGTAAAATATATATATACCTTATACCGATATACCTTATACTGATACACCTTAAGGTACCCATCCATTAGGAAGTTTATTATCGAAGCAACCAGAAGATTTATTATGGAATGAGCAAGAGGCAGATACAAAATAGAGATGAAACATGATGTCATGAGCAATACTTTCGAATTCGCAAGACATCGCCTATTATATGTTTCAACAAGCATTATAAAAAAAATTAACAGTACAAAAGAATCATTAGCACTTGGCTTGAAGATTTTTATGAAGCCTCGTAGTAAAATGATAAAAATTAATAGTTCAGGCGACTAAAATGATGTCCACAGTTCTGGCGGAGAGCGGAGCAACCAGATTTTACCTGAATATTTTGCCAATTTTATGAGACCATAGTCATAAAATGACTAGAAACGATACCTTTTTTCGTAAAATACAAAAATATATTTTCAAAATCACGTAGGTAAAAATATGTAGGTGAAATTTTATATTTATTTGTGCATAATATTTAATATTTATTTATATTTGAAAATTATTATAAATCCATGCGTTTCAGATAACATCCTTGCTTTTATTCGGTTAATTATACAGTCAAGAATAGTACTTTATCTAAGTAAACCATTTGAAATAGTTCAAGAATAAAAATAATAATAATAATAAACTAATCTAAAATTACTTGAAAAGTGCACTATTGCAAAATATATATTCAGATATTACAAGTAACCATACAAATAAGCATGAATAATATTTATTCTAAGAACTATAAATAATGAACTATTTATTTGTACGTTTCGACACAGTGTGTCACCATTCAGTAATTTTTTTAAAATATTTATACAGTATAACACCAGGAAAAACAATCCCAAAAATTGAAACAAACATTATTGAAAAATAAAACATAATAATTTTTTTTACTTAATTTATTATGTTTTATTTTTCAATAATGTTAGTTCCAATTTTTGTGATTATTTTTCCTGGTGTTATACTGTATAAATATTTTAAAAAAATTACTGAATGATGACACACGGGCCGTGTCGAAACGTATAAAAAAATAGTTCTTTTTTTTTTTTATTTCAACGATTGGCTGCAAATATTAACATTCAAGAAATATGTCTCAACGTCGAACAAAAAATCTAAATCTTATATTAAATGTATGTCAATAATGCAGTAATTGCTTTTTGTTAAAGCTAACATTTCATTTAATGGATTAATTCTGAATCCAGGTATATTCGAACCAAAAATCCCCAAACGAATTTAATCTGATTTTTCCAAAACCCGAAATTCTATAAATTAACCGTTAACACCTTAGATCGTAAAATCCATTTCTTGCTCTGATTTCAATGATATAAGAAAAATATTAATTTTTTTTTCTTTAATTAATTAACCAAATTTCTTTATATATTATAAATAAAATCTTAAAAATGAATATAGTAAGAACGGCAATGCGATGTGTTATCTATTAAAAAACTTTTTATATACTACAAAAAATTGATTATACTGGGGAAATGCATACATAAAGTTTTACACATTTTATTCATATGAATAAAAAATTGATTTTTAATTCGTGTTTTTTCTTTCAAAAATAAATATAATATTGAATTTGTTTTAAAAGTTGTCCGTTTTTAATTGCACCTCAAAAAATATGAGTCATTGGTTTGGAATTTAATTCCACTTATGAAATCCACACAAAGGTCAGGTTAAAATTAGGTTCTAATATAATGTAAATCGTGAATAATTTGTTATAACGGCTATTGGTCTACGTTTGAACAATATTTTGAGCTATATATTTGTAGCAAAATTCATTACAAATTCATCTGTTGCAAATGTACAACATTAATTTTATATGATTGACTTTAATATGATTTTTATATAAAAAATAAATGTTTAAATAAAATGAAAACGATCTAAAATTTGCAACAAAAGTCGATTTTATCTCATTTCACGTTCTAAATATACATACTTTTTTCTCTAATGTTCAAGAAATATGAATGAAATTTTGTTCGATCGCCCGAGACACCGAAAATTTTTACAACTGGACATTTATTGGTCATTTGGTCATAAATTGCTCGGTTGCCTGGTGGCCTAGTGGATGGGTAGCATTACTGTGCCGTTTCATTCAGTTGTGGGGTTTTCCCGAAGCGCGGATGTGCATAGGTATAACGAATATGAATAGATGCACTTTTTATTGCTTGATTTTATTTCAAAATCAATAAATGATGACACTGCGATATTTTGCAACATCCGAGATGGAGCTTCTCCAACTACAGATACTGGGGAATAGAAACTAGAAAGACACATTTTTTATTAAAATTTAAAACAAACAAGTGGGGCGCATGGCATCGTGCCTTAAGGCAAATTGCTGGAACTTTTTTAAAAAGATAAACATTTTTGAAAAAAATTTACTTAAAAAAAATAGATTTTTGAGAAACTATAAATTTGACAAAAAAATACTTTTTTTTGAATTTTTTTTTTTTTTTATTTTGACATATTTTGAAAATTCTGAACTTCTTTTTCAAAGCAATCGTACTGCTTTAACTGCATAGAGACGAAATATTAAAGCAATTTCAATTTTTCTAACATACATCCATTTTTTTCTGAGGTATGCCAAAATGTTCAGAAGGTTCTGAAACGTAAAGATATATAAAAATTTTCATTTTCGATTTTTTGCGGTTACTATAACTTGCCCTACGGGAAGTTAATTATAAGAAACTTTGAATATCAATTATAGGCATTAAGATATATTTTCTACATTACTTTTAAAATATTTATTTTAATATACATCCCTTCTTTTCAAATTTCTCTTAATTAAATTTAAGCTCATTGAAATGTTTTTCGTATACTACCTACTACGGAATTGTCTATTTTAATGAATATTTTACATAAATTATTAATTTAATCACATATGAGCTACATTTTTTGTAATTTTCTTACCTTCGTATATAGCTCTCACAAAATTTGACTATTTTTTGATATAGTTTTGTTTGTTAATTTCTTTGAAATGATTAATTTATTTCTATAGCGCTCATAATAAAATGTATATATATAATCAATATTTCTTAATCAGTATTAACTGATATTTAGAAAATTCTAAAGTTATGCAATAAATTCCAAATGTTCAGGAAATTTAGAGTGTATTTTAGCCTATAAACTCTATGCAAATCTAAAAAATAAAAAAAAATAGAAACGGACTTTACGAAAAACTTATCAGCACGATTCTCAAGTGATGTCTTTCTAAAACTGTTTTAAATTTTCAAAATAAATTCAGGAATTTTGGCGAAAACGCTGAAAAAAAATTTAGTGCGTACCTGCTAACATTTATTTCGATCTTACTTCCATCCTCACCAGGTTTAATTAGATGAATTTTAATAATTAGAAATAGGTTTTTGTATTGGATTCTTTGGCAAAATTATTCTTTTTTCTTAGCTAAAATGATAAATTTTAGGGTTAGTGTTATAATTTTTAAATAAAAATTGTTATTTGCATTGATATTCCATATTTATTATTTTACCATGCAAAACAAGAGCTTAATGAGAGTATGTGGTTTTATAAAGTAAGTGCGCCCACATTTAATGCTGATCAATTATTTATATAATAATTTTAATACTCCAATTCATAATTTGTAGTTAGACTATTATCTCAATAATCCTAATGTTATTTAAAATCACGTCGAGCCTACGCCGCTACGTCGCGCCATAACCATTATTCAAGTACAAAAACCCGATGCCGATATTAATATATTTTGCACAATAGATCCTAAAATCTCTCACATATGTAATTCAATATTATACATACAGTAAAAATAATCCACGGCTGATTTAATATCGCGTTGCGCCCCTCGACAGGGTGCTCCCTTACGAGGTGCACCCCTTTTCCACATTGATTTTCCACTAATTCAACAATCCCCTCTCTCGTCTCGCAGTTGTAAAATTCATCCCCGTTCTCATTGTTGTTATTAAACATGAAATCATCAAGAGTCCTTCTCCGATTTCATAAATTTAATTCGACAGGTATCACATCTCAACGGTGGACCCTTGGTGGGTACTAATATTCATAATTTGTCTTGAGAGCACCGAGTGAAAACAAAATGCAAATGGGTATGGAAGATCTTAATTAGAAGGTTTTTGGTAATAATGTTATTTTTAAGAAAATATTTGCATATAAATGTGTTTTTTTATAATTTCGTAGAACAAGGACTGTGGTCGATTCTGTGGCATCTGTTGGTAGATTATTTTTTTAATACAGTTGTTACACAAAATCACAATGATATTAAAATATTTCATTTTCACTCATTTAATTTTAAAATACTAGTGATATCATCAATTTTCAATAAATTTTAATGAACCAAGCATTATTATTTAACCCTGTACCTCTCTTTTCGTAGTTTCAGCATAGAATTTGATACGCCCATTATAATATTTTGAACTGTTTTGTGAGCCTTCATTAAATGGAACAAGATCTGTTCCTGATATTATTATATTTTTACGCTCTGCTAACAATTCGACGAGGTATACATATTATATATTATATACAATGCACATGAAAGTAATGATGCCACTTCACTTTAAAATAGGGAGTTAAACATAAACGTGGGTGCCTAAGTCATTGGCAAATAAAAAATTGATATTTCAGTAGATACTGTAGATCTTTAAATAAATAAATTTACAAATGTGCAAAATATTTTTTTTATATGTATTGAAAGATTTGTTTTTTAGGAAATTTTGGGTTTTAGAAGGTCTCCAGTGGTTGTTTTTTCTAGTTGTGATATATTTGATCTTACTTAATTAATATTTTTGAATTATTTAATTTTGGCAGCAATGTCTGAAAATGGATATTTCTATATAAAAGCATATTTCGATAAATATTTACAAGTAAAAATAGATACGACTTCTGCTTAACTGTAAAAGGTCTAAAATGCGGTTTTGAGCTTACAATCTTACAATCTTATGAGGACAAAATTAGAATTAAATTTTATTTTATTTATATTAAGTCACATTTGTCATATCTCTCAATAAGCATAAGGTTTTTAATTTCTTAAGGTATACATCATCAATTCATTTAGCTTATATATGAAAGTTCTTAGTAAAATACATAACTTGCTTCAAACACACATTGAAGCACCTGTGTAATTTATTTCTATATTATTCTTAATTTTTGCAAACAAATAAAATGGTTGATCTAGTATTTACTATATTTAACTTCATGTAGGTTAAGTTATTGTAATCGTCCAAAAATCAAAATTGAAATTTGTTGCATATCTTAACGTTTTGAAGATTTCTGAACATTTTGGCATACCTTAGTAAAAAATGATGGGTGTGTTTATGTATGGATACAAATCTTTGTCCCCGTTCTCGGGCGCACGGATTTACTGATTTGAATGGTTTAAAAAACATTCGATTTCTATCCTTGTGCTAATTAGTTTTTGGCAAAAGTAGGTCCAACTGTTTCGGGGATACGGAGCAAAGAGTGCAGAAAATAGAAATCGAGTTTTTGAGTAAACGGAGCATCCGATTCGAATGATATAAAAAACATTCAATTATAAATGATTGGGAGAAGTGTTTGTTAGTTTTTGGCAAAGGCAGACCCAGCCATTTCGAAGATACGGAGCTAAATGTGTAAAAAATGGCAGTTTTTGAGAGAACTAAGCGTTCAATTTAAATGATTCAAAGAACTTTCAGCTTGTTTTAACGAAATAATTGTTTTTGGGAAAAAAATTGTTTCGATTTTTTTTTTCAGAAAAAAAATTTTTTTGTCGAAAATAATTCAGATTTTATTTTTAATTCTGACTAAAATTCTAATATACTTTGAACAAATAATTTCAACTTTGCAATTCAGTTTATATAATTCTTATAAATATTAGACAATGTTACAATATTTATAATAATCTATCTGAAAACATTCAATATTCCTCGAACATTTAGTTACGATACGGGAAGTTCCAGCAATTTGCCTTAAGGCATGCCATACACCCAACTAGTTTTAAATTAAATTTAAAAAATAACTGATATTTTATTATTCCATTTCATATTTGATAACTATTATATTCATTGGCTAAAAAGTTTGAAGGTTTCAGGGGTCTACTGCAACGTGATGGATAATAGAAAACACTTATAATAGTAGAATGAAATTTATGCTCAGAAAGCTTGATAAATCGTACAGTTCTTAGACCCAATATTAATATGTATCAAAGAAAATTCAAATAAATGTTCATATACACTATTGAATAATAAAATGAGCAGTTGATAGCACTTTTGGAACAAACTAGAGACTTTTATCCCTGGCTTGGACCATAAACTAATATCTTGGTTGCCTGACTCCAAATTCCAAATATAGTTGCTAAATTGATATTCTCCATCGGTATATTGCAAATCTTGATGTCAAATTGCTGTAATGAATATGTACCTCGGCTGCCGTCCTTCCAGTTTGAGTCACGTATGACGCATCTGGTCAACCAGACATCCCTCAAAGGGCACTGGGAAGCTCTTATAACCCTCTCGGTCGCCTCGATCCCACTTGTAGTGATGTAAAGGGATCGATTGCAGGGCACGATTGTTCGGGACATTCGTTTATTAGAATTACTTGAACTATTTAGATTAATTAAAAGTTTGTCCTAGGCCTAAAAGTTTCTGAAGATACGCATTATAAGTTGTTAATAGTTACATGACTTGGTGGTAATGGATGGTCACGAATGTAGTACTATTTGGGTTATTAAAAGGAATAGAAATATTGATCAACATAAACATTGAATAACTATTTAAATTATTGGAGATGAATTTTGTTGCTGTTTTGCTTAATAAAAATTAAAAAATGCACATTTTTCTATATTTTTAAAAGTAAATTCGGTTTTTTGACAAAATTATATTACTTTTTATAAAAGATTTTCAGAAATCAGAAGATTTTGATTGATTTCAAAGATTGATTTTTTTAATATCTAAATGTATTCATTTTAAAATTATTTTATTTGCAAGTATATATAATATATAATTTCTATCATTAAGTTTAAAATTACATTATTGGCTTCACAGTAATTTATGGAGAGTCATTTATAATCAGTAATCTTGACCTTTGGTTTATGATAAAGTTAATTAGTATAATAATGAATCGATTTTTTGCAAAACATATGAGTAAATGGAAATCTGGAGGAAGGTAGTCCTATTTTAGTTCAAGACATTGATCTTTTAACCCCGGCTTCCGTTATTGGCCTTGGTAATTAGTTTTATCTGTATACTGGTAATGATTATTTCTCCACTTTCACTGGATGAGGAATATTATTTATTGATTTGTTTTTAATGATAAGTTTAACTAATTAATTGTTTATGTATAATCGAGCATTGTTTGATTATTTTATTATGACCTAAGTTATTTTATTTTTAACAATCTTTATTCTCTTTAAAAGAGAAAGTTTGTTCTGGCCAGATAATCCTATTAGCTATTTTTGTATTTTCTTGGCGTTTAAAGTTTTTCTAAATCGTTTGGCACCAAAATTGGATAAAATATATTTGTGTTTATGTGTATATAAAATTTGACCCTTTGACCACGTTTTGACCCTTTCTCAAAAATGATTGCTACGATTTCAAAAATTGAATCTATACACTAGATAATTGATAAGGACTTTTTTGTTTTGTTAAAAAATCAATTTTGGATTCACAAACCATTCGAAAGATATCTGTCTTTATGTATTAAACATTTATTTGTTTGTAAATTAAAATCTTCTAATTTGTGAAAATCTTTAATAAAAAGTAATAAAATTTTGTCGAAAAACCAAATTTATTTTTAAAAATGTATACAAAAAAATGTGTATTTTTTAATTTTGATGAAGCAAAACAATAATAAAATTTATCTCCAATAATTTAAATAGCTATTTTTATGTTGATCAATATTTCCATTCCATTAATAACCCAAATAGAATTACATTCGTATTTGTTGCAGTTTTTATTACAATCACTAATTTGTCACTAAGTTCTAGAAGAAGATATATTTATTTATTATTTATTATACATGTTATTTCGCAGACTTTAGTTTTAGTTTTAGAAGTGTACAATTAGTCTTCCTCTACCAGGGGTAGCAACTATCCCGTGTAAAAGCTCAATGCCATGAAGGTTGTCACCTTCATGGCAAATATAATAAAACGAAAATACGTCCGAACAATATCAGTTGAAAAGATTAGTTTTCTATGAAGATCGGGAAGGCGGTTTCTTCGCAATCAATTGATAATTTTTTACGTTTTCAATGAACCTTTTCTTAAATGGTCATAGTTTGGTCTTAACCTAATACTAAAAACTGAATTTTAAAATATCATAGGTATTTGCAAAGTGGTTTAATTACAAAGTTTAACTTTCAAAATTTTATCGTGGCAATTTTAAAAGTGACTTATCTTAATTTTATTGATTGAGTCGATTATGACCCTTTATCGAGAAGTTCTGGCTTAGAGGCTAAATTTCACTTACCTGGTTAAAAATTTAAATTTGATCATAATCTAAAATTTTTGTCTTTATATTTTAAAAGTAAATTTATTGTTCTTTCCACATTCCACATTTACTCAAAATGCGCTGTATATTATTTTAGAAAAATCATTTCAGTTCTTCCTATTATACCTGGTAAACGGCATATGGTGGTTATTCAGCATTTCCGTTCGCCTAAATTTCATGGATTAGTTAACCACAAAAGACCATCTTTTTCTATCAATTCGACAATTTCTAGTATTATGTTGGAAAAAGTAATTTAAGTATCGATAAATTTTACTGCCGCATCACTACGTCATTCCACAGATAGTTTGGACGGGGTGCAACATCAACGTGCCCAATACTAATTCGTCAGATACTGGCCAACACTATTGTGAGCCTCTATGTGTTCACATGTGTTCTCATCCCCAGATGCACATATTTCGTTCATCCCTTACGCGCAGAGGGGTATTGAGAATGCTAATGTTCTGAGGGGGTGTCGTTCCGAACTGCATACTTCGATACATCCCCCACGGGAGATTCCTGTGTTCTGCTAGGCGGTTGTGTGCATTACACGAATACCGCAATGTTCGTTTTTATTAATATTTTGATATGACAAACAGATATCCTTGCGTGCTAGACATGTGTATTAAATTGCGGAGGATAAGATTTTAATATATGCAGACTAGAGGTTTTAAATCCTGGTCTAATCCGAGTAGCTTTTTTATTACTTTATATATTTTGAGTCCTCAATAATTTTGTTCTGTCGAATATTAATCTAAAACTAGTGGAGCGCATGGCATCGTGCCTTAAGGCAAATTGCTGGAACTTCCCGTACCAAAAATTATTCTTTTAAAAAAGATTAACATTTTTGAAAAAAATTTACTCTTGATGTGCATATGTCTAATGATCATTTTTGACCGCCAAATGTTTTTTTTTTTTACTTTATTTACTAGATCTCCGAAACCGCTAGACCTACCTTCATGAAAATTTGATCAGTTCTTCATCTTGTTAATACAAGTAAAATGTTCTTTAAATTATTCAAATCGGACGCTTCGTTCTCTTAAAACCTGAGTTACCGTTTTTGGCACTTTTTGCTCCAAATCTTCGGAACGGCTAAGCCTGCCTTCGCTAAAAACTAATCAGCATGTCTCCTTATCAATACGAATCGAATGTTTTTTTTAATTATTCAAACCGCTTCATTCGTGTTCCCGAAATCGTTGTCGAAAATTTGTATCCGCACACACATACACGCACACACGCACACACGCACATACATACACACACACATATCCATCTATTTTTTCTAAGGTATGCCAAAATGTTCAGAAGGTTTTGAATCGTATAGATATATAAAAAATTTCATTTTCGATTTTTTTGCAACTTGCCCTACGGGAAGTTAATAACTCCGTTTCTTTATTATTAATATTTAAAAAAAAAAGGTCGAATGAAACTTTCCATATTGATGAAATTTATCGTCTAAACCAGTCTGTCTCCACCTTTTATGGGTCATGGGCCCTCATATAAAGTTTTTAACCTTTAACAATTATTTTGTTTCTCAAAAAATATAAAAGATAAGCTTTTAGAAATTACTATTAAATTGTGATCAAAACTTCATAGACATATTATAAAAATTCAAATTAATTTTATTACTTATTTTTCTACACTCGATCAAGTTCATTTTTAACTTCGCGTAGGGTAAGTTATAGTAATCGCAAAGAAATCGAAAATGAAATTTTCTATTTATTTTCTATTTATTTATTATTTACGTTTCAGAGGTTTTTGAACATTTTGGCATATCTTAGAAAAAATGGATGTGTGTGTGTATGTATGTACGGATACAATTTTTTGTCCACGTTTTCGGGCGCACGGATCAACCGATTTGAATGATTAAAAAAACATTTGATTCCAATTGATAAGGAGATGTGCTTACTAGTTTTTAGCAAAGGCAGATCCATTTTGAAGATACGGAGCAAAGAGTGCAGAAAATAGAAATCATTATTAAATTTTATTCTTCGAATATTTTATTATGGTTCGGGTAGTTCCAGCAATTTGCCTTAAGGTACAATGCCACTAGTTTAATATTATGGATTTACTGTGAGTAAAATTCTATGATAAAATCCCTTATTCATCCGCCCAAAGACATGATTCATTTCCTTAGAATGCACATCCTAACAATGTTAATACAAGAAATAAAGTAAATAGTTATAATTTGTGACGTCATTTGACAAAATCGAGTTACCGGTGCTTTGTTAGTGTGGACAAGTAAAGTAAAACACAGAAACGTCAATGTTTCCCGAAAACATACAAGGGGATCGATACTAATTCGATTTATCTAACTGCCAACGTACGTATATAAATACCCTTAAGGATATTAGCCACCCTGTCGAAGTATGCGCTACCCAAAAACGCGTTGCATTTGACAAAGCCACAGGAATAATGGAAATGTTCTAAATTCCATGTCGGATTAGATGTATTATTTATACTTTTATTGAAATTTACATTCAATATTATGCATGTTGGGGGTTGGTATGAAATGCGCAGCCTGTGGACAAGACCTGAATTATTATTTTTTCGATATACTAAAAACAATTGCTTATAGTATTTTTTTGCAATGAAAATAAATTACGGTTTTATAAATTGTCCTTGCTTTTTTTAGAATGTGTATCTTTTTAATAGTAATTTGTTACTGACCTGAGAGTCAACATTGTTCGTTGTAACATTGGAATAGAGACTATATTTTCATTCTGACATGTCTAAAGAAACAAAATATGTCTTAAATTTAAAAACGTTCAACAGCTTCGATAACAAAAGAACTAAGAAAGTAATACATACGTATACCTATCCATATATAAGCTATATCAGTATCAATATGCCTAAAATATAATTTATTACAATATAAATATCGTTCACCCCGTCCATATCTCGAACAGAGCTCGAATCGGCGTCAGAAAAGCATTCATTTGTCAAAATGGAATGAATGATGAAACGAACAACACTTAAACACAATAAGCTCATATATGTCTGGGTAAACAAATATAGATAATATTCTGAAATACCAAGGTGTTGGTCTAGATACAGATAAATATGACAAATGGATAAACGCTTATGAACGCATAATTCTAAAGTGTAAGCTATTTGTCTTTTGACACGAGCCGATAGAGAAGGAAAATATGGATAGAGTCTTATTTATAATGTATGTAGAGCCTGCTGATTAGTGTAAAAGACTGGTAAAATGATACATATTATCACAAAAAAATTAGAGACCAATGATCATTAGACTTGAATGAATCTATCAACAAATGTTAATCCCTATCGCTAATGAATAAATCAACAGTAATTGGTAAAAAATCAGCAATGTTGATCGAAAATGCGTTACAATCAAACTAATGAAATTAGTAAATAAAATTCAATAGATTTGTGAAATTTTAATTATCTTGGTATAGAACCCAAAGGAATAGAAACAAAATTTGTTTTTATTATTAAAATCTCTATAAAATATTTGATAATTTGATGTACATATGTCTAATGAACATTTTTGACCCCTGAGCCTTCCTTCCCAAAAATGTAATTCATTCTACATTCCGTCAATGCAAGTAAAATGTTTTGATCGTTTAAAAACTAAATTTCTTTTTTTGTAACTACTGGACCTGCCTTTGCCAAAAAAACTAATCAGCACATCTTTTCATCAGATTCCTGTCGAAATCGAAAGCTATACATGCGACGTCAAATATTTTTTGAATCATTCAAATCGGTTGATCCGTGCTCTCAAAATCGTTAATGTAAAATTGTAACACACATATATTAAATTTTTTCAAAAATATGCCAAAATTCTTAGAAGATTTATAAAAAAAATTTGAATTTTGATTTTTTAATGAAGTTAATACATTATACTACTTCATGTTTTTTTCATCGAATTCGAATTTTTCAAGATATCTATCAATGGTTTTTTATGTCAAATTCTAAACTTAAATTATCATCTGCATTATATTATGTGTAAATGTTTTAACAATTAATAATCCTGGAATTTTTAATTAAGTTTATTACAAAAATCCCCAAATAAAATAAGCTGTAAAATGCTACTAAAAACCGTAGTGTCATTAAACTTTAATGATTTGAATAAATCTCTCGCTCAAAGCATGCGAGCAAATATTAATACTGTCAGCGTATATATGACTTCTGAAAATAAAAAATCATTAATCAAACTCTTTGTTAACCCTTACCCTGAGGGCTGAATTTTCCCGTATTATTAATTACATTTTCTCATCGTTGTATTATATTATTACTATTATGATAGCATATAACCGCACAGAGTCGGTCGCGTGCCTCGGCCGAAATAATTGTTTGCCGTACGATTCTAAACGGTTGCAATTTTAATTTTGAAAGAAAAATTGCTGCGGAAATAATCTTTATAAATTGTTCCGGTATGCCAAGCAGAATAAATAATAAACATAAATGGTCTATCCATGTGAATTGATTAATTTATTATTTGCGATTACAAAGCGGTGTATTATAGATCAGTGGACGGATCGTTATTGGTTTAAGGTTCTTTGTTTGATTAATACTTTATTTACTTTGGACGGAACTCCCTATAATCTGCAAGTATACTAAGTAATTAATATATGTAGTGAATTATATAGCGTACGTTCTGATTTTATTTTGTACTGTTTTGCAGCTGGAAGCTATGCATAATGAAATTTGCTAAACCATAGGGAACGTTTTACATATCATTTTCATTTTTAATGGTCCAAACTTATTAATAGAATATGTGATTTGTTGAAATAGTGAATTAAAGAGTAACACCACTGTAAACGTTTTTTTAACTTGCTGATCACACAAAAATCAATATTTTTAAAATTCCTTACATATTTCACCAATCTCGACCTAAAAGTATGTACAATAAGTGTTGTTTTTAGAGATGTTGTTCTATTTTGCTACTTAAATGAATTTTTACAATATCGCAAATATATTATCTTTCCTTCATACCAAAAAAAATGACAAAAAACACTTACTTTAGGCAATTACAGTATTGTCACCCCTTAATCAGAGTTTTTTTTTAGTAACTATTGAAATGAATTATATATATTTTTCAATTATATTTTCCAATAATATTGCCTAAATATACGCATGTAAACTACCTCAACATATCAACTTTCCTTTCTCTTTAAAAAAAAATGACAAAAAGAACGTTTATTAGGCAGTTACAGTGGCGTTATCTCTTAATCAGATTTTTTTTATAATAACTATTGAAATTGCTAAATATAATAACAAAAAATAAATTCACAAATTGTTGTCCTACCGGCATGTTTTAATAATCACAACTATTGGTAAAAAAATGTTTTATTTTTAAGTAATAAATGAATATTAACCTTGACATTCTCTCTACAAAAATTGCAGTAATGCTATCATTTTTGAATATGTTTTATTTTATCATTTAAATATACGTATAATATCTTTTCTCCAATACAACAAATTTTTTACTTTTCCTTTGTTCCAAAATAATGATAAAAAGCACTTTTTCTTAAGCAGTTACTATGGCCTCTTAATCAAGTAATTACTCAAATTGTTAAATATATCAAAAAATGAATTATTTGCAAATTGTTGGCTTACAGGCATATTTTAATAATCACAAATATTGATAAAAAAATTGCTGTAATTTCAAGAAAAAAGAATATTGACGCTGATATGCTTTGTAGAAAATGTAGAACTTGTGGTCCATGTTAGGATATTTTCAATATAAAATTACCTAAATTGTAGATGTTTCATTATGATCTATTTTTATTTGATAATTTCAATAACTTTCCTTATCGAGGATATTTTACAATGTCGTCTTCGTTGCATCAAATATTTATATATATAATTATGCATGTCGTCCATAAAAGTTTTCATCCTCCATATCAATATTGGCAAATAGAATATCGCTGCACAATAAAATCAGTCTCACAATCTCAAATCATCTCATAACGATCTTCATATAAGTCTTCATCCTCTATTTTCATATAAACATATTCTCGTTGGAATAAATAACATTTCACCAACGCATTTATATAGTTATGCGCATATGCCATAACTTGCCTTAAAATTAGTCACACATTCGCACTACGCAGAACTAACTAAGCAAGTCATTCACGCGTCATAATTCATTATTTACTTGTGCACTGATGGAAGGGGCTCGTATAAAAATAAAGGTCTATGGCAAGTGGCCACAGACCCTGCAGGGTATCGATAATCAATTTAACAAATTACATCCCGAAAAACGGAATCTGCCGATTTACAAAAAAAAACCTTTTTACCCTTAATTTGTGACGCTCGGTTCTTTTGAAAGCGGAGCTTCTACTTATCTTTTACTACCTGCGACGGGCTACCCTTGCAACATGATTTTTGGCTTCCTTTAAGGAACAAACACACAAAAAATATTATTCTTGGTGTTGTTCCAAAACTTCTCATTGGTTGTTTCTTCTGCAACCTACCTATAGGAATTTACAATTCAAAATTTTGCCTAGACTTTCATTTACTACCTTATGAGCAAGCCACACGCGTAGATTAGTAGAATTATGATTACAAGCTTTTGTATTGAAAAAGACCGAAAATGGTTAACGCCTTTCTAAACCTGAATCTATTGTTGGCTTAAATGCATTTAGCTGCATAAGAAAATATTATCTTTGTAGCATTTGAAAGTTTTAATCTGACAAAGGAATTTATATTTGGCTTTTTAAGTGCAGCTTTAGATATTAAAATGGAAAATATTATTAATATAGATTTTGCTAATGCCTGAAATTAAGTTGTATTAAAACCTGTCAAAAGTTCCGGAATGGATTGAAGTGTAAATGATATTTTTGACAGAGGAAATGGAATTGTTCACACATAGATTGTTATTTTTTTTGGAATTGTTATTTGACTGCAGTATCAATCTCATTTTATTTATTTTTGATAGAAATTTGGGAAGCATAACTCGCTTGAACTTGTAATATTCCCAGATATTTCATTTTGTTAAAGAACGTGTAGGATTTGGAACCGTAGGTTCAACGTTCTAATTTTTTGAGAAATAAAAAAAAAGTTTATTGAAGTGGAAAGGATATTATTGTTAAAAATAGCAAATAAAATGATCGATCGCGCTTTGAAAAATATTTCTATTTTTGCAGAAATTATTTGATTGAAATTTGTATTTTGTGTTATTTATTTTCTGGTATAAATGTGTGAAGCATGGATATTTGTACTATTTTTTCAGAAAATATCTATTATAAATGATCATTTAGTATTTGGAACTGTTCGTTTAATGTTTAATTTTTTTTTTTTTTGAGAATTAAAAAGAAATTAATTGATTACTGAAATCAAAGAAATAGTACCCACATACAATCTACTTAGTTAGGTAAATTAGCTTATGAGTATTTTAATGACAATTTCAGGATTGCTGTTAAATACTAAATCCTAAAAATAATACAGATAATAATTGCTAGTGCCTAAAACTAAGTCATAAAATTTTAGTGAATTGTTTCAAGTTTCCTAACAAATTATTTAAATGAAAGGATAATGAAAATAAGCCATAGGAATAAGTTGAATAAGTTAAAATAAAGAAAGGTTGTTTTTCAAAATATTACTTGACAAAAATATCAATTTAATTTAATTAATTTTTGTTAGAAACTTGTGAACGATGACTCAGTAATATTTACAATTTTTCACGTGAAAAATAGTTTAACACATGCAATATTTACCTGTGCGGTCAAAAGAAATTTGTAAAATAATAATTAATGACTGTATTCAAAGAAACTTAGCTTCACAATCGACTTAGGTATTTTACTCATTGCAATTTCACACTTCAACAGGGTTTTTCACTCTGTTACTAATTTATAGAATTTTTTTGCTCAGCTGTATCCTGGAAATCGCTGCGTGTCTTGCACAACACGAAGTAAAATATTATAAGTATAAAACATCGAGAACGACACATTGCAAGTAGAAACAAGATTTTGCATGCTAAAAGTGTTATTTACGAGTATTTCGAACCATTCTAGATTTTAATTCATCGTTTATATCATAAATTATTATTAATTATCAAAGCGCGTTTATTATGTAAACATGTGTGAGCGCGGAACAGCAGGGGGGCCGCATCGGGTGTATCACTGCTTCTTCATCTTTATACAAGAATATATATATATTATATTTATTTTAAATTATTTATTCACTCCTAGATTTTATAGTGTTAAATTAAATTATTTTTCATTTCTTAAATTAAGCCCTTTTTAAAATACCAACAAAACCGTAATACAAGGGTGAAAATTAAGGATGGCATCCATATATTTTTCAAACTTTTATTTTAATAATAGTTAAAAAAAAATTGATCCAATGCATTGAAAAAGAAGTGTTACAGTTGAACAACCCTTGAAGCAATTAATTTTATATGTAAATTTGAGCTTTTTCATAAGCTCTAAAAATTCATTCGAATTCGAGCATTCAGTCACAAACGTTCAATGACAAAAATCGAGATAAAAAATGATGTAATTATTATAATTTTTACAAAATAAGTTTTTGTGGTAAGAGGGTAAAAATTTAGGGTTATATGTGGTTTTATATACGCATTATAGAATAATAAAGCGATAAAAATTTATCAAACTAGCTGTAAGTGGAATTCTGTCTTGAGGCAATTATGGCATCGTGCCTTGAGGCAAATTGCTGGAACTTCCCGCACCGTAACGAAATGTTTGAGGAATACTGAATGTTTTCAAATAGATTATTATAAATATTGTAACATTGTGTAATATTTATAAGAATTATATAAACCGAATTGCAGAGTTGAAATTATTTGTAAAGTATATTAGAACTATAGTCAGAATTAAAAATAAAATCTGAAATATTTTCGATATACAAAATACTAAAAAAAAAAAAAAAAAAAAAAAAAAATGGAACAAATTTTTTTTCCAAAATCAATTATTTTGTTAAGACAAGCAGAAAGTTCTTTGAATCATTTAAATCGGACGCTTAGTCCTCTCAAAAACTGCCATTTTTTACATATTTAGCTTCGTATCTTCGAAATGGCTGGGCCTGCCTTTGCCAAAAACTAATAAACACTTCTCCCAATCATTACTAATTGAATGTTTTTTAGATCATTCAAATCGGATACTCCGTTCGCTCAAAAATTCGATTTTTATTTTCTGCACTCTTTGCTCCGTATCTCCGAAACGGCTGGACCTGCCTTTGCCAAAAACTAATCAGCTCTTTTCCCTATCAATAGGAATCGGATGTTTTTTGAACCATTCAAATCGGTTGATCCGTGCGCCCTAAAACGTGACTGGAAATTTGTATCCACACATACATACACACACACACACACATACACACACACACACACACACATCCATTTTTTCTGAGGTATGCCAAAACGTTCAGAAACCTTCAAAACGTCGAGAAATGTAAAAATTTTCAATTCCGATTTTCGGCCCATTACAATAACTTACCCTACGGGAAGTTAAAAAAACCTTTGTGGTGGCCAAACTCTACCACTTTAATGGTAGAGTTTAGTTTTAATAAAAATATGCGAAAACCTGTCCGGGGATGCATCTAAAAGTTTCCCAAATTTTCACGTCGATTGTATTGATTTATGAAAGCATAGGGCATACATACAAATACATCCGTATAAATATAAAAAATAATTGTAATTTACCTTGAATTATAGTTCTTGATGTAGATTCACGTCAAAAATAAATTCACTATTAGTTATATAAACCCATACTTAATTTTAAATTTCATTATTTCAATCCTAATAATAAAAAACTTATAAAAATTGCAATAAACTTTTTCTAAGTATGTATCTCATAAAATAGTAGTTAGAATTGAAAGCATATATGCTATTATTACTAATTGCATTTGAAATATGATTTTAATATTTCATTTCTAAATCTTCTACAGATTTAGAATCTCTCTCAGAACCACCTATTGGTATATTTGAATTTATATCAAAGAAATTCGTTCTGATATGTAAATGCGTATTTCTTTCAATATAAAACTTTGCGTGTGTACGATTTTGATATATTATATTGCCTGGCTTGATGTGGTTTAAAACTATGTAGAAATTTATTCAAGATTTTATGACCATAGTGAGAGATTATAGCTTCGTCCCTTTGAATAAATTGTCTAATGACACTTTCTGGTAAATTTAATATTAAATGAAAATAATTGAGAGTGGTAAAAATGTTAGCTGGCACAAGATTTTGGTTTCTGGATCAAATTGGTAGGTTGTGATAATACAGTTGTAATTGTTACTGATTAGACATTTTTGTTTTTTTTTTAAAGTCGGAAAAACTTAACCATGAACCATTAAGACCATAAACTTATTCATAATATCTAGAAGGCAATCGACCCAATTGTTGACCCATCTATATTTAATATACTTTAATTTTTAAAATTTCTCATTTAATATTAATGATATTTCTAATTTGATGTACCAATAGCTTTTTACTTCGGGAAAGGGCCATTTTCACTTGGAAGCATATTTAGGTCTATTGAGAAGATATATTAAACTTGATGTATGTGATTGACATTATCGAAGCCATCATTCTGTTGTCTAATGATTTGCTCCAAACAATAGGCAACTTAATTTTTTTTAAATTATAACCCACATAGCAAGTAGATCAAATTAACAGCATATTGACTATTTATTTCCATTCTGTCCAGAAACCGCAGACTGTAGAGTTTTCCGATCCATTGCATCTACTATTGTTTGTCGCGTCATGCGAACAAGTCATTTCTGAGCGCACCTCAAGCCTTCACCATCCTTCGGGTCACAAATCAGAAGACAATAAAATCAATCTAATCTCCGTGACTTTTAAAAGTCATTACGATTCTTTTATACGGTTTCTGAACGTTTCTAATGACATAATAATTACTTAATCGCTTCGTTCCATTTACTGAACGCGATGCAGGAATAGGTTCAGATTCGTTTCTACTCATGTGATCTTTTGTTGTGTGCCATTATGTTTTTAAAAATGCATGCAGGTTATTTGTTAAAATCTCTTTCATGTTTTTATATAAAACCTCGAGCATGCATTGTTGCTGGCCGCAACAATCTAAGACTTTATAGAACATTTATGTACCGTCAACCGCGAAGCTGGGCATTAAAATCTGTTTGATGTTATTGAAAGAGTATGAAAAAGTCCGGGGAAACAATATATCATAAATCATGATTTTATAATGCATTTTATATTCAGGCGTAAAATGAGGAATTCTTATTATGTGATATTATATATTGCAAATTATAGCATTTTGTTAGGATACATGAGATTCACAAATATTTTTAGGAATATTTAATATGTATAGAGATGACCATAAAGTTAGAAACATAAATATATGGAAAAAATTACAAAATTGCAGATACCTACTAAATACTAGAAGACTGGAAGAAAAAATATGCATCGTATTTTTTTAATTATAAGGAGACTAAAATACAAAAGCTTTGAATTTTACTATTTAATATGAGCTATAATTAAAATTACTATACCTATGTAAAAATTTCGATCAGGCAAAATATGCAGAATAAATTTACGAATAAAATGATATATAAATAGTTGTGTGTCCATATAAATCAAGATTTTCCAATTTTCCTTGATTTTCACGACTGAAGTCGCCTGTAGGCCACACCGTTCAAAACACAAAGTTTCGATATATGGGAGAAAGACTAAAAAAATTGAAACTTTTCTAATGATGTATAATACTTTATATGGTTTCTTTAGAGAAATATCGAATAATAGTACACGAATAGTACTGCAGATTCTATACTACAAACTAAACGGTAAAAGATACAAAAAAACTTTGTTTGGACAAAGGATGAAGAATAAAATTACAAATAAAATGGTATATAAATCGTTATTTGTGTTTATATAATTTTCTCAAGTTTTCCAGTTTGAAATCTTCAATATACACAAATTTGTCTGCAAATTAAGTTTCTCACTCATCAGTTTTTATTCATTGAAGAAAAATCAAACTGGGACTCAAATGTCTTATTAAAAAAAATAAACGGCTCATTCTTTTAATTACTGGAAGGATGTTAAAATATTTATTTTTAAACGATTATATATATATCTGAAATATTAATAATATTATATATTATCATACATTATATGAACAGATTTATCAATTAAAATTGTATAAGTTTTCATAAGTTCATTCACACATTTTGGATAACATGAAAATCAAAGTAAACTTTATACCAGATACAGAATAGAGTCAATACATATGTTCGGACGTCTTTTCGTTTTATTATATTGGCCATGAAGGTGACAGACTTCAAGGCATTAAGCTTTACACGGAATGGTTGCTACCCCTGGTAGAGGGGGTAGCGGAGTGTTTTAATTAAACAAGTAGTTCAATTAAAACACTCCGCTTAACAACATGTACGGACTTGACTTTACTAAAAAGTAAAGTCCGCTTAACAACATGTAAATAACCAATAAAAATAAATATACCTTCTTTCATTATAACTTATTATCAAATCAGTGATTGTAATTAGTACTGCAACAAATACATAATATACAAACAAATCAGTGTTTAATACAGTCCACAGCTACAAGGGTTAAATTATAACCCAACAACATGAATTATCGAAGGAGAGTTTTAATAAATTCTATAACTACGTAACAAAAGTACAACATATTTGCTATACTTTCATAACTATGAGTTTTTTATTTTACTAATTGTTGATGACATATAATACCAAACAAACTTATAAAAATTATAAATGTCATGCTTGATCATCAAAACATATGAATTATATCAAACACTACATTTCGTACATTTTCATGTATTAGCGTGAATTACATAAAGAATGTATATCACAATTGACCGTTACCTCTGATAAAATTCCACATCCCTAATCGCTTACAATAAATCAAACAAATATTTTGCCAATGATTTTCGCGATTTTTCACCTGGAAAAATCCATCCCCCATGGCTTTCGATACCGTGTGCCCCATTCCCTCGATTTATATTAATTATCGCAACAGAAACAAAGCCGCTTAACGAGTAATTGAACGCGCAATAAATACATTCGGGCTGCTGCCATTCGCATTCGCTCCTGAGAAATGATTGATGGCAGAATTCTGCCAGTTGGCTGCTGCGGACATCGGAACTGTATCAATCACCGGACTTTCGTTCCGGGATAAGCAAAATTTTCGTTTTTTTTTAAAAAATTAACAATATTGAATCGTAGTATTTGTTTAAATGATATGTCACCAGAAATTACCGTGAGTACTCTAGATAGTTAACATTCATTTGCGGATCAGAAGGCTTTGATATTCATTTGGCTTAGTGTGCTAATTTGTGAATGCTCTTAGATCTCTTATTATTGATGTAAAGATCGATGAATTATGAGCTGATATTATAATTATAATATCAGTGTAATATAATTTGTAAATATTATTAGATCTCCTATAGTAATTGGTAATCCTATAGTTATTAGATCTCACATAGTACTAATAGTAAATTGAATTCATAATTGACTGTACATAGATACATTACATTTGAAATAATATTATGTATTATAAGCATTTTCATATATTTAAATAATTGTACACAATAATAATTTGATCCACATTCATTTATGGATCAAAGGAATTTTGAATTCATTTGGCTCCTATTATTGGTCTAAAAATTGATGCACCATGACCTGATATTATTTATGCAGGTATTATAATTATAATATTAGTGTAATATAAATGTTATTACATCTCCTATAGTAATTGGTAATCCTATAGTTTGAAATTACTTATGTATTATTATATTTGTATGTTATGTATTACATTTGAAATTATCTTATGTATTATAAACATTTTTATATATTTATATAATTCAGTCAATGCTTAATTTATTAGAGTGAATTTTTATTACTGTCCTTAATTTTTAATTTGTGGATGTTCTTGTTTTAGTTTAAGTATGAGAATTAGCAAACAATGGTAAAGTAAATAATTAATACACTGAATACATTAATTGAAAATATCATGCATTGAAATTCATAAAGTTAAGCATATAAAAAAATGTTAAAAAAATAATTAATAAATAAAATATATTTCTTATTTTGTATTCACGTGTGATCATAATATTATTGGTCTTAAGATTAATGTTTAATTAAATCAGTTTAATGTAACTTATAAATGTTCTTAGATCTGTTAATATCAGTCTAAAGATTAATGTGAAATGAACTCATTCATTTATAATATAATTATAACATCAGTTTAATATATTTTGTAAATATTCTGAGATCTCTTATTATTGGTCTACAGATTAATGTAAAATGAGCTCATTCATTTATAATATAATTATAATATCAGTTCAATATAATTTGTAAATATTATCAGATTTCTTATTATTGGTCTAAAATTTAATGTACTATGAGCTTTTTCATTTATAATATAATTATGTCAGTTTAATATAATTTGTAAATATTATTAGATCTCTTATTATTAATCTAAAGATTAATATACAATGACCACATTTCTTGGCACTAATATTATAATACAATTATAATATGAGTTTATATAGTATATAATTTGTAAATATTATTAGATCTATTATTCTTTGTCTAAAGATTAATGTACAAAGAGCTCACTCAACAAAATGTAAGTTTTTGAAAAATTATAATATTAACACTTTCCACTCGCGAATTCCGAGATTTATATGAATTATAAGGCATCCGAGTTGAAAGGGTTAAATCATAGCATTTGTATAAGTTGTATATATCTCTTTATGGTCAACATTCATTTGTAGATAAATGGCCTTTTAAATTATATTTTATTATATATTATTTTATAACATATAGTAATTTTCCAAAAAAAATTAAAATGCCCTCAAATTTGTTATATGTTATAAATGGTATTATGTGTGCTAATTTACATTTTACTAATTTTTTAATGTTACTTTTTTGCTCAGTGTATTACTTCCTTACCTGTAAAAATAATTATGAATACTTATGTATTTGGACACACTTTTTGCCAAAATATTGGTTTATTTGATTTTAAAATATTTTCAATGAGTTTTCATGTAACGACTCATTCTTAAAAAATATAATCTAGTCTATAAATCTATAATATCTCACTTTTTAAAGATTATTAAAATAAACTAGAGCAGAAAGTGTGTTCAATGTTGAATTATATTCTATCAGTAGACATTATTTTTAAATGAAAAATCTGCATATATGTTAGATGAGATTTTATTAGTTATTGGTGAAAGTGTGAAACTTACAAATTCATAAATTAATAATATAATTAATTATGTTTTAATTATATATATATTATAATTTATTAATTATAATTAATAATTATAATCATAAATTATTTTTAACTTCTATGAAGTTATTTAGTGCAAATATTTAATATATATACAGACATTTTATGCACAACTTATCATAAAAGAATTCAATTTATTGTAACGGTGAAATGAATATGAATGAATATGAATGAATGAATAAATAATTTGTTGTATTGAATTCAACATAAAATGATTTTATTTTTTTTTACTAATCGATGTTTAATTTTACAAATTGTTTATCGAGAATAATTTATACATATAAAGTGTAATATTTTAAATATATATTTTAGGTCGCAGGGGTCGATGAGCTTTTTATCATCGAATGAATCACAAATATCTTTATCAATATTCTTTTGTCAATAATTTACTTTAAAGGTGTACAAGCCTGTTAGATATTAGTTATCTATTTATGTTTATATGATATTTGTTTAATTTTTATTTCATCTTTACCCGCAGTCGACTTAGTATTATCGATGATGTAGAATTATCTAATTTCTGTGAATTGACGAAGACTGATATTATAATAAAATTATAATATGTAGTTATAATATCCATTATTATTAGGATAAAAATTAAAGTTCAATAAGCTCATTCATTTATAATATAATTATAAAATCAGTTTAATATAATTGATAAATGATATTAGATCTTTTAATACTGGTCTATAGATTAATGTACAATGAGCTCATTCATTTATAACATAATTGTACAATCAGTTTAATATAATTTTATTTAATAGATCTCTTATTGATGAGCTCATTCATTTATAATATAATTATAAAATATCAGTTCAATATAATTTGTAAATGATATTAGATCTCTTAATATTGGTCTAAAAATTCATGTACAATAGGCTCATTCATTTAGAATATAATTGTAATATCAGATTAATATAATTTGTAAATGATTTTGGATGTCTTATTGGTCTAAAGATCAATGTACATTGAGCTCATTCATTTATAATATAATTGTAAAATCAGTTTAATATAATTTTAGTTAATAGATCTCTTATTATTGGTCTAAATATTAATGTACAATGAGCTCATTCATTCATAATATAATTATAATATCAGTTCAATATAATTTGTAAATGTTATTAGATCTCTTTAGTGGTCTAAAAGTTAATGTACAATGTGCACATTTATTTATACTGATATTATAAAATGATTATTAATGTACATTGAGGACATTCAAATCATTTCCACTCTGTCTAACTACGAGGTGCATAATTCAATTTTATTTATTATTGATATCTATAATATCATGCTAATTTCCAACATCAAATTTATCAATGACATTTGAATCATTTCATATATCAGTAGACTTGTTAACACTCCAATGTATTAATTTCTAAAGTGCCTTTCCTTTCAAGAGTAGGCTTGTGGCAATATACTATTTGTAGAAGTAAATGTACATAGTTTGTGTATCCACGCAATATTCCTAATGTTACACTTATAATATTAGAGCTGGAAAATATTTTTATTAATATATTATGTAATTCCTAGACAATATTTGGAGTAGAATGCTTAGATTACCCAAAATCTTCTACTTTGTTCCAATTTGTCTCATTGTTTATTATAATTTGTAAATGTAAATAAATTTCTTATTATTGGTGTAAAGATTGATGTACCATGAGCTCATTCATTTATAATATAATTATAATATCAGTTTAATATAATTTGTGAATGTTCTTAGATCTCTTAATATTGGTCTAAGGATTAATGTATAATGAGCTTATTCATTTATAATATAATTATAATATCTGTTCAATATAATTTGTGAATGGTCTTGGATCTCTTAATATTGGTCTAAAGATTTATGTTCATATTATAATTAGATTCTAAATGAATGAGATTTAGAATATAATTATAATATCAATTTAATATAATTTGACCAATCGTTCTGATATGTCTTACTGGTCAAAATATTACGGTACAATTCCCAGAGAATATTTGGACTTAAATGCTCCGATTACCCAAATTCTTCTTGTTTTCTCAGGGGTTGGCATTTTTTTGATCAATAAGTTGATCATGAGAATATTTGAAAATTTTAATTATCGATTATTTTTATAGAAATGACTTATACTCTCTGTATTAGTCGTTACATTTTAATTTTGATAAATTTTTAGTTCTGGTGATATTCTATTATTTTCTTAGCTAATAACAATATTCAATCATATTTATTTAAGGGGGTATTCTAGTGTAGAGGCAATTTTAGGTCATTTTTAAATTATTGTAAAGAAGATGCAACCAATTAGTTTTTGCTATTATTTTATCTATAATTTATTTATCAGAATTACAGGAGTACAAAAGTAAAGTAAAAAGGTTTTTTGAGATAAACACGTTTAAAGTTTCGCAGAAGGAAGGATACAAAAGAACATTATCACGGTCAAACAGTTGCATCTCCGAAAATAATTTAGAAGTTTTAAAAATGTTCTCGTATACATGTTCTTAAATAGGTTAACTTTGAAAACATGAAACAAAAGAAAAACCGATTTTTTTTTTTGAATTTCTACACTAGAATACCCCCTGAATATTATCTTATTCAGGGTAAAGGCCTGTTCACTCGACGCTTGTTTTCTGGGCTGGATAGCATGCTTGATTTTGTCATTTTGAGATTTGTTTTAGCTTGCTAGATTTTAATTGTGAAAACCACATGTCAAAATACTGCTTTCCTATTGGTTCGAACGAACGAATAGAATTTTTTTTAAAAAAATCTACAAAAATAGCGAAAGTTCAATGCCCAAATCACACGAGACTTGTTTCGTTGATTTTTTGGTCTGCTGGCAAAAAAGCAACGAAGCAAGCGTCGTGTGAACAGGTCTAAAGATATTTGTTTATGTGATAAGTTTTAATTTTTATTTACAAGCACTATAAATACTTAAAACTCAGTAAAATATTTTAAGCCTTTCCACTCGAATATCGCCGCTCCGGCGGCAAAATTCATATAAATCTTGGAATTCGCGAGTGGAAAGGGTTAAAAAGAAGTTTGTGTGTTCATGTATTTCGAATGTTGCATTAAAATAATTATATAATTTTACTATTGTATTTGTTTGCAAAATATTATGCTTCCTTAAGATTATTTGTATCTAAATATATTTATATTGTTTTAAATCTAAAAATAAGTATGTTTAAATAGTAAAGGATTAATAAAGAGTATGTAAAAATATATCACTAAAATTGAAAAAAATCAGCGGTTTTCAAGAACTCTGAACTATAGATTGTAGAGATTCGATATAAAATATCTAGATCTAGAAAATATCAGGTTTATTCAAATATGATTAATAGTACAATCAGGGGAGTTGATACAGTTCCTAACCACATCTTGGCAATGACTTTTAAAATCGAATGTTTTTTCAGGGATATAGATAAAAATTATTCTGTGGCCCTAATGTATTATGTTTAGTTGCCTTAATTAGTATTTATATTATAAATCATCCCAGCTCTCGTCTTAAGTTACAATGTCGCATAAAGCTCATGTGTTTCTATTCCTGTTGTTCGGTCCCGGGGCTTCAGTTGTGATTGATGCAAAGTCATAATTCGATGTCGCAATTAAAATAACATTTGTGAGATTGCAAACACGCATTTGCGTATTCTACACCTCTGTCGTTACCACTACGACTGTGTATTTCTGTAATTTCGATATATCACCCTGAACCTAATTAGGCTAAATACGAAATATTTACATTAAATAGTCGTATTCGTGCAGGCGATGCCGACGCGCGATTTCGTGCTAATGGAATAGGCTAATGAATTTTTACACCGATATGGATTTTTTACTACTTAATATTAAATGTGGGCGTAATTCGGTAATGTACCGGATATATTTGATATATACACTAACATAGTATTTTAACTGTTGAGTATGTACATACTACACTCAGTTTTTTTTTGCACACACCTTGTTTTATAACAAAGTTTTAGTCGTTTTATATTTTCAAATTTTCAAAGATCCACGGATTTTTAACTTCCCGTAGGACAAGTTATAGTGAACGCAAAAAAATCGAAAATATTTTTTTATATCTTACGTTTCAAAAGTTTCTGAACATTTTGGCATACCTTAGAAATAATGGATGTAAGTGTGTGTGTGCGGTACAAATTTTGTCGACGATTTCGAAACACGGATCAACTGATATGAATAATTCAAAAAACACTCGACTCGTATTTATAGTCGTGCTGATTAGTTTTTGGTGAAGGCAGGTTTAGCCATTCCGAAGATACTGGGCAAAAAGTGCCAAAAACGGTAACTCAGTTTTTTAGAGAACGGGGCGTTCGATTTTAATAATTCAAAAAACATTTTACTTGTATTGACAGATGAAGAACTGATTAAATTTTTTGGGAAGGCCGGTCCAGCAGTTATGGACTCTCAATATGAATAAGTTAAAAAAATCATTTGGCGGTAAAAAATGTTTATTGGACTTTTGCACATCAAATTATCAGATATTTTATAGAGGTTTCCATAATGTGTACGCATTTTTGTAATTTTTTTGGTACCGTACCAAGATTTGCCTTAAGACACGATGCCATGCACCCCATTAGTAAACAAAATTTTGGCTGTTTTATTTTTATGGAATATTCAAAAATTCACTGATTTTTAAACAAAGTTTTGGCCCTTATATATACGTTTCGAGACCACGGTATTCTTCATCTTCATTGTAATTTGACACAAAAATGTATAAAACATTATCAAATTTTCATTATTAACTTCCGGTAGGATAAGTTCTTATAATTATTCAAACATCGAAAATGATTTTTTTTACATACCTTTACGTTTCAGAGGTTTCTGCACATTTTGGCATACCTCAGAAAAAATGAATTTTTTGTCGACGATTTCGGGCGTATGGATGAACCGATTTCAATTATTCAATTGATTCCTATTGATATAAAGATGTGCTGAATAGTTTTTGGCAAAAGTTGGTCCAGCCATTTCGAAGATACAAGCAAGAGTGCAGATGAGGATAAGTGGTAGTTAGTTTTTGGCAAAGACAGGTCGAGCCGTTTCGATAATGTGAAAAAGGATAAATTCATTTGAAAAATTAAGATATTATTATAGTATTTTATTATTGATATGGAGTTGAGATGCTTCGATTATTCTATAGACTATTCTCTAAGACATATCCGATAATCCAAGGCTGGTAGTTAATAGAAGTCAATCGAATGATCTGCAATGTATCCGCTCTTGTATTTTACATAAAGCAATCATATCTCCGATAACAAATGTACACGAGCACTTCTGCAGACACATTTTATTATAAAAGGATTTTATTGATACAAAATCAATTTATACTAATGCAAGTGACAGAGAACCTGTTTTGCAAATCAAGAATACGCCCTATAACGCATTCGTGTCGATGCATATTAACTTCTTGATAAATAAGATTGGAGATAGCATAAAAATGCGAAACAATATTTGAACACATCAAAATTCAATGTTTATCATTGACAGCGATTGTAGGATTGTCATCTCTGAATTGAAATAAAAGTCACGTATTTGGTGATGATCATTTATCATATGAGATAAAAAATAGCTAATCAATTGCCAAGCATATTTCCTTCTCATTTCAAGTTCTTCTGAATCGTCTGACGCGAAAATATGTGTTTGTGTATATATGAGTGATTAGGTGTATTTAGTAATTTAGTAATTTGAACTGTCGCAGCATTTTCCAAAAAACGTCTGCACCGGTTTGATGAAACTGCTCGACATCAGGCGGACCAAGGCGGTTCCAATCGTGCAAGTTCGAAGCTTTGGATTGCAAGGCCAAAGCTTTTTACCACTACGATGCAGTAAATCTCAATGGTTTTATAAAAAAGGGTATACAATATTTTGAGAATCTTACAACCAAAACATTCTTCTTTCCATGTCACTGCTTCTCCGCGATATCAGAAAATCATTCTTAATACATCTTGAATTTCATTCGCGCGCAACCACCTCGAAAGGACACGTGTCACACTAAATAAGCAAAGGAATATTTTTCATTATTCAAATTTTGATTTACAAGTCGGCTTTGTTTATAGTCGCATCGGGAAAGCAGATAAACTTTTATCAGACGCTCCCCATAAGTATATAAAAGCAATAATTATGCTTCTATCTGTATTTGCACAGGTGCTTAGTTTCTGTTGGGGAGGGAGGATTAGAAAGTTAATGTGCGTTCATTCGAATTTGCATACAAGTGTTCATTATTTTATTAGGCTGTTAACAAAATTTTATTGAGCGTGAAAAATAAGCTTTTGTTAAGCGAAATGTAGCGAAAGCTATAGTAGTCGTAGAGGGAAGAAGATTAATTGTGTGGACATTTGTGGCATTTGAATATTTGTACAAAGTTTTAAATTAATTTAAATATCACGTATTAATAACATCAATAATAGTATAAATAATTTTAGCAAACGCCGAAAGAGAGCTGGAACCGCCTGGGTTCGCCTGATGTCGAGCAGTTTCATCAGATGGCTTTTGAAATCCGTTTCGTTACTGTTTAAAAATGATGCATCTGCATAATTCTATTTACTTTATATTAAAATATTATTAAGATATTTAATTATCGTTTAATATCCTATTGAAAAAACCCTTAGTTTCTAGCTCTCCTACATTACAATTTCCAATGACGAATATGTTATTTGAATGCACTATTTCTACAATTTTCTGTCAAACACAATTTTTCACAATCACATATTCAAACAACAGCAAAATAAAACAACTTTACAATAATGTCCTCGTTAGCATTGTGTTAAAATAACAGAAATTAATCAATCACACATCCATCGATAATCCTTTTTGTAAATCTGGTATAAATGAATATATTTGAAATATTTTGTACATTATACATGACATTGCATATCGAATTATTGAGATACCGTGCATTTTCATACTGTTTGATTTCCAGAATTGTCAACCGACGTTTGTCCCGTGGCGTGTCATTGCATTCCGCCGCATGATTGATCGCTGAACCCATCAACCCATCGGCCCATCGACCCATCCCTCCGGGTCTACCTTCGTTCCTAGTGTCATCTCTTCAACAGGAATGCACCAGGATAATGGTAATAAACTTTTATGTATTTCATATTTTAATTGAAATTAATCCAATTCAATATATGTACGTATTCAGAACTTAGCAGATGAAACATCATTTTTACAAAGCTGTTAGAAGGCAACCCAACATGTTGTCTAATTATAATGATGTATGTTTTATGTAATGCCACAAAAGAGCAATTTCACTTGAACGTGACTTGCTTCATATCATACGAGTTATAAAAATTTTCAAAAATGTTTTTTACACTTAGGAGTAATCAAACTTTTGAATATGATTGAATGCGTAAAGGACCGACCCGGGTGCGGTTGGATCAAACATATCAAAAACATCGCTGAGCCTTAGGGAAATCTGGGTCGTTAAGTATTAAGTCGTGTGACACGCGAAACCTCCATCATAAA
>NW_020537324.1:7627097-7646627 GCF_003426905.1 Ctenocephalides felis
TTCGATTCGTATTGCCGGGGAGACGTTATTATTAGGCGTTTTGGTGATACGGAGCAAAAAGTGAAAAATAGCCGTTTTTTGAGAAAAAGGAGAATCCGATTAGAATGATTCAACAAAAAACATTCGATTCGTGTTGATGAGGGACATTTATTGGCAAACATGAGAATTTTTAAAAGCAAAAGAAGCAAACGTTTATGGCAAAGATTCAGGATGAAGATTATTTTTTGGCAATGGCAGATCCAGCTTTCTTCGGAGATTGGAACAAAAAGTGCAAAAGGAGAGCACGGAACATCCGATTAGATTGATTCTATTTGATATTTTACTTTGATTGAAGGATTTAAAAAATGTTAGATTCAATGAGGCAGTTACGCCGTTTTCAATTTTTTATTTTAAATTTAATGTTGAAAAAAAATTAATACTTTCAAAAAAAGTATTTTGAATTGAATTTTTTTCGAAATGATTTGGATTTGATATTAAATTTCATTACTTATTATTCCTCGAAATTTTAAATACGAAGCAGGAATTACCAGCAACTTTCCTTAAGGAGTAATGCAAATGCTCTCAGATTTATGATAAATCTATATAATCAGAAATTTTAAATTTAATATATCAAAATTGAAAAGGCTTACTACTGGGTGACCTTTTAGATCTTATGTTTAATATTTAAAAAATTACTGAATGTCTTCTTTTTATAAAGGCAGATTGTAATTCAATAAAGAGAATAAAAAAAGATATATATAAATTTCTGGAAAATAGTAAGAATGTAATTAGATAAACTTATTCGAATGCACCACACCATAAGCCAAAATATTTTGTGAAATACTTTGCATAATCTTACATATATTGTAGTTAAGTTATTTTATTCATAAAATAATATGTTTTTATCATACTCTTGATAAAAATATCTCACATTTTCTCTATTTTGAATAAAATGTTCAACCGGCTTCCACCTCAGAATATTTCTACACATGCAAAACCACGTCTCAACCTTCGTGGCATTTTTCCTCACTAATAACGCGAAATATCGATTTGTTATTTCTTCACACTATACAACGGAAATGTAAAAAATTAGGACTATTTTGAAAAGCGCCTAAAACTTTCATAAGTATTTCATAATACTACTGTAACCAATAGATATACTCGTATCTATCAATTGAATTAAATTATGGTTAGCAATACAGTATTGTCATCAGAGATGCTATTTTGCAATTTATTCAACATTTCAATATTGTATCTATCTTTATAATGTGATGTCAAGAACAGATACTGCCATGTGTAGGCTGCAGGAAGATATGGATGTCTAATACCCCAGGCAAACGTGCATTATGAACGAGATAATTATAATCCTAGTAATAACATTTTCATTAGCTTCATGAAAATCAAGTTTTAGAAACGTTGCATAACTTATGGTGGGTGAATTTGAAATCGCATGTCCACGGGCCATATCTAACGTTATTCAGCGCTTGTGTTTTGTATATAAATGTATGAATAGCGCCCTAATAGTCGTGAAATGAAACGTTTGTGTATTTGCTGTACGTAATTCAAAGAGATTGAAAATAATACAGCTGAAGGAAAGTCGAGTATTGGAATGCAAATAGCATTGTAATGAGAAAGTGGAAATGGACAATTAACAGCAACAACAGAAATGTGAAACTTATGGTCTATGATAAGTTTGGATGCAATTTACACATCAGTAGACTTAAGTATTGGGATTGATTCCTGGTCAAGAATAACTGATATCTTTCAAAGCTCACGTAAATTTCAAAAATTAACATATCAAGTGTGGAACTTTGTTCATAATTCAAGCCCGTCTGCACCGGTACCCACATTTTACACGGTATATCTTAATCTAAAACCCCCGTAAAGCACCAAATCTTAATCTACATAAAAACGTTCATATAACACCGCAAACACACGCATTAGATCACGGGTTTGGTACGTCGGGCACACCTAAATGCTTTCCCTAGGCTATGAAGGGAGAGCCGAACCAAAAATCATGCACATACCAAGACAGTATCACATTATAACTGTAGAGAAGATAGACTTCCCTCACGGTAATGATTTTTAATAAAATACATTTTAATACAACAATTATTGATCATCTTGTACCATGCTGCGTAAGCCTCATCTTAAGCAGCAGTTGTTCCTTTAAATATTGCATCAAATTTATTTTTTAATTCTCATTCTACTTATGAAGAAACACATCATTAATAGTATTAGTAGATCATTATCTTACCAATAAATTATTCTATCCATTACAAGTTCACCAGCATTCTCACTATATCAATTTCTTGCAAAAGTACGCAAAGTCATGAACCCATTATTTTATAATACGTTTGCACCTATATGTTTTGCAGAGGGAGTTTCGTACCCTCGAGAGATTTTGTGGCGGTCGTAAATTCACCAGGCCGTGTTATTATAAAAAGTCTAACATACGATCGATGTCTGAAAGGTACAGGAAATGTGTATATAAACCCACAATAATAGAAAGGCTAGGATTGTGAAAACTCCTGTATAAATAATTTACTTGAATAAATAAGTGTAGTTATATTTTTACATATAAATATGTTTATGTAATGGGTTTATTTAAGATATTATTAACCGTCGTTTTCCCCAACAAATTCCAAAATCCTTTTGTCTATTGAGACGAGTTTCAACCAAATAGCCCGATTCCTCTTTCACTTCGCTGAAAAACGAAAACTTTGTATTGAAAAGGCCAGAACATCCACAACCCATACAACCTTGAAAGCAGTCCAAAGGCTTGTGGAGGCTTTTGTCTCGTCCTTAGAATTGCGCTAATAATGACGCTGAGAAAAGTTTCCTCTTTCGCTCGGAAAAACCTTTACCATCCGAGCTGTAAATATAAACATCGTCGTCGCACAGAACGCGAACGTGCTGCCATAATTCCTAACTTTCCCGAAGAAGAAAAACTTAGAACAGGCGCGCTGTTGCCGCAAAGAGGAAAAGGAAAAACGATGGACATAGAGGAGTCGTAAGTTTTAATGCGACTCGAAAATATCAGGATTTATTTAATGTTTTTCCATTTAGCCAAACAATCGTGTCTCAAAATTGAATATGCTTACGAAAACATGGAAAACTTCTTGCGTAAGATGACCGCTATCCTATAAATCGGTTTTTAGGAGCTATACATTCATTGCTGTTGTCTACACCATTTAAACAGAGAGACAAAATGCATTAATATCTATTTAAAATATTTCCCAATCAATAATTAAATGTTTTATTATACTGCGCATCTTTTACTATTTTTTGTCCATCCAATCTATTATAAGAATCTTCGACTATTTCATAATTTATCCATAAATTCGAACCACTAGCCATTTAATACACTGCCATTACATATCCTACATCATTTAATGTTATACCAAAGCCCATATTTCTTTCATCTCGGCCACGGATCGTCGTCGGTCCGCAGATACATCAATGCTATCTCCTCAATACATCACCAGGTAATCTCGCTGCATGATCTTCATGTCACCTGTACGATTAGCTAGGTAGACGGACAACGTCTTGTACCTGCTCGATCGGGCGTATTCTTTCGAACCTTTTCGGGGGCAGATCTTTGTCTTGTGTACTTTGCTACTATTTTATGTCAGCGCTTAATTGTCGGTTATTGCCAAGTCGCATGAGACACAATAGGAGCGAGGGAGTAATATTTTCTTAGGCTGTAATTAGATAGTTATCTCGGAGCAGCATTAATGAGACAAAAGAGCGCGTTGTTTTTAGCACGTGACGACGGAGCTAGTTAGGAGGTAACGGATTTAGATAAAGTTAGTATTCATACACTTTTTGGACTCGTGAATATCATAATAATATGATTATTAAGAGGCTGATTCTGCTGTAAAAGTGACCAATGTTATGGCAAGGCTATGATATGTAGCAGTTTTCATATAAAGTGGTACTAAAAACTGTCAAAATTCTATGTGGTTGCTGTGCAGTCAGGCGTTTCAGATAGAAAACCTAACCTAGTAAACGCACACATGTGCAGTTATCATAACAGCATCTTTGAGATATGGCTTGATCACATATGAGTGAAGTTGCATTTTATGTGTAAAGCGCCTGATCGCATAGCAAATACATGGCATTTTGACAGTATTTAGTAGCATTTTGTATAAAAACTGGAACGTAACATAGCCTTGCCATAACATTGGTCTACTTTCCGAAAATTCAGTGTCTTCAAAAAAATCCAGAATTACATAATTTACTTTACAAAGTGATTTCATAAATGTATTATTTATTCAAGCTTATTTTTCAAATTCCTTTATAAAGACAAAAATGATTATTATAAATGATACTCAGCACCTTTTCCCAAACACTCTCCAGGGACATGTAAAAATTATCGCTTTCAAAAATCTGTTAAAACTGCGGGACACATCCCCTTACTCATAATAACAGACACATCAACTCATCACGTCCTACATAACTAATAAAATTTAGCATAATCACAGCGGTATTTTTTAATCTCTAGAGAATTTTTCTCATTACGGGGGAGCGCAGGTGGAGCTTGACAAGGCACAGGATGGGACCTCTTTCGATCTCGAACGTTCATTTTTTCCTTCTTGCGGCGTAGGCACCACCGTAGCTTGTTTAAATCATGATTTATACTGAGGATTTTTTTCTCGGCCTAAGGTTTGCTTGCGACGCCGTCTTGGGAAATATACGTCGCATAAGGTACAGTCATTGCGGAAATATTTATGGATGCCACATATCGGTTTCTATAATGGTACATGATACGATTTTATAGGTCAATATGTAATACTTACATATATCCAAAGAAAACCATAAACTCGTACAATATGCTTATGGTTACAATGATTCAATAGAAATATGCTTTGGACTTCAAACTTTTAAATTTTTGTTGAAATGTTTTTGCACAAAATTGTATGTGATTGAATTATTAACTTTCTGTAGGGTAAGTTATTGTAATCGTTCAAAAATCGCAAATATATTTTTTGTATATCTTTACGTTTCAGAGGTTTCTGAACATTTTGGCATACGTTAGAAAAAATTTGTTTGTGTGATAACATGTATTTGAAATTGACGTTTTCGGGAGCACCGCTCAACCGATTTGAATTATTCAAAAAGCATTCGATTTCTATTGAAAAAGGGATGTGCTGATTAGTTTGTCTTAGCAAAAATGGTCCAGCCGTTTCGAAGATAAGCAGGAAAGAGTAATTAGGCTTGTGAGAGAACGGAGCATCAGATTTGAATGATTCAAAAACCATTCCACTTGCGTTGACGTAATGAAGAATTGGTTTATTTTAAATAAACTGATAAAACTTTCAAAAAATTACAAAGTTTTCAAAATTGGGAAAGGCACATTTTTTCTAAATTTAAATTTTTTACATGTTTTCAAAATTTAAATTTTTTACATGTTTTCAAAATTTTCAAGAACATACAAAATTTTCAAAAAAATCAATTTTAATTACGGTACGAAAAAATGCAGTATAATACCATGCTCCCATAATTTTTGAATATTTTTGCACAAGAACTTATGCAATAAAGTTATTAAATTTTTACATTATTTTGTTCAAGATTTGGCATATTCTGTAAAAAATAAATTTTGAAACAAGATTTAAAAAATCCATACAGGCTAAGCTCGACTTCATAAAACCTAACATATGTTTCTATTGTTCCCACATGCATTTACCTAAAATGCTCCATTGACCGTGAATTGTCTTTTAGGCATTCAGTGTTTGAAAAACTGTTACAAAAAATGGGTCCTTTTTTAAAAAAAATAGGATCATCGATGCAATTAAGATAAAAGTCGACGAGAGAGCAAGACTTGTGCACGTTTACGTTTTCAACATGCTCCTCGAATAGTTTTTTTTCTTCATTCGCATGTTTTTTACGTTTTCTTTAAACAAGTAGCAGTTGTTTGACATTTTCGAGGGACACGAGATTTATCGCATTCTTGCTCGCAGTACACCCGAGCTATTTGCTCTCGGAATGTATAAGAGAGCATTGCTGAGGGCAAAATGTTCCCAACCCAAAGAATTTTCTATTTAATTACTCCTTTTATTTTTGTAAAAGTATTATGATACAATGCAATGCATTTGTTTGATATAATTTATCGCGCTATGTAAGTTGATATATTATTCCGGAGAAATGTTTAATCGCCCATGTCAGATCAGTATGTGGATCGGAGAAGAAAATTTCGGGACCATTTAAAGATGTTTTAAATTAAAAATTAAAATATTCCGTTATTAGATTAATTTATCAATGATTTTTATCAAGATCTCATTTTGTTAATTAGAATGATATTCAGATAACTTGAATTAATTAATTTTCTTATTCTTTAATTAATATTGTGACAGATATTCATAATCATTGATAAATACATCCGTTTACACGGTTATTTACAGTCTGGATTGTGAAAACATGCAAATGAAATGGATTAACCAGAAATCAGTTTTCTTCGATACGATATACAAAAACAACATATATCAGCAATTTATGAGTGACAGCTATTACGCAACAAGTTCTTAGCGTTTTTTGCTCTATTTCGGAATTGAGTAATCGACTATTTTCAATTTTTCAATTTATGGGTACTGTTGAATTTTGTCTTTCAAATTGCATCCTTATAAATTAGTCTCTGTAATAATAAACAATGCAAACAAAATCCTTTCAAATTCAAAAGTTTGATTGACAGCAAAAGTGGGATAGGTTGCTGATTGCTAGTTAGTTGCAAATTGCGTATTGTATTTGTTTTTCTTTATCCCAATCCAGTACAAGAATCGCGTGCGATTTGTATCGATGCGGAAATCCGCCAGTATCGTATATCGATACCGCAATTATCAAGTCAATATTATTATAGTTACTTATCCCACATACATCTGAATAAGATTGATGAGAGTTGGATTATTTCAACTAATCACTATATTATTATACACTCAGTCGAGCTTTAGAAATGCAACATTCGTAATATCTTTTTGCGAATGAGATACTTCTCGATCCCCGTTGCGTGCATGTTTTCCTTCACGGTATAGGCAACGCATGTCGCATTGGACATGTCAGTCATGTGTCATGCCGGCTGTCAACATGATTCACATCGGTAGTCACGATGACATGTGTGTCATAGCTTTTTTTCATTGCATTGAGAGTGCGTTTTCATACTGAGCCGTACACCAGTTTTATCAGCAAAGGAATAAGATGAAATATGCGCAAAGCAAGCAGAAAATGAAGAAGCTTCGTGGTCTGATTTATGAATTATGACTGTCTGACTGTCCTTCAGGGTGAACTGACTGCTTAATGCCGGGAGAGCTTTGGTATCGAGTATTTTAGACTTGGCTTTGATGTTGAAACTTTATTTGAATCACATTTTGAATACCGACCGGTAATTGTTTCATTCAGTAAGGATGTCTATATTCGTACGCGCATGGGAACGATTAGAGTACTATCCAGTACTCAGAGTACTATTCAAAGTAAATGTACAAAAATTTATCTAAGAATTGTTTTTTTAAAGAGTGCATTTATCCTTTTTTCCCACGCTAATTCTGGATTTCCTACTTTATTTTGATAAGTCCATTGATAAATATCGGTAGCTACTAGTCAGAAAGAACTTGAAAACTTCAAAAACGAAACTGGAGCGCTCTTGAGAGACGCTATCTCGAGACATACTCATTAAGCCAAGTCTAGATTAACTACTAAAGCATAATAATGATCATTATATTAACACCACTTCACAGTGCGTAATAACGTACAACGCTCTAATTCAATCATTGCCAGTTACTTCAGATTTGATGTTATCAGTTCGAGCTCTCTCACATTAGTACGAGACGTCTGCGATCCGAAGTCACTCTCATTATTCAAATGTTCTCTAAATGAACGAGATGTAATTAAGTGACTGACCATATGACTTAAATAAATCACACCATCAAACTAAAATGTTGACATGAATATTTTAGTGATGAATGTAAGTGTTTAAGCTTGTACGTTTACAAGTTACTTAAATGGTTCTGAACAAAGTAGTAGGGCTATTAATAAAGTTAATAGATCGAGTAAAACATGCACTGAAATTGAAATAATTAATGAACGGAATTTTGTGCTATTAACTTCGATTAAGCATTTTGAACAGGTCATTTATTTAAATACTTTCGAATCGTGGCAACAATTAAATAAGTCAGAGGTTTTAGTTTATTTATTTTGTTGTCTAATTTATTTCGTAATATCGAAAATAATTTGATTTCTAATAATGATGTACCTTGCACAGAACGTATTTGTAGCAATATATGTCTTTATGCGAAACATATCATTAAAGCGATCATTTAAATAATAACGGCGGGAGCGTTTCGTAACTTCTGACGACACGGCGGGGGGCAACAGCGTTTTGAGAAAATTGATTTCCCGTTGTTACAAGTTCGTTCATTCGGTTTACTACAGAAAATAATCCATAATTCCGCATATACAGCACACCTGTGCGCACGCGCATCTTATTCCTTAAAATATACGGCGAGTTCGGTGGACTGGGCGGCAGGTTAGGTTTACCGCCGCCTACTATTGCCTAGAACAGCATAGAGCCTATGCTGCTGCTAACATCGCAGCGGGGGCAGAGCGGTCGATCGCGTGACCCGATGTAATGATCTAGCTGCTGCGCTCTTGTCCTCGTTCCATTTGTCTTCTTTTAAATAACTACACACGAACGAACCCCTGAACTTTCCAACCCGGTGTGACTGACGAAGTCGCTAACCTGCATACTTAAAATTTAAGTAAATTGTAAGACAATATTACACTAAAAGCTCGGAGTATTTATAGTGTACTTTTGTTTGAAAAATCTGTGGCGATCAAGTATAATATATGAATGACACTTGTATAATTGCGGCTCCGGAAATCGATGGTCAATACTTGCATATTTATTACTTCTGACCACTGGTCTTCCGTTGGCCTACTTACCCAGTATGCCCAGTCGTCGAATCATCGCGGGTTAATACATCTACTAGCCCTGGCCACCGGACTAATATCAGTTGAAATCTATTATAAATCAATATATTTCCACAAATCTAAGTAATGTTCATATTTCAAAGTTTAAAGACCATTTTCCACGATTATGCAATTTTACCATTAATAAGATTTGCGGTACTCTAATGTTTACTACGATCCCATAATTTCATTATAATTGGACATATCTTATAAACGAATATTAATGTTCTTTTGAAACATCGCGATGCTGGGAATAAATCTTAAGCCGTCTTTGCCAAGATATCGGACCATAACCTTGGTCACAGACTCCGGAATATTCGTGACTACGTTACGGGCACCGAAGCACTCTATGTGCTATTGTTGTTACTGAGGAAGGATGATTAATGTGCCTATGCACCCATTCCTCCGATATCGTTGTAGTTGGTACTATTCCCATACAACCAACGCGGGCGCGATATTAATTACAATACGTGCGTCGTGCGCGCCTCAGTGCCGGCCGACTCGCGTCTGAGTAATATGGCATATTGCTGCAAATGCGATGCAGATCTGTTATCTGCACACACGATTTTGTATCTTAACAGGCTGTTTGTCAATTGTTTGTAGAGATTATGGTAATGTTCTTTATATACGATGCTGAGGAAAGTGGTCAACTACATTTTATGACTTCCAGGAACTACGTACACCCCTAAGATGAAACCTTCAAAAATTGCGTATACACAATCTCTATATTTTATTCTGGTTAAAAATGATCGATTTCCAATTGTTGATTCATTTTCACCGGTTTAATTCAATATTGCATAAATTATCTGGAACACAAAGGTTCTATCAATGTCCCGTGCAAATCCGTATTATCTAATCCCAATTGTCTCAATCGGTCGGTTATAATGCATCTATTGTTTATGACCCCGTTGGGGTTTCATATGTGCGAGTGCATGATTTAAAGTTATTACCTATACGAGCGCTAAATGTAGGTCAACCTTCTGCCATATTAAATGAATTTGTGCAGTACACCAATTAATTGAATAATGATTGTGATCATTTGGGACTTAGTGAATGAGGTACATAATTTAATAACAAGTTTACTAAAAAAATCCATATAATTGTAATCAGGTACATTAACTAACTAGCGCACAAGTTGTGATTTAATCCAACGAGCTTGTATTTCAGATGACTCTTTTGAATATTTGAACTCGCTAACGTAAAAGCTCAATGCTTTATTTGAGATAAAATCAAGTAGATGTCGAAATGATCAAAGTGAATATTCACTCGGATGCAACGAATGATTTGCATATGAATTACAAAATTCAATCACGAGTCGTTTTCAACTAACACTATACAGATTCAAAATTATCAGTGATCGCGCATCAGAGAGTAATGTCATTGAAACCAGTTGATAAACAAAGTATATTCGATAATGAATATATTTAGTGTATTGCATTTCGAGAGTCAATGAACGCTATTTCTGATATTTTATAAAGTGCTAAATTTGCTTATATGGAACATTACTGGGATTTGCTTGTCTATCCCTATATATAAGTTTGTGAAATTTTGCAAGATTCTAAAATGATATGGATTCATAGTTAAATTAGGGATATACTTTTTGTATATATATATATATAATATATATATATATATATATATTTGTATTATTTCGCTGGATATCGTTTGACTTATCTATATTTCGAAATGAGTTTTGCGGTGCGCCCGAACATCACAGCTGACCTGTGGTTCATCCGACTCTCGCAAGTCTTGCACTAACTTTGTTAGAACTTCAAAGAAAACTTCTACGGTACAGTTTGTATCTCTCTGTGCAAGAGAGATTATTTCTGGAATAGGAATGCTGATAATCTAGATCTGTGCATCCGTTGCGTTTTAAAGTTGCTGAACATTACTGGTGATTTTCCTGATAAATTCTTTGCAATTATTAAGCTTCAATTGGAAGACTCATAGATCGGGTCAGTATAAAGATATCACTCGTGGGGTATGAACCGTTGTAACTGATTTTTATCTTGAATGCTTGTTTAATCGGTTTCAATGTATTTTCAATCATCTGCAGTTGAAATTTGGTAAATTAAGATTTTTTTTTAACCTGGACCACCTCTTTTCATTTCAACGGAAAAGGCATTTAAGGGGCGTTCATTATTCACGTGATCGGTTTTTCAAGGATTTTTGGTCAACCGTCTTCCTTGGTGATATTCAAAATTATTCCCTTTCCCCAAGCAAACTTCATTGTATTTTTAGTTACAAGAAAAAATTGTAAATTTTTTTTATTTTTTTTAATGTTAAATTATTTTTTAAAGAATGGGTAAACAATGAATACACATGATATCTTAATATACCCTTCCCTCCCCTATGTGATATTTCGTGATTTTTGTCGAAATCCCCGCTCCTCCTAAACACCTCACGTGATCAATGGACGCCCCCTAATTTATTAATGCTTGAGCATAAACAGCACAAAATATTGTAAATGCATCACCTATCAAAATAATAATTTTTGAATAAAATTATAAATCAAGGAAACCGTTCAAGAAGTACTACTCATAATTCGTTTACCACCAGATTTCTCTCCCCAGTACTATATGCGGATCACTTTTATCCACGTTAAATATATCACAGTTGCAAACGCAAAAGGTGAAGGCGTAGTAATAACTTAATTGCGACATCGCAACGTCGGTATATCTCAAGTTTCTCTCTATATTAATCACATCGGAAATAAAACAAAAATCAGTTTCCTGCGTGTTAGAAGGCGAGCGGAACACGTGCTCAGATGTGCCGATGCGTCTGTCCGAACCGGGGGACGCATTCATCTTCAGTTCTCGTTCTTATTTCCTTTTAATTGCCAAGAGGTGCGACGATGGCCGATCAGAGTTCCTCTCCTATCAGCCGATAGGAGCAAGTGTGTACATGCCCAGCACCATTTTATTTACCGTTCGGGTTCTGGAAATCGCTCAGCGCCCAGCATTTTGAGTTATGGCCTTTTAATTAGCGGCCAAAGTAACGGCATAGCCAACAGCTATGAAACGTGCAACGTGCAAAGTGTGACGGTAAATCGTGAAGAAAGAACGAGGAACAGATGGAAGGCGGGATCGCGGACATACAGAACATACAGAACGCGGTGTCAAACTGATTAGCAAGTTGATATCTGATGTTTCGTTGACAGTTTAAAACTGCACTCGGTGAAATCTTCACATCTGAATAATGAGAGGTTAAACGTAAAACTCTCGAAAGCAAATGCATATATCATTAGTAACGAGGATGCATCGATGAAAGCGAGATTAAATGTTATCGAGATAATTTTGGGAGAGTTTGTGATTTATGTACAAAATATGTTCGTATGTCAGTCGACTTCCTGGAACTTGAGAAATAACAGCAGTATGTGCACTTTATATTCTAGTAACAAAAATACAAATTCATGGGCTTATTTTGACATAAAATAGACCAATGTTATGGCAATGCTATGTTACGTAGCACTTATCATATAAAATGGTTTTATAAGTTATTACTTAATGTTTTGAGAAAAAATCGAGAATTGGTGGTGAGCATAGAATTTTAGACTGTATTATTCCCTAACACTTCTAATTAACAAATAGTAATTAGATACAAGAATGAAATAAAGGTTAGACCCAAAATACAAAATTTTCATATTTTAAAAGAAAATCAGTGTTTATTACTTAGAATGTTTAAAACCAATGTCTCCACATTCATTTATCTAGGCCTGTTATTCAATGTTCATTCCATGTAATACTCATTTTTCCCTCAATACACCTATTACTGTCCGCTAATAAAATATTCATCGCAAAATCCCACCGCATATGAACAATGTACATTACCGTCTGTTATTACGCGTACCTACAAGCCCATGGTGTCTAAATATAATTCTCGTATTTTCTGTCGGGTAATGGCGGGATGTTCGAAATCCCTCCTAGATTAAAGTCCGCGGTTTTCTGGGAGTACGTACGCCTTATGTCCCCAATAAGCCGACACGGAGGCATCAGCTCGCTAAGCCTCCGGTATGAGTTACCCCGACTTGTAAATCCCGGCTCGGCTAAATGATCTTGAATTGAAATACTAACATACTGCACTGTCGTAAGTATTTTAAAAACGTCTTGTAAGAACATATAATCGTAAATTTTGCGAATATAATTTGCAGAACGAATAATTTAAATTTATGCAAATACCTCTACCTGCTTAATTCATAGATTATCATCACTGGTTTAATATTTTGTTGATATTTTTAAAATATTTAACAGTTCAATTCCGAAATTCTTATACGCAAAATATTCATTTATAAATCTGAACACAATTTAATAATAAAATACTATATATTTTTGTGATCCATAAATAGGGTAATATCATAGCTCCATAACCCTATTCTTGTTTTTTTACGATCCCTGTATATAAAACTGGAGAACAGTAGCAGTAATATTGAAAATGCTGCATTGCCAATAACAGTTCGATTTACATTTTTAGAGACATGCGTCACGAGAGACAACAAATATGATACTTTATATACATCGCCTCCCTAGAAAAGTTCGGCCTATTTTTCCATCGTACCCCAGAACTGGAGGATGTCGGCAGTTCATGTAAATTCTGTTTATGTCACTAGTAACTTCTTAGGTCTTATGTTTATGTACTGACATAGCATGTTAGGATTTACACGAACGCGAGGTACACGGAGCACTGTTTTAAATTTATATCACGGGCTGTGTCTCTTTGATGTATCCTTCCAGTTCGCTATTCTGGCCTGGTGGAGTCTGTATTCGTGTTTGTTTCACAGTCTTATGTTTATTATGAACGACTTTATTACATAGCACGTCACAGGATGAGGTGTAATTAATATTTCGAATTATGGATGCAAAATAATGTAAATAAGAATGGGGAAGGATACTGTACACTGACTCTAACTTTATGGAAAAAACTCCTGTGACGTCGCTTCTTGTTTATTTCTACATACTAAGATGTTATAAAAGTTCTTTTATGAATTTACTTTAGTGCTGTCGTTTGTAATATTTTTTAAATAGATTTTTTTTAGATAGTAAAACTATAAGCTTGATTTAATTAGCATCTGAAGAGATCCTTTATTAAATATTTATGAGATGAAATGAAATATAAAGTGCTGCTATGGAGTTAAAATAAAATCTTTTCATGATTTTTATATAAAGATAAAAATTTACTAAGGGGTAATTAAAAATCGTATTCGAAGATATATGTGTATTAAAAACTCACTAATTGTAAATTGGAATTGATCCATGAATTACGAGGACAAAATAGGTAGAAAGAAGTTCAGTAAAATATTGTAACACTAGCAAATATAATTTTTAATTTACCATGGGTAAGTTATAGATCTTGCAAAAAAAAATTACAACGAAAATATTTGGATATCTTTACGTTTGAAAGTTTTTTGAACATTTTGACATACCCCAGAAAAAAATGATGCATGTGTGTATGTTTGGATACAATTTTTCGTCCAATTTTTAGCAGCACGGATCAACCGATTAGAATGATTCAAAATCCAAAATTTTTGGCAAAGGCAGGTTCAACCGTTTCGGAGATACAGAGAAAAGTGCAAAAATTAACATTTTTTTTTAGAGAACGGATCACCCGATTAGAATAATTCGAAAAACATACAACTCGTATATACGGAAAGATATGGTTATTAGCTTTTGCAAATGGCAGGTCCACGCGTTTCGGAAATACGGAGCCAAAGTGCAAAAAATAGTAATTTCAATTTTCTAAAAATTTTTGTTTCAAAACAATCGTGCTGCGTGGCTATTTGCATTTGTAATAATGTTGAAAAAAAATTGTATCCATTTTTTCTAAGATATGCCAAAATGTTCAGACATCTCTGACGTAAAGATATATACAAATTTTCATTTACGATTTTTTTGCGATTACTATAACTTACCCTACGGGAAGTTAATTATGCTCTTATAATTTTTACATACACTCCATAGATATTTAGTTGCATGTGCAGTTTGTATCTGATAAACTATATTTTTTACAAATTAAAAATTAATAATAGGGGCAATCAAACTAATTATCATACACTTAAGCATGTTTTTATATAATTGACATCGACTACATGAGCATTTGCCTATGAGAATGATTGACAGAAAAACGTAGGGGTTATAGTTCATAGATTAAATGATAAAATCCACGTGTCGCCACGTGCCCTATATGTGCCCGATAGGACGGAACTAATAGCTACCGGTTATGAACTGTGAAAAACAAGTTAACAAGTTCCTAATAAGTATTTGCCATGAATAATATTTTTGTAGGGTTGTTTTTCGTGTTCATATAAGAGATTTTCACTAAATTAATTGGCTTCTTCTGACGATAAATAATAAAGTGTAAAAATATACCAGAAATTCGATATTTATTAGCAATTACTCACAAGTACATAATTAACTACATATCCTATTTCTTACTTCGTATTACAGGTTGTACATAACCCATATTAAATTTGACATGTTTTCAGCTTTGAAATCAAATACTCTTCATATTTGTATTTCTGGCTTCCAAAGGCGAACCTAATCGTATACGAAGAAACGGAAACCTTTTGAAAACTTTTCGCTTGTCATTGCCACTTGTTTTATTGGTTTTGATTTTTTCTTGACACATAAACATATGCTTTCTATTTTTAAAAATAGGGAATAGAAAAATCAATTCATGGTTGTTAATGACGATTTGAAAAAGGATCCATGAAAATACTTCAAACATATATTTTAAGTTTTTTATTCCTAAGGGTAATGCTCTTCTAAATTCACCCAAAATCTTCCAAATTGAACTCAAATAATATTACAATTAATTACGTTAATTAATTTGGTTAATTTCAATTTTATCTTCATTCATACGTTATTTGTATACTTAGTTATTTTATTTGAATTTTATTAATTGTATACTAGATCTACTCTGTGGCTAATAATGAAAAATTTAAAAATAAATAAATTAGATCATATTCCTAAGTCTGATTCGAAATTTCAAGATGCAGTATCTTGAAATATCATTCAGTCTTATATCAGCTATCGGATTTCCAAGAATTAGTCTGCTTCCTGATAAATATTTCTTAAACATTTTTTTGAGAATATTTGTATCGATTACGAAAATATTTTTATCAAGTTTTTTATGAATTTTATTTACTGATCTTTAAACGACGAGGAAGCTAGGTGTATCACATTTAGAATATTGACATAAAATTTTATCTTTATAACTTACGGAAATACTTAAGCAATATCATAATCAGGAAACATTAATATCAATATTCTACCAATTAATATAATCCGCTTGAAACACGTGCGTTAGTATAAAAATTATTTTTAATAAATGCGAACATGAATATGACACGAAACTGGGATTAAAAATCAATTATATTATCATATTTATGGAAGCAGAAAATATTATTACCGTTTATTTATACATCCAGAAAGATTCCGCGTACGTCATATCAGGAAACATTCATAGTAATTAATATAATCCGTTTCGAGAATAAGTTTGAAAGGATTAGTAATGTTGGGGAATAAAAATAAATTCAGTAAGAAGCAAATACGGATTAAAATGGTTTTTAAAAACAATTATTTCAACCCTGAACGTTCTCATGCATCATTCAGGCGTTAGTGCTTCGCATCTGTAAATCCTTAAATCGGTACTTGTGTTTAAAAAGACACGAACGACGTAATACTTGTGCTCGTTTATTTGGCAATAAAAACGTATCGTAAACTATTAACTAATGAGTGTTGTGCGACTACATATATAACATCTACCCCTACGAACTAATTTAGAGACTCCGCTTGTATTGCCTTGTGATCTAAAACTAAACATGACGGAAACAAGGAAAGCTTGTTAAACTTGTGCACGTCTCATTAAAAAGGAAATATACAAACACGACGGATTTTTTTTAGTACTTGTAAATAGACAAAAACATAGAAAAATAAAGCAATTGTAGGGTCTTTAAATATTTAATTAGTCTTTAAGAAAAAAACGTTTATAAATTGCAAAATAATATTTAAAATTACACGAATAATTTGTATATGTTTGGAGTTTATGAGTGCGAATTATGTTGTCTAAATAATTTTAACTAATATTATTTGTCAAAAAAGTTTAAAGCTATTAAAAATTCCAAATTACGGTGCGTGATAATCCGCCATTTTGCCTTAAGGCACGATGCCATGCACAACTAATGTGCTCTAACTTAAATTTCTTTGCCATTACTTCATTGTTAGTGTTTAATATAAGGGGTCAAACTGTATCTTATGTGACACCGAATATTAGGGAGAAGCTATATAATCCTGAAAGTTAGGGTCTTCCTAGCTCCTGCCTTCCTGTCTAACAAACCTCTAACCACCTAAGGTTTGGTAACGGGTGTTAGGACATTTGACACCCCTTGACTACTTCACAATACACCTTAACGTCTTCTACCATCCACCTATTAATAAATTTTATATGAAAATAATTCACTCATATGCTATAACAAATCAACACAGTTTCAAAAAATGTACCATTTTACACAAAATCGCTTTTCAAAATAAACGTGTTTATATAATAAGACGTTAATTTTCCCTGTATCCGTGTGTGGTTCTTGTGACATAACACCGATTTACTTGTAGTTATCAAACAAAACTTCTTGAATCTCTCCCTGGAGCTAAATGCCACGATAATCACTTGCATATGTGACTATTTGAGCTGGCCGTGTTACTTATGATTCCCATATTGCACACATGTGACATGCCTGAGCTTACAATAACACAAAATTGAGATGTATTTTGTATACATTCGAGGAGAATTATGACCTAAGTGTAATGAGAATGATATTTAGATGACAGTGTAATAGAAACATACATAGATCACCATACAAAATTGTAGTGTAGAGGGTGACTTACATGTTTTGGATACATTTTTGGATTTCTTTTAATTATATTTCTAAAATTGGCTGAAAAATTTAAAGTAAATCTAGCAAGATTTCAAGAAAACTAATTAGTTAAAATTTAATTAAAATCAAATATTTCACATAAATATCCTGCTCATCATTCATTTCATTCTATCTATCCACCATAAATCATTCAATAATGTCTTTGAAACTGTTACATTACTATCACAGATCATTATTTATGTTAACACATGTTTAACAAAAAGTCGATAAGGCGTTCGAACATCATTTATATTTGTTTATACGTTTCAAAGTAACTTCGAAGAAAAAAGGATGACACTAATTATGGAAATAATCAAAGTTATCCTGTCAGAGACGATTTTCAGACATACCACCAGCGTTGGTGTGGACATATAGAAAACATTCCGAGTAGAGTTAGATAAACTTGAAGAGGATCTTATGTTGATGATTGGACAGGAATGAAGAAACTTTTGAGAAAAAAAATATTTTTGTAAAAGATGATGTCACCAAAATAATTTACGTTCTTAGACAAATATATTTGTATTATTCTCATGCTTGACATGCTGCAAAAATTAAAATGTTTATGGCTCCATGTACATGATTAAAAGAAATGCAGTGATGAAAATTAATGATTTTGGGATGACTCGTTAGATTCTAAACGCACATCATCTAAATTTTAGACCAAAGACAAATGTTACCAAGGTAGAATTTTTTGGATGTCCTTTAGAATTTTGAGGTACTTGGTCCACCAGTTGCTTACCCCTGACCTAGGAATTTAGTCATCCAGCAATTCTATGTTTGTAACGTTCTCTTCATCTTTTGTATTCCCATATGACTTCTGTTTACGTTATAATTCAGAGAGACGTGCGGACATACGTTGAGCAGAGCGTAACAACTTGGTCGACATGGAACGCAAGGGAAAGTTGATATATGAAAACTTTAATCAATCTTGACAGTGCTGTTTTTGTATATATCCGAAATTTCTAAAACTACTCTCTGTTGCGTCTGGTTTATCTTAATCTTTCCTCATAGTTGGTAAGATCACAACTTGATTACTGCAATGGCATGAACCAGCAGGAGCAAGGACAAAGATAAAAGACAAGTGATAATATTCACAATATAAAAATTGAATATTCATAAAATTTATATTTATCAACTAATTCAAAAACACTATAATCATACATGTATATTCAACATCATATCGTACGACTTTATTTCATGATCAATTACCACTAATTTTAAAAATTGAGGTAATTAACAATTTCCTACAACGCTTTCTTTGTGTATCCCGTACATATAATTATAATTGCATTAATAATAGGCCATCCCGCGTTTTTTGAAAAGAACATCAGAACTCTGGTACGAAATTAGCTCTTGGCGTGATCTTATCAACATCGCCGTCTGTCTGCCTCAAACGTAGCGCGACCTTCCCCTTTTTTCTTCTGGCTTATTTTTCAATTTAGTCTTTTACAACAGCTCGATTATAGTGATGAAAAAAAGAAATTAAAAAATACTAAAGTGACAAGAGAAGAAAATCAATTGAAGAGGTTTTATGGTTTACGATTTGTTCATGCTATCACTGAGTAAATAAATGTTTTTTGTTATTGTAGGTATATTTCTCAGAATATGATAATGTAAACATAATTTTTCATTCTGATATACTAGTTTCGTTATCTCCTCGTACGCACTAAACAAACATGAACATCCGC
>NW_020537324.1:7647627-7673161 GCF_003426905.1 Ctenocephalides felis
GGTTCGTTCGTGTGTAGTTATTTAAAAGAAGACAAATGGACGAGGACAAGAGCGCAGCAGCTAGATCATTACATCGGGTCACGCGATCGACCGCTCTGCCCCCGCTGCGATGGTAGCAGCAGCATAGGCTCTATGCTGTTCTAGGCAATAGTAGGCGGCGGTAACCTAACCTGCCGCCCAGTCCACCGAACTCGCCGTATATTTTAAGGAATAAGATGCGCGTGCGCACAGGTGTGCTGTATATGCGGAATTATGGATTATTTTTCTGTAGTAAACCGAATGAACGAACTTGTAACAACGGGAAATCAATTTTCTCAAAACGCTGTTGCCCCCCGCCGTGTCGTCAGAAGTTACGAAACGCTCCCGCCGTTATTATTTTAATGATCGCTTTAATGATATGTTTCGCATAAAGACATATATTGCTACAATACGTTCTGTGCAAGGTACATCATTATTAGAAATCATATTGTATAGATTACTTTCGATATTATTGGAATATATTATACCACAAACTAAAACCTCCGACTTATTAATTGTTTGCCACGATTCGAAAGTATTTAAAAAATAGACCTGTTCAAAATGCTTAATCGAAGTTAATAGTAACAAAATTCCGTTTCATTAATTATTTCAATTTCAGTGCATGTTTACTCGATCTATTAACTTTATTAATAGCCCTACTACTTGTTCAAAACCATTTAAGTAACTTGTAAACGTACAAGCTTAAACACTAACATTCATCACTAAATATTCATGTCAACATTTTAGTTTGATGGTGTGATTTATTTAAGTCATATGGTCAGTCACTTATTACAATCTCGTTCATTTAGAGAACATTTGAATAATGAGAGTGACTTCGGATCGCAGACGTCTCGTACTAATGTGAGAGAGCTCGAACTGATAACATCAAATCTGAAGTAACTGGCAATGATTGAATTAGAGCGTTGTACGTTATTACGCACTGTGAAGTGGTGTTAATATAATGATCATTATTATGCTTTAGTAGTTAATCTAGACTTGGCTTATGAGTATGTCTCGAGATAGCGTCTCTCAAGAGCGCTCCAGTTTCGTTTTTGAAGTTTTCAAGTTCTTTCTGACTAGTAGCTACCGATATTTATCAATCGACTTATCAAAGTAAAGTAGGAAACTCAAAATAAGCGTGGGAAAAGGAAAAACTGAAACATCTCTATCAGTACCTGACGCACTTATGTACCTTCATCCTGAAAATTAACAAAATGGTTTTTAGAAATTTAGAATACCTTTCAGCAGGACTCATAAAAAACAATTCTTAGATAGATCTCTGTATAGCCAATTGTATCTTCCCGCGCAGATGAATTCTACTTGTACCATAACATCTTGTACGAATGTAGACATCCTTACTGAATGAAACAATTACCGGTTGGTATGCAAAATGTGATTCAAATAAAGTTCCTACATCAAAGCTAAGTCTAAAATACTCGATACCAAGCTCTCGGCATTAAGCAGTCAGTTCACCCTGAAGGATAGTCAGACAGTGATAATTCATAAATCAGACCACGAAGCTTCTTCATTTTCTGCTTGCTTTGCGCATATTTCATCTTATTCCTTTGCTGATAAAACTGGTGTACGGCTCAGTATGAAAACGCACTCTCAATGCAATGAAAAAAAAGCTATGACACACATGTCATCGTGACTACCGATGTGAATCATGTTGACAGCCGGCATGACACATGACTGACATGTCCAATGCGACATGCGTTGCCTATACCGTGAAGGAAAACATGCACGCAACGGGGATCGAGAAGTATCTCATACAAGCAAAAAGATATTACGAATGTTGCATTTCTAAAGCTCGACTGAGTGTATAATAATATAGTGATTAGTTGAAATAATCCGCTTCTCATCAATCTTATTCAGATGTATGTGGGATAAGTAACTATAATAATATTGACTTGATAATTGCGGTATCGATATATGATACTGGCGGATTTCCGCATCGATACAAATCGCACGCGATTCTTGTACTGAATTGGGATAAAGAAAAACAAATACAATACGCAATTTGCAACTAACTAGCAATCAGCAACCTATCCCACTTCTGCTGTCAATCAAACTTTGAATTTGAAAGCAGGATTTTGTTTGCATTGTTTATTATTACAGAGACTAATTTATAAGGATGCAATTTGAAAGATAAAATTCAACAGTACCCATAAATTGAAAATAGTCGATTACTCAATTCCGAAATAGAGCAAAAAATGCTAAGAACTTGTTGCGTAATAGCTGTCACTCATAAATTGCTGATATATGTTGTTTTTGTATATCGTATCGAAGAAAACTGATTTCTGGTTAATCCATTTCATTTGCATGTTTTCACAATCCAGACTGTAAATAACCGTGTAAACGGATGTATTTATCAATGATTATGAATATCTGTCACAATATTAATTAAAGAATAAGAAAATTAATTAATTCAAGTTATCTGAATATCATTCTAATTAACAAAATGAGATCTTGATAAAAATCATTGATAAATTAATCTAATAACGGAATATTTTAATTTTTAATTTAAAACATCTTTAAATGGTCCCGAAATTTTCTTCTCCGATCCACATACTGATCTGACATGGGCGATTAAACATTTCTCCGGAATAATATATCAACTTACATAGCGCGATAAATTATATCAAACAAATGCATTGCATTGTATCATAATACTTTTACAAAAATAAAGGAGTAATTAAATAGAAAATTCTTGGGTTGGGAACATTTTGCCCTCAGCAATGCTCTCTTATACATTCCGAGAGCAAATAGCTCGGGTGTACTGCGAGCAAGAATGCGATAAATCTCGTGTCCCTCGAAAATGTCAAACAACTGCTACTTGTTTAAAGAAAACGTAAAAAACATGCGAATGAAGAAAAAAACTATTCGAGGAGCATGTTGAAAACGTAAACGTGCACAAGTCTTGCTCTCTCGTCGACTTTTATCTTAATTGCATCGATGATCCTATTTTTTAAAAAAAGGACCCATTTTTTGTAACAGTTTTTTAAACACTGAATGCCTAAAAGACAATTCACGGTCAATGGAGCATTTTAGGTAAATGCATGTGGAAACAATAGAAACATATGCAAGGTTTTATGAAGCGAAGCATAGCCTGTATAGATTTTCCTAATCTTGTTTCGAAATTTATTCTTTACGGAATATGCCAAATCTTGACTATAATAATTTCAAAATTTAATAAATCTATTGCATAAGTTTTTGTACAAAAATAATTCAAACTAGTGGTGCATAGCATCTTGCCTTAAGGCAAAATGCCGCATTTTTCGCACTAATAACTTGAAATAAAAAATTAGATTTTTTTTTAATTTTGAATGTATTTGAAGAACATTTTTGAAAATTTTGAAAACATTTAAAAAATTTGAATTTTGAAAAAATAATCCTTTTTAAAATTACTGATATTTTTTAAACACTATTTTTTTTGAAAATTTAGAAAAATTTGAAATTTCCTAAAAAATTGTGATATTCATATCGGTTGATTAAAATTACAAATTACCTGATTTTCGACCGCCAAATGTCATTTTTTCAAATATTTTATTACTGGCTTTTTGAATATTCAAATCCGTTGAGCGGTGCTTGCGAAAAGAAATGTAACATTTTTTCTAAGGTATGCAAACATACATTTTTTCTAAGGTATGCAAATGATCAGAAACCTCTGAAACGTGAAGATATGCAAAAAAAATATTTTTGATTTGTTGACAATTACATTAACTTACTCTACGGGAAGTTATTAATTCAATCGCATAAGATTTTGTGCAAAAATATTTCTGCAAAGTAATTCTGGATTTTTGGAAGACACTGAATTTTCGGAAAGTAGACCAATGTTATGGCAAGGCTAATGTTACGTTCCAGTTTTTATACAAAATGCTACTAAATACTGTCAAAATGCCATGTATTTGCTATGCGATCAGGCGCTTTACACATAAAATGCAACTTCACTCATATGTGATCAAGCCATATCACAAAGATGCTGTTATGATAACTGCACATGTGTGCGTTTACTAGGTTAGGTTTTCTATCTGAAACGCCTGACTGCACAGCAACCACATAGAATTTTGACAGTTTTTAGTACCACTTTATATGAAAACTGCTACATATCATAGCCTTGCCATAACATTGGTCACTTTTACAGCAGAATCAGCCTCTTAATAATCATATTATTATGATATTCACGAGTCCAAAAAGTGTATGAATACTAACTTTATCTAAAATCCGTTACCTCCTAACTAGCTCCGTCGTCACGTGCTAAAACAACGCGCTCTTTTGTCTCATTAATGCTGCTCCGAGATAACTATCTAATTACAGCCTAAGAAAATATTACTCCCTCGCTCCTATTGTGTCTCATGCGACTTGGCAATAACCGACAATTAAGCGCTGACATAAAATAGTAGCAAAGTACACAAGACAAAGATCTGCCCCCGAAAAAGGCTCGAAAGAATACGCCCGATCGAGCAGGTACACGACGTTGTCCGTCTACCTAGCTAATCGTACAGGTGACATGAAGATCATGCAGCGAGATTACCTGGTGATGTATTGAGGAGATAGCATTGATGTATCTGCGGACCGACGACGATCCGTGGCCGAGATGAAAGAAATATGGGCTTTGGTATAACATTAAATGATGTAGGATATGTAATGGCAGTGTATTAAATGGCTAGTGGTTCGAATTTATGGATAAATTATGAAATAGTCGAAGATTCTTATAATAGATTGGATGGACAAAAAATAGTAAAAGATGCGCAGTATAATAAAACATTTAATTATTGATTGGGAAATAATTTTAAATAGATATTTAATGCATTTTGTCTCTCTGTTTAAATGGTGTAGACAACAGCAATGAATGGTATAGCTCCTAAAAACCGATTTATAGGATAGCGGTCATCTTACGCAAGAAGTTTTCCATGTTTTCGTAAGCATATTCAATTTTGAGACACGATTTGTTTGGCTAAATGGAAAAACATTAAATAAATCCTGATATTTTCGAGTCGCATTAAAACTTACGACTCCTCTATGTCCATCGTTTTTCCTTTTCCTCTTTGCGGCAACAGCGCGCCTGTTCTAAGTTTTTCTTCTTCGGGAAAGTTAGGAATTATGGCAGCACGTTCGCGTTCTGTGCGACGACGATGTTTATATTTACAGCTCGGATGGTAAAGGTTTTTCCGAGCGAAAGAGGAAACTTTTCTCAGCGTCATTATTAGCGCAATTCTAAGGACGAGACAAAAGCCTCCACAAGCCTTTGGACTGCTTTCAAGGTTGTATGGGTTGTGGATGTTCTGGCCTTTTCAATACAAAGTTTTCGTTTTTCAGCGAAGTGAAAGAGGAATCGGGCTATTTGGTTGAAACTCGTCTCAATAGACAAAAGGATTTTGGAATTTGTTGGGAAAACGACGGTTAATAATATCTTAAATAAACCCATTACATAAACATATTTATATGTAAAAATATAACTACACTTATTTATTCAAGTAAATTATTTATATACAGGAGTTTTCACAATCCTAGCCTTTCTATTATTGTGGGTTTATATACACATTTCCTGTACCTTTCAGACATCGATCGTATGTTAGACTTTTTCATAATAACACGGCCTGGTGAATTTACGACCGCCACAAAATCTCTCGAGGGTACGAAACTCCCTCTGCAAAACATATAGGTGCAAACGTATTATAAAATAATGGGTTCATGACTTTGCGTACTTTTTGCAAGAAATTGATATAGTGAGAATGCTGGTGAACTTGTAATGGATAGAATTTTTTTTTGGTAAGTTAATGATCTACTTTATAAATGATCCGTTGTATCAAATATGTAAGTGAAAAATCGATGGCATTTACCTTGATGCAATATTTTAAAAAACAAATGCAGCTTCAGATAAGGCTTCACGCAGCCTGGTAAAAGATGATCAATAATTGTTGTATTAAAATGTATTTTATTAAAAATCTTTTACCATGAGGAAGTCTGTCTTCATTTCTGTCTACAGTTATAATCTGATACTGTCTTGGTATGTGCATGATTTTTGGTTCGGCTCTCCCTTCATAGCCTAGGGAAAGCATTTAGGTGCGCCCGACGTACCAAACCCGTGATCTAATGCGTGTGTTTGCGGTGTTATATGAACGTTTTTATGTAGATTAAGATTTGGTGCTTTACGGGGGTTTTAGATTAAGATATACCGTGTAAAATGTGGGTACCGGTGCAGACGGGCTTGAATTATGAACAAAGTTCCTACACCTTGATATGTTAATTTTTGAAATTTACGTGAGCTTTGAAAGATATCAGTTATTCTTGACCAGGAATCAATCCCAATACTTAAGTCTACTGATGTAAATTGCATCCAAACTTATCATAGACCATAAGTTTCACATTTCTGTTGTTGCTGTTAATTGTCCATTTCCACTTTCTCATTACAATGCTATTTGCATTCCAATACTCGACTTTCCTTCAGCTGTATTATTTTCAATCTCTTTTGAATTACGTACAGCAAATACACATAACGTTTCATTTCACGACTATTAGGGCGCTATTCATACATTTATATACAAAACACAAGCGCTGAATAACGTTAGATATGGCCCGTGGACATGCGATTTCAAATTCACCCACCATAAGTTATGCAACGTTTCTAAAACTTGATTTTCCATGAAGCTAATGAAAATGTTATTACTATTGGATTATAATTATCTCGTTCATAATGCACGTTTGCCTGGGGTATTAGACATCCATATCTTCCTGCAGCCTACACATGGCAGTATCTGTTCTTGACATCACATTATAAAGATAGATACAATATTGAAATGTTGAATAAATTGCAAAATAGCATCTCTGATGACATAACTGTATATTGCTAACCATAATTTAATTCAATTGATAGATACGAGTATATCTATTGGTTACAGTAGTATTATGAAATACTTATGAAAGTTTTAGGCGCTTTTCAAAATAGTCCTAATTTTTTACATTTCCGTTGTATAGTGTGAAGAAATAACAAATCGATATTTCGCGTTATTAGTGAGGAAAAATGCCACGAAGGTTGAGACGTGGTTTTGCATGTGTAGAAATATTCTGAGGTGGAAGCCGGTTGACATTTTATTCAAAATAGAGAAAATGTGAGATATTTTTATCAAGAGTATGATAAAACAATATATATTTTATGAATAAAATAACTTAACTACAATATATGTAAGATTATGCAAAGTATTTCACAAAATATTTTGGCTTATGTTGTGGTGCATTCGAATAAGTTTATCTAATTACATTCTTACTATTTTCCAGAAATTTATCATATATCTTTTTTTTATTCTCTTTATTGAATTACAATCTGCCTTTATAAAAAGAAGACATTCAGTAATTTTTTAAATATTAAACATAAGATCTAAAAGGTCACCCAGTAGTAAGCCTTTTCAATTTTGATATATTAAATTTAAAATTTCTGATTATATAGATTTATCATAAATCTGAGAGCATTTGCATTACTCCTTAAGGAAAGTTGCTGGTAATTCCTGCTTCGTATTTAAAATTTCGAGGAATAATAAGTAATGAAATTTAATATTCAAATCCAAATCATTTTCGAAAAAAATTCAATTCAAAATACTTTTTTTTGAAAGTATTAATTTTTTTTCAACATTAAATTTAAAATAAAAAATTGAAACCGGCGTAACTGCCTCCATTGAAATCTAACATTTTTTAAATCCTTCAATCAAAGTAAAATATCAAATAGAATCAATCTAATCGGATGTTCCGTGCTCTCTTTTGCACTTTTTGTTCCATATCTCCGAAGAAGCTGGATCTGCCATTGCCAAAAAATAATCTTCATCCTGAATCTTTGCCATAAACGTTTGCTTCTTTTGCTTTTTAAAATTCTCATGTTTGCCATAAATGTCTCCTCATCAACACGAATCGAATGTTTTTTGTTGAATCATTCTAATCGGATTCTCCTTTTTCTCAAAAACGGCTATTTTTCACTTTTTGCTCCGTATCACCAAAACGCCTAATAATAACGTCTCCCCGGCAATACGAATCGAATGTTTTTTATGTAATCATTTTCATCGAATGTTTGAATCATTCAAGTCAGTTGATTCGTGTTTCGAAATCGTGTATCCAAACACACATACATGCATACGAACATCCACACACGCACACGTACATAATTTTTTTTAAAGCCAAAATATTCAGTTGATTTTACCCAAAGTTGTGGTACATGTAGAATTCATTTTATATTCCTATTTTTTTTCTAGACGTGGAACTGTTAATAAACGGTCACAATTCTTGAAGTTTTCTTTGTATTTCCTTAACTCAAATAAATTATAAGTTTGAGTAAAACATTTTCCAACTTTAAAATTGCAAATCCTGTAAAGGATTCGCGTGTATGCAAACGAATCGCATACGCGGTATATTACATGTACCGCGAGTAATGATCGCAGAAACAATACTGTTAGAAATAATGAGGTTCGCGGACGCAACAGTTGTGCGGGATTAAACAAGACTAATTACTACAGGAAATAACGGATAATTATACGGATGTTGTTGCTGTTAAATCGATATTCTACGAAAATTTTAACGAAACATTGCGCGTATACGTATAATAAACTACGAGGTAAAATATGTTCCTTAATTAACTGCACAAAACAAACATGCAGAATTTTGGTAAATCATTATTTTCAGATACAAGTTCTCTGATTGCTTCATCAAAATTTATAATGAATCATTTTTAATGAACTTTATTTTGCTGGATGTTTAATTATAGAACCGATATCATTAATTATCTACAATGTACGTTGTGGAGTCAATACATTATATATGTGATGCTAAAACTCATTACGTACGTGCTTTCATTGATTGTGGTAAAGAATTTTAAATGCCAATGCATATGCTAATAATAATATTTACATTAAAGAGCATATAATAAAATTCTGTTTGTCAATACTAAGCTAAACCAGTATCTTATGCATTTCCCTTGAGTAAAAAGTAATTTCCTTATTATATCTGCAACCTAAACAACATCCGATATACCTTTATTTACTAAATTTATTAAATACAATACTATTATATTATTTTATAAGAAATACAATCGACTATGTATTTATTCAGTTCTAGTCATTTCTATATCAATTAATCCATTCATACTGAAGTCTATCAGTTATTACTTCTTATGTATTTTATAAGCTGAAGTAATTATAATTTTATGCGTACTAAATTTCTTCTGCAACATAAGAATTTCCGCATTCCACATTTATATTTTAATGCTCAATAATCTAATAATAGAGCAGATTATTATAATAATGAAATATTTGTATTTTTATGAATATAGTTTGCTAAGAATAAATTTACTAAGAATTTATGTAGTTATCTATGTAATGCATGTAGAATAACCTGATATCAATGAATTTTCTTGGGTATCAATGGGTATTTTTCCTCGTTGGTTTTAGGCTCTTTTATTTAGTTATGATAAACGGATGTAATTTTTGAGGTATACGATATCTAATTGTTTTATAATGTGTATGGTTATTTTTAAGTAAAATTCAACAGTTTTTTTATATAACCTATATAAAAGCTCCCATATGGGTAGGGTACAAGCACCAGCTAAATTTTTACATAAGCAAAGGCGTAAACAACAGAAAAATAGTAAATAAAAATGTAAATTAAGTTAAAAACAGCAATTTTATAAGATTTAAAACAAATCTAATTAATATTTATTCCAACTCTGCTAATGAATATTTCTGATGAAATACCAGATCAAGGTTATATACAGTGTGATCTTTGTAAAAGTGTGACCGGGAAATTTGTAAAATATGTTGAATAATGTAGCTAATATTTTGTAATATTCCTTTAAAATTAAAAATAAGACATTAGAACTGTTCCTTGGATGTCCCATTTTACCACGCCCAATAGGTGAGGAGGTACAAATGTCAAATTTTAGAAAATTACTAAAAAAACATATTTTTATATTTAGGAATTAACTGAGAATTTGACTGAATAAAGTACAATAGCTGCTTCTTTGATAAGTGTGATACAGCTTATAATTGTTTTATAATTACTGTAAGTCAAATTGGACGTCTGTGCCCCACCAACATACCCTATTTTTTGAGTCGTACGGCCATGAAAATGTTCAAAGTTTAGAAATAGTATGCAAAATTATTATAATTCCATTTAATATTACCGCAAACTAGTTCTCGAATTGATTCCACATCCCAGTTATTCTCCAAATAACAAAACAAAAAAATGCAAGGACTTTATTCCCCCGGGGGTTTAAACGCATACGACCCGGGATAGACTCGGCTTTCTTGTAGGAAATCCCACGGCGCACACGGTACAACACCTCGCATGTATATGCTCGTGTATTCTTAAGAGTAAAAAATAATAGAAGGGTCGTCCTCTCGCTTTGAAAAGATAAAGAGAGTTTGCTGTCGGCGCGCCGCAAAAAATCCTGTGACAGATAAGGTGCTCGTTGACCGTTGCGAAAGCTCGGACGGCTGTTCTCAAAGTTTAGGAATAAAAATTCATGAACACAAGTAATAGATAGTGGTGAATTATTTCAGAAATTAGAATTCGTAACTTTAGCTGCTGCGCTACGAGCAGCGTTGCAAGGCTAGGCATACTGCGCCCTGCTAAAATGCAAATTTTAAATAATTAACTTCCCGTAGGGCAAGTTATAGTAATCGCAAAAAAATCGAAAATGAAAATTTTTATATATATTTACGTTTCAAAGGTTTCTGAATATTTTGGCATACCTTAGAAAAATGGGTGTATGTGTGTGTGCGGATACAAATTTTCGTCGACGATTTCGGGAACACCGATTAACCGATTTGAATAATTCAAAAAACATTCGATTCGTATTGATAAGGAGACGTGCTGATTAGTTTTTGGCGAAGGTAGGCCTAGCCGTTCCGAAGGTACGGGGTGAAAAGTGCCAAAAACTCAGTTTTTAAGAGAACGGAGCGTCCGATTTTAATGATTCCGATTTTAAAAACATTTTACTTGTATTGACAAGATGAAAAATTGGTCAAATTTTTATGAAGGCAGGTCTAGCGGTTTCGGAGATCTAATAAAAAAAAGTAAAAAAAAATGTCATTTGACGGTCAAAAATGATCATTAGATATATGCACATTAAATTATCAGATATTTTATAGAGATTTTAACAATAAGTATACATTTTGTTTGCATTCCTATAGGTTCCGTACCAATGTTCATCCGTTAGACGGCAACGCGGCGCTTACGAGCTTTGACATTTCGTCTCTATGCAGTTAAAGCAGTAAGATTGCATTTTTTTTTCAAGAAAGTATTTTTTTGCAAATTTATAGTTTCTCAAAAATCTAATTTTTCCGAAGTAAAATTTTTCAAAAATGTTAATCGTTTTTAAAAAAATAATAATTGTTGGTACGGGAAGTTCCAGCAATTTGCCTTAATTCACGATGCCATGCGCCCCACTAGTTTATAATTAAACCGCTCTATATATAGATCTCTCATATTTTACTCCGGTTTGCTTAAGTATATATCACCATCCCAAGTTTCATCAAATTCCCAGACTAGAAACGTACAGGTTCTCCTTGTTAGAAACATATTTTGGAACTGTATGACCAAAAAGCAAATATCACTGCTTTTTTAGATTGCAAAAACTTATAGGAACCTAATGGTAAGCTTTGGGTCATCAAATAAATGATTAAATACTATGCTTGATGTTTATATGTATCTGATATTACTATACAACACATCAACAGTTTCATTTCTTGTATTTCAATACCTTCTTCATTAACTTTTCTAATAGAAACATGAACTCATCTTATAATAACCATAAATTAAATTTTAATATCCCAATTTATCTCTAAAATTGATGTCGACGAAATGAGGAGCCCGTAAATAGAATTAATATTCTGCAACCGCGGCCGCAACTAAAACAATGAGTTCCAAAAGTTGAGAAGTTTGCTCGGAAGGTGCGCGAGTAATGTTTTCATTCAGAAGGTTTTATATTCAATATATCCGGTGCTCCCGGCCGCAGAGATTTATAAAGGGGATTGTCTTCTGTAAGGGTGCTTCCGGACGGATATTTTTTGTTTTTCTTCCTTACTCTTGCTTATTTTCTCTTCTATTGGTAGAGGTGATCGCGAGGAAAATGTAATTATATCACAAGTTTAAAAAACTCTTCTAAAACTAATAGTTTCAGATAGATGAAAAATTTGCTATACTCGTGGGGGTAGAAAGTATACGAAATAAACCTAAGGCGACTTCACGCCTAAAACATTGCAACATGGTCACTTCTTGACTGCAATTGCAATAAATTTGATTAAATAGTCATATCTTATTCACATCGTATTCTATTCATTGTAGTTAAAAAAATTAATTTCCATCAGCATAATTTATTATTATTACGTATTAATTGGCACTCATAATAAATCAATACTATTTTTGTACTTCTCGTAACTTATTTGTCCAATCTTCATCGTTTTGGTCACATGTGTGTTCACATTGTTTTCTAAATAACATTTTACATTACCTTCGACGACAATGAATAATTATCGCCACATTTATTATCGCAAACTGTATTTTCATAATATATGAATCGCGCAACGCCTTGGATTGTGATTTAATACCTTTAATATAAAAACCTTGTTTACTCAATAAAAATTCTCATAAATCCTTGCGTCGTTTTTCATTACAACGTATGCATACATCACTTTAACTTTGTTATTCTGTTTCATCGACGGTAACCGATGCCAACCGCATATAACGAAAACATGAAAAATAAACCCAAGAACAAATAACCAATTCTCTTTTTAACTAACAAACCCACAAAGCCTGCTTGCATTGTATGCATAAATCATAAATATATATCCATGTAGCGATATACCCAATATCCCGATCTCAGATTTATTCAATGTTTTCTTTCATATCCAGGCTGTGCCAAAGGATTACGTAAATACTTCGGGGTTGCACGCAAAACTACAATCCGGACAAAAATAGAACCAGCAGTGGGTTTTATAATAAGAAGTATGGTAATGCTATTTGCTATAACTAATTTCATTTGAAATATCGTAACGAAAATATTGTGTTGTAATATTTTATTCAAATGAAATGTTGATACTTTATCGATTTGAATATTATATGGGATTAGCACGAAATGGCGCGTGTAATTGGATTCGAATAATTATTAATAATTCAGTAACGATTTGTATCGGTAAAATGGTAATCGTAAATAATATCGACGCAATAAACTGGTAATACTTACTTTATGAATTATTGGTAAACGCAACATATGGTAAACAGTGGTAGAAAAAATACAATCTAGCAGTAGAGATTTTGATAATAAGTACGAATTTTGTACTGTTTTTTTTTTTTCAAGTAAAGCTTTACATTTACAACGACTGAATAGCAGTTCTCACGCCTATCAAACAATTCAATTTTCCCATTTTTACACTAAATATCATATAACTGACGTTTTCCATGTTTCAAGTTCGATAATGCTAATTTCGCAAGAACGAGAAGCGAAAAAAGCGAGCACAATTGGGTTTTATCTTATTCCAACAATACGGCAGTAGCAGATATCCTATTAAAACGAGATTATCCTTCGTGCAATATGACGCAAAAAAATATCCTCATGCGAAATTTCACAAAACAGATATATACGGAAGAAGATACCTCCTGCTCGAGTTGAAAACAGATAATCCGCTTTCGGAGTTTTATTTAATACGGTTTCTATACAAAGGTATATATACTTCTATGAATGGAAAATAAGAGCAAAAGATCAGTTTTTGAAGATGTATTGTACCGGGAACATGCATATATATGAAATAATATTCTTAACGTAATATCGTGATCACGGTTGAATGTTGTGCGATAAAAAATGTTATTGGATTATTGAATATTAGCTGGTGTTGTACAAGGAATCAAAATGGATAAAAAATGTTAAAGGAACAGGATCTGTTAAATATTTTTTTAAATGTCAGGTAAAGATTTTAAATACATATATAGATATTTGTACTTTTTCTGTTTGTTTAAAATTTATACTCTAACCCAATAGGTTCCCAAACTTGTTTGTGAATAAATCAACCCACAAAATTGCTTTGAATTTATGGTTGAACTATTCCTCCAACCATCCTCAGATGGTATGTTTTGCATAATTCGATTTTGATGAAACTTGACACACTTGGTACTATACCTTACCAAGATTGTGACCAAATTTCAAGTTGGAACATTCAATAGTTTTTGAGATATGCGAGGTTGATGGGTGGCTGGCTAGCTCCGCTCTCAATACTAGTATTGAAACAGGATTGTACGTTTCCAAAATGCATAATTCGATTTTGATGAAATTTGACTTACATTGTTACTACACTTTACTAAATATATGACCGAAATTTAAGTTGAAAATTTTGATAGTTTCTGAGATTTGCGAGGTTGATGGGTGGCTCGCTCCGCGCTCAATACTAACATTTAAACAGATGGTAAGTGGTTGCGATTTTGATAAAACTTTGGCACACATTGTTACTATACTTTACCATTCATATGTAATGTTTTTCTTTACTTTTTCATTTCTAAATATGCCGTGGACCCCCATTTTTATTTCATGGACCCCCAATTTTTTCCCTGCCGTAGACCCCTGGGACCACTTTGGGAATCACTGCTTTAACCCTTGCGGCAATTTAATAATTAATTTAATAGTACTCTGGACATCAATAAAATTCTGTTAAGTTATGTCACGTTCTGTTCTTAAATATTACACATGATGAGAAATAGATCAAGTTTAGATAACTAAAAATACACATGTTTGGTAGAGGGGGGGGTGAAATTTCAGAAAAATGATCACCTGATTAATGAACGCTCCCTTAGATTAAAATTAATAAAATATAAAACACGACCGTCTGCTTACGGCCAAGGAGACGACAACTTAGTAAAAATTAATTAGTATTTATTTACCATTCTGTAAAGAAATTTTGAAGATCAAAATATATTCTCAATGGCAACTCAAATAAATCATTAATCAATAACAAATGCTAATTTTTTCACCGGTCAGTGTGCAGAACGAACAAAAAAAACAATCTGCAAAGATTTACGATTCAATTGTATCTCTCATCTGATCGCGATTCAATTAATCCGGGTTCCGGTGTTTCTTGTCGTAATTATTTCATGTGAATCGATTGCACCGGCGAAATCAAAATAAAAAACTCCGGTCCGTAACAAGTTAACGCGCTCTCGCACATAATGTACCAGAAAACTCGATCGGTGGATTAATCGCTTTAAATACAAACGGCGTTTCAGCGAATCAATCAATAAGATAAGCTAATTGATAGTTAACTGCAAGTGTCAAGTCGTATTAATGTGTACAAGCCTCTCTCTAGAATCGATCCAATATAAAAAAACAGATATTAAAACCGAAGCCCACGTGATATTGCGAATGTTTGTAAGCAAACCAGTCAATGATCTTATAACGCGAGCCGGTGTGACTTTTACTCATTTAAATAACTAGTATAAACGATCCCATAATCTATGAATTCAATTGAGTTTCTTCGGAGATAAGTTAATATAATTCCTAGATTTATTGGCAAGGTTCAGTAATATTGCGAGCTATGTGATTTGTTGAAACTGCTGCGATAACAGCGATTAGATAATTTATAATTAATAGGCAGAAAACATATGTCGTAGGATTTGAACACTAATAGACCGATATATGGTTGCATCAAAGGTATGTTTACTGTCACAACATGGGAAATATATATGACGATTATAGTACAAATATTTATTACAAAATCTGTCAATCTGCACAGTATTTTGAAAAGCTCGGAAGTATCTTTATGTAATCGTTTTGGCTTAAACTACTCTTTTCTACTAGAAATTACATAAAAAAGTAAAAAAATAAACAGTTCAAAAACTTTAAAACTTCGTTAAAAAAACTTTTCAGATATATTTTTGAAGATAATGTTTTTATATTGGATGTGCTTCTTCTTAAAACAACAATCAACATAATGATAATTATAACGCTTTATATTTTTGCTGACAAATTTGAAGGAAATTTGAACCCAGAACATTTTTATATCTCTTAACTATCAATCCCACATTTTGATATAAAACGCTGCAAGGGTTCGTATAGCGCGAGGGCTATTTTCAAAACTTTGACTATCAACTCTAATCACAATACAAATAAATTCTCTATATGCTCCAAAGCTTCCTTATTTAATTTCTGTATTTTGCACATACCTATATTAATTTGACAATGAATACTACGACTTTTGAATGTGATTTCAGAACATAGGATACCAAAAATAATTTAAATGTAAACTTGCAGTTTTTTAAAACGAATTTAATTTCCTTTGCCAAAGTGACTGGCTGTGATGCATTACTAACTGCACAAAATCACCACAAAGTTCATTGTTGTGCAAACTCATTGACTTCTTCATTCATTAATAATATGAACTTCATCAAGATTTATGATTCTGATCTACTCTCGCATACAAACCAACATTGAGAGAGTGTGGGAGCACAAAAGTAGCTTTGTTAATTCGTCGACTGTATTAATTTGCACGTGACACGTATTTTGGCGCCGGAACGAAGGAGGAGAAGAAAGCTTTGTAGGATACATACATCGTGCCAATTGTATGATAGACGAGAATTGTATTATCCAGGGGGAACTGGAGATTTTATAGATGGAAATGAATAGAAATTAGAGCAAGATAGTATCTCTTAATACTGATAAATAATTTTAACCTCCCAAATATTGTTTTTTTTTTAATTCTCACATTCAATGGCAACCAGATTGTAAGAGCTTTCGGCTTTTCTGCTGTGTATCTATATTTGATAGATTTTTTTTATTATTGGAATTATATAGTATATTATTTAATTAGATGCAGAAAAACCTGGAATTTTTTTTTGATTTGATAGATATTTTTAAATTCCCGTAGAGTAAGTTATTGTAATCGTCCAAAAATCGAAATTGAAAATTTTTACATTTCTCGACGTTTTGAAGGTTTCTGAACATTTTGGCATACCTCAGAAAAAATGAATGTGTGTGTATGTATGTATGGATACAAATTTCCAGTCACGTTTTCGGGCGCACGGATTAACCGATTTGAATAATTCAAAAAACATTCGATTCGTATTGATAAAGAGACGTGCTGATTAGTTTTTGGCGGAGGCAATTCTAGCCGTTTCGAAGATACGTAGCAAAGAGTGCAGAAAACAAAAATCGAGTTTTTGAGAGAACTGATTTGAAGGATCCAAAAAACATTTAATTCGTAATAATTTTTTGTTTACAACCATTTTTTTTCAATATCAAAAATTGTAAATTGGATGTAATTTAAGACTGATAAAATAAATCGATAAAAGTATAGATTAATATGACTATATAAAGGTTTAAACATGAATATGCCCAAAATGCATAATCAAAATGGTAATAATCATATATAGTGTTATTTCAATTGATTTGAAATTAAACAAATATTAAACAAATTTATTTAAATAAAAATGATTTAAAGGATTGAAGTGCAATAATTATATGATATTATATTATATTATTCTCTGTTAATACAATAGAATTCCATAAAAATTGCTAGAAAAGTTTTTAAACACTTACAACAATCAATCATCTTTTCCTCGGATCCAATCTGAAGCAAAAAGGCGGCGTATGCATTTATTGAGACGATCATTTGACCTGAAACAAGGAAAAGTACGTGAATAAATATAATAAATTGATTAATTTTTTAATAATATATATTTATATTGTATTATATTTAGGAACCAGAAGCTAAGGAAATCAATTCGGACTTTCAACATTTTAATGCGGTAAAAGAAGTTCTAGCAATTTTTCTCGTGGTACTATGCCATACACCACTAGTTCATTCTCAGCTTTTGGGTTTTTTCTTTTTTGCTGTGTATTTTAATAGTATTCCAACAACGGTTAATCTATCTAAATGTAATAAATTTTATAAATTTGATAACTTTTTGTTATTATTAGAATTAAATGATAATAGTTATTTAATTAGATGCAAAAATGTCAGCGAAAACTATTTTCGGTTGGATAATTTTTTTTTATCTATACAATCCCACTGAAAATGCATATCGCCAAACCAAATCGCCATGATATTAATCCCTTGGTCCATTTAATATGCAATGTTCTATCAAAATTATGAGTAAAATATCTACCTCTCCAAAGAGTAAAATATGCTGAATTTTAGACACATTCTCCTATTTTTTTTTAACATCATTAACATAAATCTATTTTTTTTATGAATTAACCAAAACGGGTCTGACATTACCCCTAGCTGTGGTGTCTTTCGTTATGAATTTTGATAATTTCGCCCGCCCGCCACCATGTTTGTATTAGATTTTGAATAACGTCATTAGCGCCACCGAGGGAGATCTCGAAAGTCAACATATATATATATATATATATATATATATATATATATATATATATATATATATATTTAGTAAATACTGAATTATTGTGCCGGGTTATATTTCGACAAATGTAGATTGCGACTTAATATTGAACGCAGAAACACGTGTGCGATTCAGCGCAAAACGTCAAAGTTTATTATTGACTTTATGCGTTTGAATCGAATGGATATTAATAGAAGGCACTTTGATGCAAAGCTCATACTTAAGGTGAAGAGGAAGCAGATTTTGATACAAATGTGGAGGAGTAATAAAATATTTGACATCAAAAGGGATAAATAAAATTTACTACATTTGCAAAAATAGACCGAAATATAGCGTTGTTAGGGCACCTTTTTCGTATAAATTATTGTATGAACTGAAAAATTGCAATGTATTTGCTGTGCAATGAGGCGTCTTACACATAAAATCTCTATTGCAGTTTTTAGATTTCACTACCAAAAAAGAAGCGTAAATAGCGTTGCCATAACAACGCTATGTTACGGTCTCTTTTACCGGAAAATTAGCCCATGAATGAAATTAAAACTCAAGTCGTAAGAAAACCTTTTCATATGTTCAATCAAATAATTATTGGAATTATAACCACTTTTAAAAGTTTCTATTTTTTTTTGGTTTCTTAAAATTTCCGTAGATGGTTAACAATGAAACGAAAGAAAAGGCAATTTTATTACGATTTCATAAGTCTGCAAAATAAATTGTAATTGCCTGTATGCAATTCGGTATTGAAATACATTAAACATGATGAAACTCTTTGTACAACATCCATAAAATCATAGCGAACACAAGCGATCTATTGTGTGTTAAAAATTAGCAGTGCAAAACATTTCCAATTTGCAACGTATCAATGCGCTGCGAATTCTATCAAATCATTTGGCCTCAGTATTCATATTGCACTATAATGGTTTTTGATTAAATTTAATGCAGTAATAAAATGTTTTACTATCGTAATAACATGGTAGAATTAATAATTTTACACCGACTGTAAATCACGTTTAGTTACGAGTGCCGGCACTGTTATTAAATCAAATAACTCACCGGTCGACGATCAACCACCATCAGAGTAAAATTTACATGCGAAAATTTGAGACGTCAAAAGCACTTGTACATATTTACGACCAGAAGATGAAATTAGAAATAGATCGTAGATTTTAATAAGGAAACTTTAATATGTTCCATGAATTACTATCTGCTTGAGCAACTCAAACAAACAGGAAAATTGTATAAAAACCCTGCGCAACAAATTCGAGTGATTTATAATTTGTTTATTTTTCTTCTACGGCTCATTAATATTTCTTGGAAATGTTCGTGTGATGTTGCCCTCCCCTCATTGCGAGAAGGCTATTAATTTCAAGTAAAACGTAATGTCTGTCTAAGATGAATTATGGTCCACGGAGAACGAGCTCTTGATACTTAAACTTATTCAATGTTAAAAAATCAACAGAGGGTACAGAACAAGCAGCGGATTTTCGTAATTAGTACAATGAGCATTTAATGGTGTTATTTGGATTGTATAATGAGATACATAAATTGAAAAATAATAATAAACTCTAAACTGTATTTAACGGGCGGGCAAAAAATGCTGATTCTAAATGACGAACAAATGTTTTTTTACTTTGGTAGTTAAATCCCGAACATCCTGCTCTTAATGGTTAGTAATAGTAATACGGCTCGATATTTCTATTAATTTACTTAGCTTCCAACCAAATGAATTACTAGGCGATAACTTTAGCACTTCTAGTACATAAATAATGTGCGATTGTGCAAAAGGGAAATGAAACAATTCCGGATTCTGCAGAGATTCAGAATATTATCCGAATTTTGGAATATATATTTGAGATATTGTTCAATCGGGCACAAAATTGTTTATTGAAAATTTCTTTCTTTAAATATAATTAAATATATACATAGAAGTTATCATAGTCCTGTTGTAAACATATGGGGTTGTGAAAGCTCTTCAAAAATAAAAATAATTTCATTTAGATAATCTTAAAATAAATATCTTAGGGTTATTGTTAGGGAATAGGGTTAGGAAACGCCACAAGGGGGTGTTTAGAACGTAATTTGTGAACACCGTTTGTCTCTATTAACACACCTCATCTCTAAATACTCGTTTTTTGTCTCTAATTACACTTTCCAAAGATGCCACATGCACAACGACTTGTATCTACCCAGAGTTCACGAAGTAGTAAGGATCGTGAGTAATAAGTATCATCAAAAATTTAGCCAATATCGAAGTTCATATATCCTATAAGCTATGAAAAACAGCTCGAATTTAAGTCGATAAGTTTTAAAAATATATTTAACACTAAGAAGTTTCTAACAAAGGATATTCTTATTTTAGATGACCTCTACTTACTCTACATATGACTCAGGGGCCAATTTCAAATACATCGTCTTGATATTTTGTTCAAATTTAAAATCGTTTAGTGTGTTTTTCAACCTAAATTTTTATATCTGCACGGCATATGCATAGACTTTAAAACTCATTTTTCATAAAAATGTATCAATTTACCCCAGGTTTGTAGTATCAATCCCATTTCCATTGTGCCCATTCGTTGCAACTCGTCGTCCTTATCGCAACACAGGGGTGCCAAAGCTTTCCCGGGCGTTATAGATACAACAACATAACCCGTTGAAATCGTGCACAACCCTTTATCCCGGAGTTCCGGAACGCGTATGCCGGAAGTCGCCTCCACTGGTTACCGATAGCAAATGTACCATCGTCGTAGATGCATACCATTCGCACCATCCCAGGATCATGACTGCAGAGATACCAAGGGCAGGAGAAAATTTATTAACATGACCAGAACACGCCGGAATACAGATTTGTTGGACTAGATTATGGAGCACTTGGGAAATAGTGCGATTAGAGGTGAAGGTAATGGAAATTTTTGTAGGAAACTCGTGATGGTAAAGGATTTCTATGAGAAGAGGGATGTGATTACCAATTTGTAAAATACACTTGCATATATTTAAATAGTCCATGATTTATGCTTTACTTTTATCTGACTACCAATTACCCTTGGCTATCAAGCAGTTACCAAGAGCCCAATTTTAATTAAAGATTATTACACGTCGATAAGTAGAAAGCCACCCAGTGAGATAACTAAATATTGAAGTACATCACCATATTCTGGCCAATATGGAGTTTGCGCGACTATTAGCACTCGAGTAGAACATTAATTAACACTACATCGGGTCCTTTGCCAAACTCGCTCTGGTCTGCATATAAGGGACTATGAGATTCCCAGGACGCTCTACTTGGAGTTCTCAACATAAATATGAGAACCATGAGAAAATATTTATGGAAATATATTTTTAACTAAAATTAAATTTTAATTACATGAAATATTCTAAACTCTGAATGATATGCAATTATTTTTAGCAGAATAATTTACAAACTGATCTAATTACATTAAAATATATGCAGGTAATTTTCTGACATGGAATCATGATTCTGGCTATTGAAACAAATGTAAACACAAAAATTATTAAGAGAAAAATCTTTATAGTTACGTTTAAATTAATTAGAGTAGTATTTAAAACAAAAATCTATTAAAATAAAGGATGATATTTTGCTCAAAGGTTTTACAACCTATCCCGGTCTCTCACATATGTGTGATAAATACAGATTTATTCAACATTAATGTGTATGTGAGTCTGGAAAGCAAGAGGGAGTTTCGTGTGTTAAATTACTTACGGACTACTGATAAGGATAACTGTTAAGCTGTAGCAAAGGATGAAGTTGGCTATAACGATCTGGCTAATTGATAATACGTACTGCGGATATAGAGAAACATTTGGGAAAATAGATACTGTATATGAAATTCTTCACACTATGATCATTCTAAAATGTACAAGAATAATGTGAACGCCAATTAAGTAATTAGTATCTGTAGAAAATTGTAATTTTGTTATAAATATATATTGTGCAGCCATTGTTTAAATAATGAAAATTTTTCTATTCTCACTTGAATAGAATCATTAGACTATTTGTCACATGAATGACCACTCTATCAGCAGTCAGCAACTTGGCGAACAGACAGCGCTCGGCACGAACCGTTTCATTTTACAGCCTCGGTTTTAGTAAGGCATTAAATCTACCGCATCTTTCTATTACCAAAGTGGAGTTTTACGTCGGACTTTTAACTTTGTGCTAAAAATAATGCTTAATTCCTTGCAGCTGAGTAGATTGTGTCGTTTTGCCGTTTTATGACATTTTTAAGATCAAATTTTTCGTCAAGCATGACGGACGGCGGGATACGCTTACAAAGTGTTGCCAAGGCTTTGTAGGCTGAAAAAATGAAGAAGTCAAGGACTTCAAAGGAAAAATTTCATATTAATAACGCAAGAAAGTTTTTTAACAGTAATGCACATAAAATATTTTGGTAAATGATTATTGAATTACATGCAAAGTTTGAAATACTCAACGACTTTAATCAACTTTTAACTTTGTTTCCCATTTCTGTGGTTGATGTTCACAAATAAATATGCACATCAAAGCAGAAACTACGCGGAACTGAATATTAGTTATACAGAAAGCTCAAATTAGGTCATATCTCATAAACAACTAATTATTTGGTATTCTCAATATTACAAGCAAATAAACAAACATGATATAGTAAACATCATCCCCGCCGCGATACAGGTAATTCATATACTCAACTAACACATACACACACAAATTTATTCATATACTTAATGTGTGAAAGTACACATATACTAGTACAAATATTTTATTTATATGAGAGATAGCTTTTTCTATTTTCGTATTCGCAGTCATATGATGATGCACCTATTGCCTTCGGAAGTTTGTTCAGCTCAATGTGTTGATTAAGTACTTCGTTATATTTATATGATCATATTTTGGTAAATTTGTATCAGTTAATAAAATAAACATACTGCGAAGTGCAAGCATGTGCCAAATATTAAGATATAACATCAAAGGGAAAGAAATCATTATTTATACATAATTAAGCTTGTTTGGACTTACGGCATTGAACTTTGGTGGTTGTGCCAGTGAGTTTAATATAGTTCTTATGCAACTCGCGCAAACCATGATTTCGAGAAGAATTACTAATGCCTTCTGGTTTATCAGCAATCAAAATATTCACAATGATCTTAATATTCCATATATTGTCGATGTAATTTATGGTAACTTATTCATTCTGTCGATACCTAATTTATGCCAACGATTGATATAGTTTGAGTCTATTTCAATCCTTACTGCCCCAATAGTCATTTACTTCCATATTTATTTCCGTATTACGTTTGCGTTATTTTCAACTATTGCAGCAATACATCCGAACTTTGCTGGGGGTCGATTTCTCGGCTTAATGACGCCTTCGTTTGTACGATATGACGCTCGCGTAAAGGCGAAGGGAATCTAGGGGTTCCCAACACCCATCGTCCGCCCTTCTCCTAGGCGACCGTGCCGCCACCGCCACCGCCACGGCCTGAAGTGGCGCCGGCCCGGAATCGATAAAGAATTCAGCGCAGTCGAACGTAATTAGAGGTGGAACTGCTATGTTATGGACTTGTAGTACGACGTCGAAAGAATCGAGTAGTTCTCCATTTCAAATACATCGGCGTCGGACACTTGTGAATGGACGTGCTATCGATATGACACGAGATCATGGGTGTCGGCGAACAAGGAGGACAAGTTGTCTTGAGAGGGAATGACAGACGAATATATGTATCCAGAAGGGACCATCATATTTGGAACAATAAAAAACAATTAGTTGCAATACTGAAATAAAATTTTATATTATTACATATTAACACAAATTATAATTACCGCATTTAATTAATTTACGATTACCATCTACTAATCCACTAGCAAGTCATTTTCTTAATTAGTTTGATTAAAAAAGAAGAATCATTAATATAGGATTAATATTTAATTACCTTCTTTCTCTTATCATAAAACGCAACAGAATTGTGTATGCAAAGCCATATATTATGGTGTCCCAGGTGACTAGATTAAGGTTTGTGAGTAATTAAATGTGAGATTATTACTTCATTTTAATTACATCACTAATAACTAAAAAGGTCTTCCGACCCCCATGACGTCAAATAAATGTAATGCATGGGCTATCTATCTATTTGTGCTAATGTCAGTTATACTTAAAAAATATGTTATTTCAATAATAAATATTAATTGCTTATATAAAGATTTTGCTCTAGTTCTGTCCTTTAGAAATGTGAGAAGGCAATTCTGCTCTTTGACTCCCAGCCCATAAAAATATTTCGCCAAGTATTTCTATTTCGAAAACTATTTTCGGCTGTCCATTCGAAACTAATACCATCGATGAAATCGGATGTTAAACAACTTGACCGTGTACGGCATAAAAAGTAATTTATCACTGGGTTGGGTTTATATAAAATCATAACAAAACGACATTCCGTACGAAAATGGCTCATGATCATTGGATCATAAATCGCGGCAAATAATAAATTGTCTCAGACATCAATGCGAGGAGTGGTGGTGTACATTTCCATTCTTATTAAATATTTTCCTTATCACGTCAAGTCTGAATAACGAGGCCAATGATTTATTTTGAACGAGAGTCTTTAGTATTGTGTTTCGTTGAAAATAGGCGCCGGATAATGAAATTTGATCACAAAAATGGAGATATTCATAAACACATGGTAATAAATGAAAAACAAAATATACGAGCATCAGTTTACAGAAAATGAATGGTTTTAGGAGAAAATAAATATTATCAATAACTATCAACTGACTGACTGTTGAGTAGAGGCTACCAGAATATCTTGTCCGACTAGGTAAAATCTGTTGCTTTCGGATGTATGCATTAAATTATGCACTAAAGGACATGTACTATCACATAATACATTATCCCGTAATATGTTTCTCAGGGACGGTCCTACTAAAATCATCATTTCTCTTGCGTTAACCTTTAACAAAAGCAGGTCATCTGAGAATTAGATTACCCCATTAGTGGCGCTCGGTCTATGCAATAATGCGAAAATCCTCTAGTTCCTCCGGTGTGGGTCGAGATTTAAGTCGCAACGGGGTTGTTATATATCATTGTATCAACATCGTGTGCTTAACATTACTCATCAGACCATGTTAGATTATGAAAGATATGTTTGTGGGATGTGTGAGACT
>NW_020537324.1:7674161-7707165 GCF_003426905.1 Ctenocephalides felis
CCCAAGAGAGGTCTGGAGTTGGCGAGTGGCTATTAATCATATTTCCCGCAAGCGCAAAATTTTTTTTTGATTATTTTTTACTCGTTTTATGTAAGAACACAACTTCATTTCATGCTCCATTATACAGAGTTTCCAAATTAGCCGAACTATAATTTTAAACTATCTTTACAAAGTTATCTTTTTCTCAGATTAAGTTATTATCAGTATTGTAAATTTTATAGACGCAAAATTGTCATAGACGTATTGAGTAAGATAACACAAGAACCTTGTTGCCAAACATCGTAAAACATAAATTTGTATTTACTAACGCTATAAAATCAGATAAATTTTTAACGATTGTAAGGAAACAGCATATATTTAGATAATGTTATTGCATTTTATGAAATATGACGGAATAATGAAAATATTTTTAGTTTATGTGAAATATATTAAATAGAAACGAAAAAATTATTCAACAACATCGATAAAGTATGTGTCCGAATGCAAGTAAAAAAAATTAATTGAAAAATATATCAAAGAGTTAAAAGTATTCTTATATTTTTAATTTTGTTGCTTTCAAAAACATTTAACATTTTTAGTGTATATTGAAATAATAAGGTAAAATTGCAAGTTTACAAAAATAAGAATTATGTAGGTATTTTTTTTAGAATTGAATAATCTATCATATTATATAATACAGTAATTTTAATATTTCTATACTTAGTATTTTAATATTTCAATACAAGCGTTAAATATAAACTGATATTAAAAAAACTAAAAAATAAATGTTTGGTAATAAATCGTGTCCTGTAACATTTCACATGTGTAAAAATATTAAAAGTGATGCACCTGCACACTTCTTTTCTACTGCGCCGACGTGCGCAGTTAGTTATGAGCAAATCGAGACAAAGAAACATTTTATTATCCTTGAAGTTTCTATTGAAAAACATCTATTACTGCTGTTAACTCTGTTATAATAAGCTCCTAGCTCCCCTACAACGTCTTTGCGTTTGATTATTATTTTTGCAAATTTTGTAACCATTATAAAATAAGTCTTCATTACATAAAAATTTATTATAATAAGAGTATTGACGTCATTAGATCAAATAAAAATTGACCAAAGTAATTAATTCTGAATTGATCCAATAAATATTGACTAAATATTAGGGGTTAAAATTCAAAAAACATTCGTTTAGTATTGACGGGGAGATGTGCTGATTAGTTTTTGGCAAAAGCAGGTCCAGCGGTTTCGGAGATAGAAGCAGAAAGTGCAATATTATCATTTTTGACACAACGGCGCACCCGATTAGAGTGATTCAAAAAGCATATTGCTTGTGCTGGTGTTTTTGTTCTTGCAGATTAACATGGATAAAGTTCGTTGCCCATATAAGCACTTATATTATATTTATAAAATAAAATGATAAAATTCACAGTATTTATAATGATTTTGAAATATTTAAAACAATTATTATTACTTATTGATAAATTTTTTTGATGATTATTTTTATTTCGCGAATTTTGATTTTCTGTACCGGAAGTTCCAGCATTTTGCCTTAAGCCACAATGCACTACTAGTTGACTTGTATATGATATCTACTTATTATTATAAAAGCAGCACTTTTCCACCAAACTTTTCTATGTTTCTCGAAAGAATTAGCCAACTTAAGTTTAGGAAGAACGAATGCACGCGCCTCCATCCCCGTTTTTGTCCCACGCTACAAGAACATAATAATGTCTTTCGGCCACAGGATGGCGATTAAACGCAACTTCTGCTTGTAACGACGTACTTGAGAATACCGGAACCGGCTTAAGCTGTAAACGACATTGTTGGCCACCGTTTAATGCACACAAAATGCATTATTTATTGCATTTTTTACAACCTCTCCGCACACAAGTTTTGGTGGCAGATGTAATTATTGAAAATTATTTTTATACATATATGTATGATTTGGGCAGAAAAAACTTACGTATAATATCGATGGGCTTGACATGTTATTAAATGACCAAGAATTAATAAAAAATGATACACTTTCGTAAAAAAATGCTTTAAGTGTTTTTTTTGTGTTAAATCATCCTCAGTTTTATATTTACATTTTCCATACATGATATCATAATGAGTACAACAATTATGCGGAAGTTAGGTTCCATAAAAAACACGTAATTCAAAAATTCACCCTTATATAGAAATACCATGCTAAACAAAAATCACTGTAAAAGCCTGTAAAAAATGCGTTTCAAAAATCCAACATTTTCAAAAAAAAAAAAAAATAAAAAATTACGATTTTTCTCGGGAGGGGGGGGGGAGTATAATTTTGAATATCACGACGTATCACCAAGGGGGTATCCAATAATCCTCAAAAAATCGATCACGTGATTAATGGACGCCCCCTAAGATCGATGTCGTATAAAACAGCGAATATGTGTGTAATTCTATATACCTAAAGAATTCTCATTATAAGTTTAGAAAAAAATCTGAATATTTACTCCATGAGTAATTTTCTATTAGTCGTTTCTTAACTGTTTGCACACAAACTCAGTGTTTTCTCAGATTTCATTAAAATACTCCTCAAGACATAATCCAGAATTTAGAAACCGCTTACTTGAACGACTAAATATTTAAATGCTCAAAAATATTATTCCGCAAAGGCCTAGGGATTTAATACGAATGTTTATTTATGTAATTGAATTCATTTTCTGCCGCAGAATTATACTAAATAATTCAATTTAGCACAAACCCATGGGCGACTGTATAAATATAACGATGTAAAGGTTGTTCGTATTTGTTCACAAATCTGTTTTGTTCAAACTTTGTAAAGGAAAATAAAAATTGTAGCATAAATGCAAAGTGTCTAGAACTTTCTAAAGATACGTTTATATACAGGTATATTTAAATTTGTTCTCAAATCTCGTCTATGTATATGAAAATGCAAAAATATGCAATAAGCAAACATCTGTGTTTCTTAATATTTGTACAAATGCAATAATTTCCGTAGGGCACTGTTTGTAAGAGAGAACGTCCACGGGCGAGCTGTTTTGCGTTTCCTTCTAGACTTAATTAAATCTTAGTCATCTTAGAGGATTAATTACTTTGGGCTTATTATGACTACCGAGACTCGAAACGATATATATGAATGTTCGCTACTCCTGTTTTCCTTTTTTCATTTCCCCTTTTCCCAGGGCTGGGAAAATAATTTGATTTGAATATAAATCATAAATCATGGAAGGAAGGTTCTTATTTTATACATAACTAAAAACAAATTATATTTCAAGCGAAAGTTTATAAGTCATATATATACAAATTGACAACGATAGCCAGTTTTACATTAATAAGTTTATCAAATATTAGCTGTACCCTACCACTTTTGATGTGGCACATTGAGATTTCTTATCAAAATATAACCACACAAATTTAGAGATTGACCTTGGGCTTTATTATCGTGATTGCAAATTCCTATGGATCTGGGAATTGCATTTTTTAATTAAAATGCTATAACTGTCGGGTTTCATGGGCATTCGAAGAATGAGGATATCATCTTCAACTTTTAAAATTATCAAATATGTGTAATAAAATCTAATTGTTTTAAATATTAACAAAGTTTTTAATTATTCATATTCACTCTGAGCTGATATGAGTGTTATTTTAAAAACTCAACTATCCATTTTTGCGTAATGAAATTTTATTACCATTTCATTACTCTCGGAACATTATAAATTACCTGAACCTTCAGTAATTTTATTTATTAACTTTTAAATACGATAACTCTGATTTATCATCCCTGCCCTCACAACCCTATGCTCTTTGCAGGCCCGAGGCGGTCGGTAAACGTTTCCACAAATGAAAATAATAAAATAATAACTCTCTTTGCCGTCTCCTTCATACCGACTTCCTTAAGAAGAAAACGCGGAAATTATAAAATGGAAAATTGGCAACACAAACTAAAAGTGAAACGCGCCGAGTGTTTCTGATGTTAGATCCGAGGCGATACGTGCCCGTAGAAGAAAAGTTGGAAACCGCAGAGCTTAAGAGATCTTTTGATTTTATATGTGTTTCATAGTTCTTTAGACCATAGATAAATAGTATTTATCCAGACTAATTATTACTTTCCTTGGAGTAAGTTATAGTAATCGCAAAACATTTTGGTTATGTTGACGGTGTGAAGAAGTTTATTAGTTTTTGGGATGGCTGGTCCAGCTAATACACATTTTCAAAAAAAAAGAAAAAAAAATTACAAAAAGCTATTTTTTTAATTTTAAAAATTCTAAACCTTAGTTTCTCAGTTCAGTTAATAAAATTCTTAGAAATATGAGATAAGGTCCTTCATTCTAAGCCGGTTGAATAAATTTTACTGATGTTTACGCTTATCAATAGTTTGACTAACATTATCATCATTACTGCCATCGACATCAGCGCAACATATTTTACTATCTAAGAATTTCCTTCCAAAGGGTTGTATTAGTCTGCAAACTTTGCCAGAAACCCGTTTCCAGACGTTTTTAAGTGAAACTCATTTCGGTTTCGAAAAACAGGACACTCTCACGTATGTTTTATGGACCAATTAAAACATTTTACTGTTCGACGCCCGTTATACGCTTGGGACAACAAAAACTCTGTATAATGTAGAAAAGGAAATTGTCGAGAAGCGAAAATGCGGAAAAACTTTGCAGAAAACAATTCCGATAAAACTAAAACTAGAACATATTGCAGTTGTCATCATTTTTATATATATTTTTTGCTTTTTTGTCGTGAAACAAGTACAGTAGGAACAAAAATGAGTGTCAGTGTTTCCTGTGCCATTTTAGAAAAATGGAAATAGTAATGAGAAAAGATATATTTGTGCAATTTTTGCAGATATGTATTATCTGTAGATATAATTACTTGACATTGACAAACATTAAAAGTCAAGTAATTTGTGTCATCTAAGAAACGTTTAATTAAAACTCACCCGGGGAGTGTTTACAATTTACATAACAGTCTGTAACTTAGAATTAATTGACCGAGATATCCACCACACCAAAACCGATGTTTGTAAACGTTGATTCCGAGAAGCAAGTCAAATGAATGTACCATCGTCGTCTTCTAACTAGAAGAGCACTTCGGTTAATTAAGCAAATTGGAACGTTAATCAAATTGTGTTTGTGCATCGGATCTCTGCTAAATAACCTAAATGAATGCTTGCTTTAAATGCACTTTAAAATTTGAATTTTATACATTTAAATACTTGCAGAAAATATTATTTTCAATCATTTTGCTACCAAAGATGATATAGAATTACACAATCATCAATTCGGGTAGTTGATAGTTTTTTATATCAGATTTCTAGTACAATAAGAAAATTAAGAAACGCATATTTCCATCTCGTGTTCCGGTCAGTTAATTTCTCAAATCCCAGAAAGGGACTGGGCTTTTCCGGTGATGACGTTATGAACCGGGCGGCCATTTTGTTGACCGGAAACGCGGACCGCCTGATCCGGGCGGCGACTCCGGGAGGAAAACGGTTATCGCGACATTCGGAATAATGGAATTAGTAATAAATCATATCTTGGAATTGGCATAGCAAATGGTAATAAAATTTGATAAAAAAATATATTTTTGCTATTCCAGCTGGACGTAGCATATAAAATTATGGTTCCATTTGATTTTGACTTAATTTATTAATAATCTATAAAAGAATCCTGCATAGTACTAGTATAGTCTACCAGAAGACAATTTAATGACTTTTGAATAGTCAACTATTTGTACTGTTCTTAGGAGAAAGTGTAAAGCCGGGTAACGTTTATCCTACGCGCAAATTTATTTGTTCTTGTTTCGATACTATCATAATTATTTAAAACGAACACTCCTATCGTATTAAACTACTTTAAAACGTTTTATACATAGGCACCGTTTTGCATTTAATTAAAAAGCAACAAATATAAAGGAGCGACGGCGTCTTGTGCAAGCGTTGTTATTTGTTTTGCAAAACTCCTCGTATTATGAAAGTCTGTCTGCGCGGAAGAGATTTACTCTTTTAATAATACCCGCGAATTTATAAACATATTACATGTTTTCCCATAATTTTTCTTTCTACTGTGTCTAGATTTAGTCGGTGCAAATTACTCGGCATACCGTCGGATAATACAATTTCAAATATCCCGGTGAAATAAGGCCAAAGCGGGTCTGGGAATTTTGGTCGGAGATAGATTTGGGCAGAGCCGCTGGTAAAGGGTGGCTTGTGATCCTTTGTATTTCAGAAGCAAAAGGGATGAGAAACGCGGGTGGAAATTGTTTAAGATCGTAAATTCAGTACCAGTCGCATTCCCTGCAGTGATTTTAAACCTTAGTTTTGTACTACACTTATATCGCAAAAGTTAATGAAATAATTAAATTCGTAAATTACACAGGAAAATAAATAGAAATATGTTGAAATTTATTGCACATCTGGTCGCATTCAAGATATACAATTCTAAATATTTCGTTTAATTAAAACAATTTAGTTTATGGGAAACGTGATTGGACAAAATAGTTTCTTAACTTTTTAAATTCTTTTTGTTAATGGAATCTGAATTTAATAATTATTTTATAAATTATATTTATTTTTGAACAAGCATAAGAAATCGTTAATTCATATGAAGTTCCAAAATAGTTTATCCAGAAAGCAACAATATAGTCAACATAACACCAACAAATTTATCAATATTAATGACTACATATTATATTAAAAATATATATTACAAACATGAATGAAAATCGTATAACTGATTACTTGTGTTATTATTTATAAAATTAAAATTTATTTATTTATTTATTTATTTTATTGCATAATTGTAATTGTCATATCAAATAATGGTTAGTACAATAAAGATCAAGCAAGGTGATTAATTTTTATTCACATTATGAAGATATATTGTTGTCATTAATATTGTTAAACGTGTTGGCGTTATTTTATCTATGTTATTTAATTTTGAATAAATTAAACATATTATAATAAATAAGGTCATAAAATAATTATTAAGACATTAAGACAATTGAAACATTTATAATAATCGAGTTGGTGGAAAGATTGTTAATACGTTTTGTCTGACACTGTTTGTCTTTTAATATCTATTAAATAAAATCTGATACATCTACTTGTATTTACCTCAGACAGCACGGATGTCAGTTTCCTTATCTATGGATGTCAGTTTCCTTATCCATGGATGTCAGTATTTTTTCGCAAAATTGCACAGAGTCTAGTTCGTCACACACGCACACACTTTGTTTTACGCGAAATTATGCAAAATTAATTTATTTGGCACTTTTGTTTTAATAATTAATTTACGCGATTTTATTACCACTGCACTCACTTGTATTTTAACAATTTTTTTTTGTTAGGCTGAAAGAAATTTATGGATTAGTGAAGGGTACGGTCACAATTTTGTCCACACTAAACAAATATTGACTTAATTATTTGACTATTTCCTAACTATAACCTAGCTTGCGATTGAACCTATCTATAGGACAAAATTATCGTTTTGGTGTTCGTCATCGAAGAATTTTCACATGCCCTTAGACCGTACCCTTAGAATCATGCTTAGGAATTAAAGTGCACTGACCTTTGCTTAAAATCACCGATTCTTCTGGAACATCCCGATTACCAATTTGTTGTCTGAAAAATGAAGAAAAAATTGAGAATTTTCAAACATATTATAAAATATTGATTTGAGCTCAAGAATTGTGTGCATTACCTCGTGATTTCCAGAAGAGTGCTTATCAGGAACCTGGAAACAGGAACCAGGAACCAGGAACCGGAACACAACACTATCACTGTACTATAACACTATAAAGGCCTTTATGAAACACAACACAAACACTAAAAAACGATTAATTTGTATTAAAAAAAATCACTCAAAAATCGAGAAAAACTATCACAACGAGTCGACACCAAGCAAATTATTTGACCACAAGCGAATATTTGTCTTTAAAAATAAATAAAAAAATAGTTAGATAGATTTTTAATATACCAATTACTTTAAAGATTTATTTATTGGTCCAGTCTTTGTGGCCAAACTTATTTGCGAAATTATGCACAACACTGTTAGCACAAACAAAACAGTTTTTTAGTCCATAAAACTATCCAAAAAGTTTAATTACATTTATTCTTTTCATTTCACCGGTTTTTCACTTGTTTTGGATAGTAAGATCTGTATTCTTTGATTTGTGTTTTCCACGATATTAAGTTGGCTTCTTATTCTAATGAGTTCTTCCACCTTTGTTCTCAGAATTTAATTCTGCTGAAAATAAAAAAATAAATTAATTAAAAAAAAATAAAAAAAAATTATCAAATATATTATTAGTAACTAATAATACAGAGTTAAAAAATATATATGCATATATAACTGAAGATGGAACATACATAGGACCGGAATGTTGATAGTGAATTGCATTATTGATTTTTCATCAACTCTCAAAAGAAAAAGATTATATTTTCCTCCACAATATCCCATATCCAAAAATTTTAGGCTGTCTCGACGTTTGAAGTTATTCTGAATCATTTGACACAAAAATTGGAATAAATATGTGTGTGTGTGTATGTGTGTAAGCCAAAATTTATAAAAACTAGGGTTGATTAGTTTTACGACACAATTGATCAATAGGCTTCTTGTAGATAAAAATAAAACTGTGTATGATGATTGAATTTGCTGTTTTATTGAAAAATATTGTTGAAGGCATAGGAAAAGTGGTTTAAATATAGAAAATTGTTTGAAATAGTTAGTCACGTGCTTATGACATACATTGGGTAGAATATCAATTGAAAATCGCATCAACCCAGTATTTAAGTAAAAACAGAAAACTGTTGAAAAATTTTGCGCTTGCAGGTTATTTACACATATCAGGAAGATCATGTATCTTGTCTTTAGGCAAAATACCACAAACAACTAGTTTCATAACATTTGGAAAGCGTAGGTTGTTGTTTGTGTTGTTCCCGACTGTATCACTGTGCCTTTCCCAGAAATAGCGCAAATTCCAGAAATCATAGCGAACTAAATTCCTTAACCGAAATCATAGTCGGGGAGTAAGCATGCGGTAAATGATGCTTCTCAGAATACAATGCGCCCTGTGTGTTTATATTCACTGGCGAAAGACACAAGTTTTCATTACAATAAATATACTGCGGTCAAGCGCTCCACTGAACGTGCATGCGAAAGGAAATCTTCATGCAAATGTATGGCGCTTCAAAATTGCACCATGGGTGGAAGAAATATTTTTAATTTGATTATTTTTGTTAATTTAATTTTAAGTTTACAGAAATGCCATTTTATATATATTTTAACTAAATGTGCCTAGCACCGATTCGAACGTTTATCTAATAGAACTCGGCAACAAAAACGTAAAAATTGAAAATTTCTCAAAAATCTACTTTTTTTCATAGTCTGAAAAAAATATTATCTTTTTAAAAAACAATTTGGTACGGAAAGTTCCAGCAATTTGCCTTAAGACACGATGCCATATACATCTAGTTTTTTTTATTCATTTATTATTAGAACAGTAATTACATTCTATGTGCTGCTATGCTAAGATGTATAAAATGAAAACTAAAAAATAATAAACTAAAAATAAAGATAACAAAATAGTATTTAATTTAATTTAATTATATAAACAATAATATAATAATACTACAAAAAAATTACATTAAATTAACTTTCATATATGTATTGATAATTTAGTAAAAAATATAGTATTTGTTCCATTGAACAATTTGCTAGAATAGGATAATGTCCATTGGTGATTTTTTTCGCTTGAGTCTCCTGGACGCAGTCGTGCAACTATTTTATTTGGACGGGCTTCTAGTTTCTAAAAGTGGTGGACACTGAAGATTATTATCACTTCCTCGATATATAAAATATTTAGATAGTCATGTATGGTCTTATTACTGACAAATCACAGGGCATCAGCTATCTGTCTGAGTATTACTCATTTTACTTTGCTGGCACAGCTGTAAACATGATTTTTATTTAGAACCAAGTAAAGATGTTATGCAATTTGTTTTGTGGGCAATGATGAACATACTTTTACAATAATATCTAAATAAATTTTAGATAAATTTGAACAGTATATTAAAGCTTAAAGCATTTTTCAAAACAGCCTGAAATATGATTTCAGTGTCGTTTTAATTACTTCGCGTCATAACAGTTTATATTATGATATAATAACATCATAATGTAAATAACTGTGATGTGGTAAAAATTGTAGAATAGGTAAAAGCTTATTAAAAAATTCTTAATATAATTTATTCACTTTAGAATTTATGATTTGCAGCAAAGACCTTGAAATACTTCTGACTATTTTTATATTTTTATATAACTATATCTTGTCCAAACCAGAGCAAAATTTGTAGTTAACGACACAATGACATCCCAGTCTTCATTCATTTTATTATGAATCCTCATTATAATTCTGTTAGATATATTAAAAAATCCGTGCAGACAGGGTCCCAAATTCTTATCACCACATTGTCAATCTGAACAATGAAATGTTACGTTACATAAATCTCATAAATAATAATTTAAAGATATCGACTTCTCAACCGACAAAATTTAATAAAAACGTCGAATATTACAACACAACAGACCTTTTTGCATTATGATATACCGCCGGAACGTTTATTGAAAATTTTTCAATTTACCCATCGGAAAATGAGAAAAATCAAACGCGACAAGGGAAAATTTGTGATTGATGACACAGCGTATATAAACGGCGCGCGCAAAACAAAATCGAGGTTGCGACAGCGAAGAGTTTTTCATGAACTTTTCTTCGATAGGAAAGCAATAAAAAACTTTAGCTATAAACTCTGTTACGGAACTATATTATTATTCGAACAGTTTGAACGGATCAACTTTGATGGATTTAAAACTTTTTTTCAGCTCGTTTGAAACGAACTGAGTCAGTGTGCATATATTATTATATGATACGTAAATGGATACCACACAAATTTTAAACTTCTCGTAGGGTAAGTTATAGTAATCGCAAAAAATTGAAAATTAAAATTTTGATATCTATACGTTTCAGAATCTTTTGAACCTTGATACGACTTGATGTATGTGTGCGACATACAGCCATCGAGTTGTATGGGTACATAATTAGAATTATTATAAACCATAAGTAACGTTTTATATGGAGAGTTGAAATAAATTCGAAAGACCTGACAAATTATAAATTGTTCTGAAAAATGCCGTACGCAGCTAAGACTTTGCATGTTCATATAAACATATTGTAATAGATAAAATAATCTATAATAGTTCGGAAGGTTCACAGTATTAATCGAACAAATATGCAATACTCACTCATCAAACTCAGTTATGAAGGTGCCAAGCATAAGCGTTAATTTCACTATTATTAAATGGCGCCGAGTCGACTCGCCACTAAGGTGTCGTTTCTTTGAAATCCAGAAACGAAATGAATGAAAAAGTATGGTGATTGCAATAAAGTAAGCTACCTTGGACCTGCAGTGCTGACATCTAAATATAACAAGTTGGGTTGTCAAAATGAAGAAGTTATAGGTGTCAAAATATCGATTTCAAATTTATGCAAATGCTCTCTGTTAGGTTATTTGAAATATGTTGTTTTGTTGAACGTTAGGTTTTAAAAGTAGATTCAGACTGATGAGCTCCATTGAACAGCAAAGACATAGTTTTTTGACAATTCAATAATACAAATAAATGACATGCTGACTGCCAACTGATTATTATTTTAAGGTCGGGCTCACTATAATATTTTGTACAGATTTACTTCTTCGGTGCGATCGAGTATAACTCTCGATTGAGCCATATCTTGTTTCTATATATCTAACCGCAGCAAAAATGTATACGTTTCCCGCAACACGCGTCCGTTTCGATTGAAGTTCGATTTGTTTGTTTTGAATCGCAAAGATGCCTTCGCGCAACAGCGTCGGCGGTAGGTTTTGTTTGTGATTGCTCATCTAACGCTTCGAGCCAGGTCCGGGGGATCAATATTGATTCAGTATGCAAGACACAAGTAAAGGCCTAAACAGATTTCCATGCCATTAAGAACTGCCACCTATCCTTCTTCTCTAACAGCTACTACACTCCGCGAGCCTGATAATTTGCATGCAAGACGTGATCTCGCCACGGGTTTGTTTTTGCCATGTTGCTTTGATGAGCAAAGGGATATATATATATATATATATATATATATATATATAAATGTATATTCAAGTAAAAGGTGTCGAAGCTTATGTACAGAATTAATTAAACAAGATGATCCTTTGAATACGATATCGTGAATTATCCAGAGGTTATATGCTGCGAGCAAATTATTTTAGAAGCAAGGTTAAGTTTGTGCCCGATGTTGATTTTATGATTTGTGTTTTATACACCAGTCAATTAAAAGACTAAATTTAAGATTAGAGACTAATTTAAGACACCAGTAATTTTTGCTAAAAAAACTGGAGTTTTAAAGATATTTTTTGCATAAGATATTTTAAACTACATTTATAAGAGAATGTATACTTCTTTATTGCATATACATATTTTAATATTTTGGAACTTCAAAGCTTTAAGATGTGAATACAAATACTCAAATAGTTCAGATTATAAATATTTGTTGTGATCGTACATCATTTTGTACGATCACCTCTTATGACAATTTTTACAATGCATATTCAACTATAATATATCTTCTAAGTACTCCCTTTAGAGCTCAGTGACATCAACATAAATTACATAAACCATTTCAAATTAATTGTTTAAGTTTAATTTACTCAGGCCATGTTTATTTTATAATTATTAATAGTAGCATGTTGTTAAAATTATCGCATCCGGAAATTTGATTGTATAATACCGCAATTATATTAATAATCAAAATAAATTAAACTGCTCTAAATGGCATAACCAAACTGTACTTGCAAACTGTACTTGACATCAATGCTTCCACTGTTACACTACATATTCCATTCGTTCGGCTATTCCATTAAATTATATGTCAGTTTATACAATGTGTATCAACTTTATTACATTCATAACGCTGCATTTAAATAAAGCAATAATTTACGAAGTGTGAACGTGCATTATGCAACAGATCGATCGATACAGATACATAATTCAGATCTCTTCACATAATGGTCAAATCGTGATATAAGAAAACAATGACTGATGGTTATGACCTATATATTCGATTTCTATTATCAAAATACATTTTTTTAATTTGTATGCACACACATGAAATATTTGTATGTAGCCCGTACGTGTGTAGGTTTCTGATGGCCACTAGGAGTGGTTACCTTAATACCTAAGTTTAAGTCCCTTTGGATCGCAAGGTGAGTCTTAATGGAAAAATAAGCCGTAGGCTGAATGGGATGTAGGTGACTAAGCGTTTTATTCGACCCCGCTACCGTGGTAAATAGTAATCCGATGTTCTTTACTAAGAAAACATGGAAAAAGCGCTTCGAAATACAAACTGATTGGATGAACAAACACAGAGGAAATACATTGACAGTGGAAAAATTAGTTCGTGTACGAAAAATTGTTTCGGGACGGAATCTAATTTGTCGATGGGAGCTGGCACGTTTGTATCATCCATTCGAAGTAAAATTTAAACTAGTGTAATAAAATATTTAAGAAATTTTATAGACAAAATATAAGAGCTTATAAATTGGACGATGACGTTTTATTTTCAAGACGGTAAGGTATTGTGAAGTAGCCAAGGGATGTCAAATGAGCTAGTACACGATAGGAGTTGCCTAACCTAGGTGGTTAGAGGTTTGTTAGATAGGAAGCTAGGAGCTAGATAGGCCCTAACTTTCGGAATCAGATTGCCCCGCCTTTTAATATTCGGTATCACCGAATTGTACAGATGACCCCTAAGATTAAACACCAACAGTAAAGTAAATGAAGAAGAGATTTAAGTGAGATCAAATCTAGTTGTGCATAGCATCTAAAACTTTCTAAACTTTTTTTTTTCTTAAGGACGAATTAAATATTTTAAAGATCCTATGATTGCTTTATTTTTCTATATTTTGGTCTATTCACAAGTACCAAAAAATTTGTCGTGTTTATATATTTCTGTTATAATGAGATGTGCACAAGTTCAACACATTAATATTTTATCCGAGATTTGGCCCCATAATTTGAACTTGTATTTGTAGTTAAGTTCAAAGATTAAAACACACACCAATGTATTGTTGTATAAATAGTTCCAAATGTAAAGTGGCTGCAAAAAAGAAAAAGTAAAAAACGTTCCATCAAATTTATTCTTTTCTTTGTAGGATTCTTACTTTAATATGTGCACTTCATATTGATTTCATCCATTTCGAAACAAAACACCCAAAATTTCCCGATATATACTTTCCGACCGACTGATTTTTTCCACCTCCTGATCTTCCTCCGTGAATATTTATACTTTGCGCTAACATAAAACCTAAATTTCACGATCCATTCTCTACCCTTATTCATGTACTTAAACACATCCCCAAAGTACTCGATACCAGTAAAATCAGACACAAGAATTGATTCGCATGATTCTCATGACGTCATAACAACCCCTTACGTAACCTACAAAAGCTCTCCTTCCCTTTCGAAGCGAGTCGCCAACTTCTCCAATTTTCATACGAGAGAGTCACGTTTTCATATATCAAGAATAGGGGCTTTTGTTGTACAGAAACCGTAGTAACGAACTTCTTCATATACTTACTTGGAAGGTACACAGAAGGGATGCGCGGGTTATTTTAAAATCAACTTTGATTAAACGGGAAGCGGAACAAATTAAGATGGATGCGACATTTTGTGAGTTATTGGTTAAACTTTCATTGTGGAACTTTGATGTCGATTTGATTTCTATACCTCTGTAAATAATAGAACTGTATTTGGATAATAGAATTGCAATAGCTCGTTAGATGATTTTGGATACTATTGGAAATAATAAAATTAGATAATAGATACTTTTGAAAAACACCGGTGAAAAGCATATGTGCATATGTATTTTAATAAAATTTTCAAATGCGTCAATAGCAAAAAGTTCCAATTCTTGAACTTTCCAGTAAACTTAGAGTTCAGAATATTCTATACAACGTTGACAATTAAGTTCCGACCTACTTTCCATACATAATAGGTACACCATAATAAAGTGTATTGACATTTTCATATCATATTCGTAAATTTCCAAAGCCGACCCAGGTTCCCATTAATATCGGAGGGTTTGTATGCATAAAACAATCATCAGTACAATGGTTTCGAGCGAAAACGAGAAAGGAATATTTAGAGAAAATCCTTTGTTTAAAGTTTACCATAAGGATTCTCTGGCAATCTAGAAATGCTTCCGGTAAAATCGAGGATTCATAAGCGTTATTTCTGCGGTAAATATTATCATATTTGCTCAATATACATGAGATACAAATTCATGTAGATTTCTGCTTTAATACATGGTTATAATGGTAACGATTAGGTTTGCAATAAAATGGAGAATAATTAATTATTAATTGTAATTGTAATAATCGAGGTAGTAATATATCAGATACCAGAAACCATGTTTTTCTAACAAATGTGAAGTTAATGTATATACATTAAAATATTTTCAACACCTCAATTATCATGTTTTTGTCTATCTAATTCATCTTATTTAAATGTAAAAAAATTCCATGGTTCTGAAAGGGTTACGCTCATAAGCGATACTAATCACAAAACAGTCCAACAAAACCTGTTTATAAAAAACCAAGTGATTATAATCATAACAATAAAAGAATTCTCCATTATATCAAAGTACAATAGCAGTACATCCATTCCTCATAAGTTTATTTCTTTGCAGTAGGGAACCCCTTATGCCCTTACAGTCGGCTGATTCCGTTGAAATGATTGGACTTGGCATATAAAATATATAATATTTCTTCATATATTTCATGCAAGTTCTTGTCTTTATTCTTTTATTTCCGGGAGCTTGTTATTTTTTGTTGCTTTACTCCTTTGTTGGTATAAGGTAACGAGCTATTCTGTGGGCCCATTATACGTAGTTACACTACGCAGTACAAATATGCACCAAATTATGCATGTAAAACATCCAAGAGAATACATTTGCTAGATTGATAAGAATTGTAAAGAAGCCGAAGAATTTCTGAGCAGAAATGGTTATTTTCACTTAATTATAAGAAGGGAAAACAGTTCTATTTGATTTGAGCTAAGATAGTGGTGCGGTATGGTCTTAACTATATCAAACGGTTTTATCCACTGAAACATCACAAAATGCTTGTTAAAGAGACTGTTGAAAAAGCAGATAATTTGTATGCAACTCTTCATCAGTTCTTGAGAATGCAGAAATAGTCACATGTAATTGAACAAAATATTTGCATTGAATATATAACGATTATCCTATTATTTTCTCTTCCCAAATCAATCTTTTCAATATCAATATATATAAAATGAAATCGAATTGTAATGTAATTCTATTACACCTTCTACCCACGGCGGTATCATGGGTTACCAGTGCAATAGCAGAAAAGGCGTAACTCGATCTCAAATTCAGCGGCAAATAGAATAATAAATTTGCAAGGACATAAAACATTTAACGATCTACAGACGACTCGTATCCTTCGTATCCAGAAGTTGTGTGCTCATACATGACAACGTAGAAGTAAAATACAAGAAAGGCGGCGTGCTGTATACAATTTTATGGTTTCAATATGCACTGCGACAAGGTTTTATACGATGTACCTGCGATATATTGAAATATTCTCTTAAAAGTAGTTTAATATTGGATTTTATAGATTTATATGTCATTTGGAGTGACATGAATATCTATTTTATTGCTAATTCCTTTAATGCTAATGCCGAAGCATTGGCGAACACCGATGCAGAATACTTTGCTGCTTTGTTGTGCGAAACGATATCGTTAATTTGCAATTACACCAAGGTTTATTTCAAATGGATATAAACTTCTCGTATTGTTTGTAGCAATCTAATGTTTGTTTAAATGTCAACATGTGATATTACAAAACCATTATTACTTCATTCTTTGAGAGTAATCTAGAACAACCTTATCACGATTTTCGTAGTTTGATAGAGCATAAATAAACATGTTAAAAATTTATTTATCAAGTCTCCTAAGAAGAATTACGATACTTAGTTTTTATGCACCGTTGAAATTTTTGCAAAACAAACCAACTTATTTCCGATGTTTTCGTAACTGGCCTTGACCATAGAGAAAGATAATTGCCTGAGGCGTCAATACACATCTTCCAGTCCCTGGTCCGGCGTTCCAGATTCTTCGCCCTCGTCCAACATAAGTCTGCGCAAACAAGACGAATGACCGACCGCCACTATTATCTCGGTAAACAAATGTTCGCTAGGATATCATCCACTTATACAGCGCCTCTCCACTATATTGACTTTCAATAGCGAATAACGAGCCGACAGTTCATGCCAAATAATTGACTGCTGGAACCACCAAATTTGATAACAATAAAGGAGACACAGACTAACGCTAGGAGAAATGTACAGCTAAGAAATATATTTGTTAAATAAGTAGTAACGTAAATATTACTTTACCAACATTTATTATTTTATATACTCGAATGGCAATGATTCTAAAGTTTAAAAAATAAAATATCATATTTTTACTATTGTCAATCCCATTCACCATTTTATCCTCTACTCTCGGAAATTGGTAATGCATCAGTTATGAAGCATAATTCAAATTTTACCACGGTTCTGACTCTGACATATCTGGAAATTTTATCTTCTATATAAACTCCACTAACTACATCCATATGTGAAATGACAAGTGTGTTCCGCGCGCGTCTCGCTCGCCCATTTTCTCTCCTCGGCTGATACTAAAATTTAAACGGCGCGTAGAATAAGTGGCCGATGTTGGAAAGAGATTAACCTCTAATACCGCAAATTGCACACCGCGTGAAGCCGGGACTGCAGCAGCAATAATACATACTCGACGACTTTTACGAGGATTTGACAGAACTTCAACTAAAACGTCCAATTTCGATTAGTTTATTCGGTATGATATAGTTTGGAACGTGCTGCCAATTCAAGATCATATTTTGTTAGTTATTAGATAGGTAAAATAGATCAATGTTATGGCAAGGCTATGTCACTGGGCAGTTTTCATACAAATTCGTACTAAATACTATCAGACGTTTTACACATAAAATGCAACTTCTCTCATATGTGATTAAACCATATCACAAAGATTCAATTATCGTGTTTTTTGACATTTTTGATGCGTATTCTAGGTTAGGTTTTCTATCTAAAACGCCTGACTGAATATCAACCACATGGCATATGTCAGTAGCTAGTACGATTTTGTATAAAAACTGCTACATAACATTCGACTATATTGCTGCAGAATCGGCCCCTAAATTTAAATTGCAATAATTAGTTTATAGGTAAGTTTTAGGATTTTTATGACAATAATGGTAACTAAATGGTAACTATGACAACAAATGGTAACTAAACTAGTGGGCATGGCATTTTGCCTTAAAGCAAATTTTTGGAACTTTGCCATACCACAAATTAGATTCTTTAAAAAGAACAAATTTTTTTTTTAGAACTTAGAAAAAATAAGTTTTTGATAATTTCAAATTGGTTGATTTGTTCTCGAAATCGTCGACGAACTTGTAACCATTTTTTTTTTCAACTATGCCAAAATGTTCAGAAACTTTTGAAATGTGAAGATATAAAAAAATTTCATATTAGATTTTTTGCGATTACTACACTTACCCTACGTGATTAAAAATGTCTGAAAATTGACCAATGAAAATAAATTGCAAGTATAATTTATTACTTATGATTTATCCATTATCCCTTTACTTGTCATCAATCCATAACCCACGTATGGTCTCGAACGATGTATATCTCCATTCTCCTTTCCAGAGTAACGCGTATGATATTCGTTTGGCCCTTGTGATGTTATTTGACAGCAGGCCAAGGGTGCTGGAAACTTCGTCAATCATGTGACGAAGAGTGTTCCTATAGTGGCCTCCATGATCAAAATGTGTCAAAATCATCGCCGATACATTTCAGGGAGGAGAACACATATGACAAAGGTATTTCGATATTGGGTGTTTCGATATCAATGGACAAAACTAAACGCATTCGTATGACGAGGGTGGATTTTTGCAAATCATTTCAAGTGTGAAACACGTCATAATAGTGACGCGACAGTTGTTGGATGAAAGTATCATAAATGCATTTTTTGTTCAAGCATTTCTGTTATTGGAAATAGTGGTAATTGTGCCACTGGGGTAATAAAGTGATTGCCAATACATTAGGTAAACGTGTTCTTTCTAATGATGCAGCTTTATTTAAATTGTTATGTGCCCAGTGAAATTAATGTAACATAACATATGGAACACTTCCAGTGTATAATAAATGTTACAATGTTAAGAGTGACGTAGCTAGGCTCTGTTATTAAAAATAAAAATACATATCCTCATAAATTTTCTTCAGCATATATATGTTAATAGCTATGCAAAGTCATTTATTGCAGCAAATCTATTGGCTAATTATTCAAATGCGAAATTTCTATATAAAGTCACAGCCAATAAGATAACTCAACCGCCTCACAGTAATTGCACGTTTCCATTATAGACGCAAATACAACTTTTTATTTATTTCTCTTCCAGTTTCTGAATCTTTTCTTTGTCTTTTTTACGAACGTATGAGTATAATTGGTTATGCATTAATCGTTCCTACCTTGATGGACGGACACGAGAGAATAGTTTAGTAAAGAAATTAAAATTATGCAAATGAATGTTTACCTATGCATACTTAAAGCTCAAAGTGATTGATATTTTACAATTATATTCTAATTAATGAAGTTATTTGTAAAGGAGTATGTGCAAGGGTGCACGATTACAAGACGTTGATGATGGGAACAAGCTATGAATAATAATCGACTCACTTATGAAGGTAATAATAATTAAAACAAAATCGTGATCTCAACAATTTGAATAATTAACGTGTAAGTTAATAAAACCAGTTGAAACGTCCGCACGTAATTGTGTAGTTAATAAATAATGAAGCGATTAAACTGCTAAAAGCTTCGTCCTGCATTAAATTGAGCAATTACAACGAGCAGCTGAAGAGAAACATATTTAAAGTGCATCTCTTACTACTCGTTTATTAATCTAGCTAGTTATTGTTCAGACTTACATTTACTCTTCGACAACCCTGTGTCTACCAATTTAACGTAAGTTTACGTAAGCATCATACGTGGAACAATGCCTATCCTAAACACGAATCCTTGTCAAGCCTAAGAATGACATGGGTTTAAACACAGATCACAATACTACACATACGAGCAAACGCACTTCTCACAGCCTTCTTATGTGGAAGCAATTAACCAGAAAATCAATCAGTAGATCATAATTAATAGAACTTTGAAACCAAAATTAATTAAATTCATAAATTCTATAAACATAATAGATACATGATATGTATGATTTTAACTTAACAAAATACGTATATAAAACAGATAGAATAGACATTTTTTAAATTTAAAGCGAACTATTAGTAAACTAATAAAAAACGTAAAAAACACCAGGTTACCCAAACAAACGTTTAAATGAATTGAGTCAGAAATCCCCTACTCGAAGATTTAAAAAAATGGGCATACGATTTAAAATAAAATGTTTAAACAACTAGATATCTCTTTGGAGATAAACTCTTTAAAAGCATCAAGACTAGCACATAGTCTTAAAAAATAATGTATATTCTGATTGATAATAAATATTCAACAAAAAATGAGTTATTGTAGGTTTGTAGGATAATATTGTAGGTTCTATATAGTTATTAGCCCTTTTGTTACGAATATCGTCCATGGACCACATCCACATGACTACCTATGTACACGAATGTCGCCCATGGACGACTGTTGGGTGTCGGTCTTTGCTTCAAAATTCATCACTATGAATTAAACTATTGGCAATTCTAATTTTTACTGTAATTATTATTTTTTTAACAAATTTTTATTGAGAATGATAGTAAAATCTCAGAAAATATCGTTGTGTCTTCTCAGTAGTGCGTGTAGTTATACGCTGGTCCCGTATAGCAGCGACTCTCCTACAGAAAGCACTTTTGTAGCAAAAGAAATAAGATCTATATAATGCTCGTAAGAGTTTCTTCTCCAACTATCTCAATTAAACGCTATGAAATTTGCTTTCTCAAAAATAATTAATAGGAAAAACAACGAACCGGAATGATAATTCCAATGAACGAAATCACAGCAGCATTAATTTCTGCCGCCTGATGTCTGTTAGCGTTCAATGGCTCGTCTTAGGGTGCAAATAAATGTTCTGAAACCAACCTACACAAGCGCATTTTCGCGTGCGACGAAAGAAAATAGATACCGGGTTGACACAAGTCCACGGGGTGTGAATGCCCTACTGTGTTAAACGCGTCCCGCTCCATTAAGGGCGGGAAAAACCGCACACTTTGCTTCGCTACGGAGTGATAGTGTGGCGTAGCGCGCCCGAAGGGACGCCAAAAAATGCTTGTTCACCATTGTAATTATTCTTACTAGGTATACCTACATTTATCACGATGTATAGGCATACATGTGTGCCGATATCGATACGTATAGCATTATTCATTATTTTGTGCATTTATTAGATCGAGGATATTATATTGTATGGAAAGATTTTCAAATGATCTTCAAAACTTTGGTAAAACTGAGTTAAAAAAAAAAAAAAAAAAACTTTGGTAAAAAACACTTCTGCCTGTCACATTTGTATAAATTACAAATTGAAATATTTTGTACAAAAAATTGTGATAATAATTTTTACAGTTTCAGTAGAACTAAAATTTAAAATTTTATTGTTAAATTGATTTTGATATACAAAATTTCAAATTTTTTATAAAGTAGTCAGAATAACATATTTTAATGTTGTGAATAATGTTATGAATGTTATAGCATCCACGTTAAGTATTTTGCTTCTATTTTACGAAATTTGCTTGTCCAAGCTATTTAGTCACCACGGAAAAGGATAAGATGATATGAAAATACCTAAACAATCAGTTAACTCATTACTTTGAAAGGTACGATAATTACAAAAAGCGAACGATTGCTGGTTAAATTTAAAAGTAATAACAAGTCTTTTTTAAAAAACGAAGGATAAGATAATATCGAAACATTTCATTAAATCGTTTTATTCTGATTTAGCTTCTACATGAACGTCCAAAAATGATGAGTTTTCAAAGACGCGTTAGGTATAAAACTCTTCCTTACGCAAATATTTAAATAAAGATTTACCGCGAAGCCGAAGAGCATTAGCGATGAATCCAGTGGATCTGGCAGACCAGAAGATCGACTTCAGATCGGATCGGATTGAATAATCGTTCGCTATTCGAAGAGACGTATCGCCATGAAATCGAGCGAGAAATAAGAAGAACCTCAGCGGAAATAAAGCGGCTGAGTTCCGTTCGAATCAATCAACCCTTTCCTACCTATATACTGCAGGCGAGCGAGACACGCGGAAAATCTGGCATAGAATCGAGAAAACCGAGAAAACGCACGGACGCCGACGTCGTAGTTTTGCGCGCCATTAGGTCAGCGAGGAAATTTTCGATTTGTTCAATATATGTGTGAAAGAAAGATCTAGATTATATACTACCCAGTGCTCGATTATTGTCTGAAAGCCTTCATATAACTCCGCTTAAAATGGCTAATTGAAAGGACTATAAGCATTCCGAATAATAAATGTGAAATCTATTTTATTACGTGTGATTTATAGTAAATATGAGTACTAAACAGTACCAGAACATCAAACACTTTTTTTTTTCAAATATAAATAACAAAGACATCATTAAAGGTAAACGGCATATTTTAATATATTTCTTCTTAAAAACACATCCTTTGATCTCCACAAATTATAATCGCCCATGTATTTTAACACACCATCGATACTTCAACAGTATTAAACTGAATTCTCTCTTTACACTTAATATCGGAAATTACCGGAGAGAACATTTTAATGCCATCGTCTTCATTTTGAGGACAAAATTCCTTAAATTCCTATTGATGGCAACTCATCTCGAACATCAGATATTCGTATACGTCCGTTCACTTCCACTCTGCCGTTCAAAGTGCATCCGGAGGAGAAATTTACAAAACCGCAAATTCAATGGACCTGCCGCCGCTGGCGTTTCACGGGCTAGTTGAATCAGTCGATGAGGGTTCGGTAGTGAAATGTACAAAATTGAAGTGGAAAATGGGGTGTAGGAATAGTACATTGAAAACCTTAATAGTAGACATTGAAATGTTTAGCAAAATTGGATTATAAATTTTGCTTCATATAAATGTATCGAATTTTATTTTCATAATGTTAATTAGCATATATAGTAATCAATTACCATTTTCCTCATATTTTCTTTCCTTTTTTCCTTTGCGTGCGACACACCACACATGTGTCTGAAAATAGTGGCAGGAGAAGCAAAATCAATTATTTTAATGGTAAAATAGGTGGTGTCTTCCCTCGCACGCCTCTCGTACTTCGGCAGAGTGCATTTCAAATGGCCCCTACACGATTTCTAGATTCGCCCCACGAGCCAGCGCATTAGGACATTAGGACATTAGTACACGTACGAATGATGCCCCTTCTTCTTTATTGTACTTTTGTACCGAACAACAGAGAAAATGCTGATTGGAAACACTGATGGAACTCCAAGCCGCCGGTTAAGTGATACGGAAGAAAAAAGTGTGAAAAAGTGACGGGACGATTTGATTTTATCTCCTGCGCTAATCAACTGAACAACCGCAGGGTATGGGAATAAGCGAATAATGGGTAGTCATGAAATCAATTTTACATCAGAAACGGAGAGAAAACAAACTTCTTTATTGGCAACATTAAGATCCCGAAAGCCAAAACTGTTTTTCTCATTTTTAATAGAAAGTACAAACTGATACTTGCTAAAAGCTGAATTTCCAAAATAGTTGTAACACATACTGCATATTATTTTGTGTCTCGATTTGTTTATATCGGCTTAGGTTTATTATCCATAAATCAAGTTGTTTACGGTAAGATTCAGTTTATGCATATGTTAATACATATTACTGCAAAGATTGTTATCTTGTTCGCTTCAAGATATTAAGTGGTAAATGAAATTAACTACACCATAAACTTCTGGGAGTCTGTGAATAATTACCCATTTGACCGCGCACATATATTATATAAACAGGAATCATAAATTACGTTGGCAGGAACGAGTACTGTTTAGCTTTCTGCTGCTTCATTAAATTTAGTATTTCGGGTAATTTTGTAATCAATACTATCGGAGTAGTAGTCGACCCCAATCAAATCAGCAAGAGAACGTGCACTGCAGTACATTAAAATGTTCCGTTCAATACCCCAAAACCACTCGTAAAAGATCCCATGGTAAGGAGAGTCTGGTCATTATTTTGCACATATGTTGTATTTATGAAAAACTTACCTACATATAATTTATAAGGTAGAAAATAACAGGGTAATATAAATACAAACACTGATTTTGACTATTAACAATATAAAGCACATGGCACAGATTATATAGTTTTTTTTATATTTTTTTGTGTTAAGTTATATCTTACTGCAACCGTAGGTACTATTATTACTTCCACTGCCCCCCATCTCCACAACATTATTGCAATGCTTTTAGTACCACTAAAATCCAACTACAATCCACCCTTTAATAGTTACCACACCCTTGTGATTATACAACAGCATACACATTCATTTATACATCCGAATGTGCAAAAACTCATCTAAACGAACCATATTATACATATGCATAAGATGATATATGTGCACATGGCAACGGGGGACTATATTGATTGCTCTTTTCAGAAGTCATCAAATGCCTTCTCAATATAGTACACTACATTGCACCACGTAGTCCAATATCACACATCGAAAGTGATTGCTTCCTTTTGACCAGATGGAGGAAACTCACACCTTGATTTGGTCTCTTCTTCACAACCAATCACGATGGAAGCACTTATGGAAAATCCATTACTCCAAACTATTATTAAACTTATATTGATAATTAATTTACAGATTTTAGGAAGCAATTGTTTCGAAATTTTGAATACCAGTGATTTCCAGTAAAATTTTGGTTTCCAATAAATTTCACTTTAATCACCTAATAATATGAATAGTATCATACTAAAAATTTTGAATAGTATGTAATTATTAATTATTTAGTAATAGACTTAAGCAAGATGTTCAGGAAAAAATTATAATCAGTAACTATATACCTGTACCATTCACCTGCCAGTATAGAACAATAATCATCCTATTTGCCATTATTCTTTGATTTCCGAGTTCAAACAACCTACCCGTGCCTTTATTTTTCATCTTCGACCTTTTGGCGTCCGTTTGTCCGATCTCATTTTGTGTCATCATGAATATTTTAGGAGTGTTTTTTATTGAGAACAAAACGACTCTGTGTACACACTGTGGGTTCCTATATACGTGAACGATAGAAATCCTTTATGTATGGTTTATGCTTCAAAAGAGATCCCCATGAGAGGTGTTTTACGTAGAAATAAAAACCAACTACCCGCTATTGCTGGATACGGGGAGTGTCTTTATAGATAGGCTTAGAATATTATATAAGTGCTCTGGAATAGTTCTCAAACTTTTATAGTAAAGGATTATTGTTCATCATATAGCAAACGTGAAATTTTTCATATCATGTAATGATAGTGCATGAAACAAATTAGTATCTATGCCCAAAATGACAAATTTATCTGGGGTAGTAGTTACTTTTATGATGGCACATGATATGTTGGTAAATTGCAGAATATCCATATTTTTAATATCATCATTGAACTATTAACTCTGGTATATATTTGTAACTCATATAATGCTGTAAATTTAATATCAAAGTATTTAATTGCATTATTAATATCGATTATTTCATTGCCAGATTTGGTAATTTATTATTACTAGATGTAGATTTTCAAACTACAATTTCCAATTTATATCGACGTCTTTTCTCTTTAAGTTTGTTTTAAAAACTATTACCAGTTGTAGAATCTTTGGTTCTATTTTTACATATGACTCTTCACTTCGGCTTTTCATTTAGAAAATTGGATGTACGATACAGAATAGGGTTGATCTAGGCAACACCTTCTCGTCATTAGACGACCAGTCGAGTTTTTGCATGCACGCATTTGGTCTAGAAATTTATTTTAAAAATAAAAGGATAAATTGATTAGGATAATATTATAGAATGAGGAATAAGACCTTTCTGATATAAATTTAATTTAGTTTGGTTGTATAATTTTAATTGTTTCCTACTTGTAACGTTTTCCAAATCTCATCAAACTTTTGATTGTCGGAGTATGAATCTTTTCCATTCTTTTTATGATTTCTGTCAATTTGACTTACAAATGAAAAATGTATAATTTATGAGCGTGGACGTCATGGCGTTAGAAAAAATATATTCATAAGTCTATATCCAAAACAAGCCTATGTCGTCGTCGTCGTCGACATGTCAAATAAACAGCTTTTGTCTTCGTAAAGCTCGCATTGTATTACAAGCCACTGTTTTACGAGGCAGAAGCGTGTTGACAATTAGCCAATTAACGCTTAACATTTTGCATAATTGTGCGGTTCCTTGGAAATCAGCCGTATTCGTCATCTGACATGAAGTTCAACAAGGCGTACTGCGTGCAGAACTCATTCTGGAAACCAGGGCTCCAGAGGAGAAGGGATAGGCTCTATCAAAAGCTGAGGACTGAGTGGTTTTGAATAAAATTTGCATTGAATTATTTCATTTCATTTCGCGCGACAGACATGCCGTCGTAGGTACGACTTGTTTTAATTGCGATGTCAAAACAAGACTGCACAAATTCCATTTCTGCAATTGCACAGCGAGGCGCGGTTTAAATAACACTTGTGGAAATTAGGCCAATAAAAGAACAAAATGATATAAAGTAGTACAATGGAACGATTGCAACAAACAGTGAAGACTAGGTAATAAGAAAATTCTGCAAAAATGATCAAATTGTTTTGATGATCATATGCAGAGTAAAGTCTTTTGTACGGAAGTCGTTTGCATTTTTTGTAATTTAGACAATATTGCTACACATACTTTTACTGGTACATTCTATTAGGCATCTTACTAGAATTTTGTATGGTTTTCTAATTATATTGAATATTTGACTAACCATAAACTAACCCTACTAAATCACTGCTGGGTCCCTAAATTATGCCCAAACACCTTCACATCTGGTAATTCCCATCCTGAACGCATATCAAAACCTCTCATTATACATTTTACCATGATTACATATCATCACCTAGTGACGATTAAAATTACATGTTAACCCTTTTCTTTTGTTACAGATTGAATCAGGCACGGGAGCGTCCTTTAACGAGAGCCGCGGTCTGGGTGAGTACAGATTATTACCGTAGATTTCAATATTCCATCCATTCAGATATTAGGATACAGTCAATTGATTTTGTACAAACGAGACTCGTTTAGGCCTGCATGAAAATTTAGATGTATTATGACGAGATTCATTTAGCCTTGCTTGAAATTTAGATGCGCTGCCCTTATATGTAAATTTGATGAGAATAGAAAATCGATGTGAAGAAAATTGATTGCCGAAAAATTTAATAAAGGAAATAAGGTTTATATAATAATACACGAATTATTTTTCCCATAGTTAAGGTCTTAAATCGGTTAAATCGTACAATGTACTTAATATGATACTGGTGCGAGCTGAAGTGAACTAGTGTGATATTTAAATATATGTAAAAAATACTACAACGTGTTTGATTTTGTCTCTAGCTTCTTAATTTAAAAAGTGTAGGTTTATATGAATTTATTATATATTCTATAACTTACGACAGTCTGTAATTAAGGTCCAAACCTTTGTAGGATGATATACAAAATAATTCTTATATAGTTAAGTTCCAAATTAAATAAATAATTTGTCTCTAGATTTTTGCTAGAAATTGAAAAACTACAATAATTTTATACAAATTTACGATATGTTCTATAACTTGCAAACGACTAAAATTTAAGTTCAAGGCGTTAAATAATAATATACAAAATTTGTGTTACATAGTTAAAATCTAAAATGAATGTATGTTATATATAAATATGTAGTATGTGTGTAAGTATGAATACAATTTTCCGTCAAAAATCTTGAGAACACCAATCAACGAATTTCAATGATTCAATAAGCATTCGGTTCCTATTGATGGAGAGACAGAGTAGTTTTTGACAAAGACAGTAGTAGCCGTTTCGACTGGCAGAGAACATATTATTGATTAAATCAATCAAATAAACTTGAATTGAATTGAATGAATTTTTATTATTCAACCGCTTATCGTTGACATATAAAATTATAGTATGTTTATCAGATTCTTCAAAAAAAAATTCATACAACAATGCTGGAGTAAGTTAGCTCCAAAATATTTTAAGTGTGTCTTGATTTTTATACATAAATAAAAAAGTGTATCAAAAATATCGGTGTCTAATAAAATCATCATTGAATTGCAAATTATTTTAATTAAATCCGCCTAATACCAAATTATTAATAAAAACGTTGTAAGCACAACCGTGAAATTCAACAAAGAAATATTTAGGGCAAAAGCTCTCCAAATGCATTTCAGAAATTTCATGCAACTTGCCACAAGGAAAAATGCCACAAGGAAAAATGCCATCAGGAAAAATGCCATCAGGAAAAATGCCACTTGAAACTAGTTTTATATAAATTTATAAAGTATTCGGTAACTTGCAAGCGAGTGGAATTTAGAGTCAAGACCTAATGTAACTGATATTTTGTATATTATTTATAGTTAAATTTAAAAATCGCTTAAATTTTACCAAGAAATTAGTTACTGTAGTAAGGGCTGTAAGAGCAATAGACTATGACTTTGATTGAAGGTATGATCGACTTCTGCCTCCGGCTTTTTTATTAGAAAATTTATATTCTAGTATAACTTTGCGTGATTCTACGGTATATTGCATCACCAATAAATCTATAAAACACCAATCAATTTTTTTCTACTTTCTGACCCGTTTAGTCTAATATATCGATCCATTCGTCCGGTTAGTGTCATAAATCCATTATCGATGCATAAGCTCGCATCCTGGCCACCTTTGTGTAAGTGAGTATAAATGTTTATGAGGTGTAATCATTGCGTATCCCGGTCTCGGGGCATATCATTTTATGGTCCATGATAAGCGATCTCTCTCCGTGATCTAATAACGTCAGATGAACCGTTAAAGGCTCCCGAAACGCTAAAGCGTTAAACGGCGAACACATTAGCTCGTCGCTAATACGCAATACAACTGTCGGCGCCCACGGGTTTATGTGTGTTTCTTGTTACAGGAAAACGATGTCGCCTAACAGAAACTATTGTCGACTGATTTATCTAACTTAATCGGATTCAGGTCTTGTTCATAAAATGCAACTTTGTAATCAAATTTCAACGGGTTACAACTAGCTAACGCAAAGCGTTTTTAATACGTTAAACGTTGAGACATGAGTGAGGTGACCATATATCACAGCCACGGATTACCACCAGCAACATTTGTGCCAAATTTTGATATATTGTCTCGGGTTTTTGAAATATATAAGTTTAAACAGATTATCCGCATTTTTAATAAAACGAATAAAATTTTGAATAAAACTTCATAACGAATATGAAGAAAATTTAAAAGAATTCTAAAAGCGAAAAACTTCTAGGTCGAGAAGCCAGTAACTTGTAAAAAATGATTTATTTAAAATAACTGATTATATTGTCTTTGAATATAGTATTGTCATTTCAAAATAAAAAAAATGATCACCTTATTCATGAGCCATGTCTGACAAACGCAATTTGGTATAAAGCAACGTTTTAATATAGGGCCATGTCAAGTCATATACGAGTATGTGTGACAAAGAAATAATGTTTTTCAAGGATTTTTGTCAAAAAAAAATCTTTGATACATCCAGTTTCCTTGATACATTTAGCAAAACTGAATTAATTATTATTATTATTTATCACGGCCCATGTGAAAAATGTTCTGAAATTATTGTGGCGACTAACGTATTAATCTATTGTTTGAGACTGCAAAATAATTATACTTGTTTATCTATGATTATAGAGAATGAAAATAGATACCTCTTGAAAGCCGTCTATTCCTTTGTTTAAAATAGTCTATACGGATTTTGTTATCAAATAAATTTACCATGCATTGAATTGTGGCATTTATAAACAAAAGTTAATCAGAAATTAAAATAAGCATATCTTTTGTTCTTATTTTTGCTGTTGCAAACAATTAATAATCAAGAATAGTTAGTTGGTAAATAACCATGCATAGATATTTTAAATATTATAAAATCATGTTTTTTCCTAGACGAAACAAATTTCATCTATTAATTTAATGAGAACGATTCTATTTTATTGATTTTCAAATATTAATGATTTAGAATACATATCTAGCCATTGTGTTAATTAAAATAAACATATCTTTTGTTCTTATTTCTGTTGTTGCAAACAATTATGAAGAATAGTTGATTGGTAAATAAATTTTACTCTCTAAACTAATTCGCAGTTAAATCTCTGTGAAAAATAAAACACAGAAACAAGAAGTCAGTAATAATAAGCCTATATAAGCAAATAAAAAACAAAAAAAAAACGTTCAAACATTTTTTGTTTGTTTCAACGAGTTATGCGACTTTCAAGTTACCCTTCTGTGTATGAAAATATTATTTCACATTGAAATTCTTAGCAAAAGTCATAAATATTAATATTCATCAATATTTTATATAAGATGATAAGTTTATACTACAATGTATAGATTTGATTAGAAGAGAATGAAACGGATAATCTAATATATAAATAAATAAAATTTAATAGATATTTCATAAATCATCATCAATTAAGATATTTTGAATTTCATCTAAAATACCTAGATATCTTTATTCAAATATTACAAATTTGTATCTTATACTCCTCATATTTTCCTGGTCTAGATTAGTTCGTCGCTCTCCTCCTCATCGACATTAAGTTGCATAGGTTATTGCATAGGAGCATCTCTTACGCCTACTAAACGCTCCAGAGGCAGGCAGGGCAAGAATCATGAGATTAGAGAGTTTATGAGACGAGTTATATGACATTCTGCATGTTAGTTAGCGATATGGTAGCCGTTTCATATCAGGCCACGACTAGGAAATCGTAAACATTTGCCAATAATACGGCTCCGAGCAATAAACGTTATCGAGCATTATTACATGTGACATACTGATATAGAGACTCTTTGCATGGCTGGATCGGAGTTAGTGTCGATTGTATTCGGTTTAATACTTTTTTTTATTTCACATACTACACGCGCTAGGCTTATGTTCGCTCTTATTATTTAACATTTTATTATTTGACGCGCGATAAAAGCTTTCTATATAAATGTTGGCGCCGAGTTATGTTCCGGAGAAGATAAACTAAGATGTGATGTCATCTAATGTCGGAACACTTAGATTTTCCAAAACGATCAAGGATTCAAAAGACTTGAAACAACTTTTACACAATGTATTAATAATAATTGGTATCAAAAAGTCTTTTACAAAGTTGCAAGCTAAAATATCTTCTTATTGCATATTTTAAATAAATCCCACAATGTCAGACATCTTCCTTCATACTTCAAAAATAACACCGAAAGATTTATGTAGGATTAAATTCATCTGAAATGTACAAACAGACAATCAAAACGAATTCCTGCAATAGCACTGCATGCGAAACATTCGATGCAATCAAAATTCTCAGACGGCATATACAATACCATTCATATCTTCAAACAAAATAGAAAGATCGTACGTTTCTCGTGATATCAGGAACCTGAGATCTTATTCAATGTACAGAAGATCAAGTGAGATGTCATACGCACAGGAATCGCCGACTGAGCAAGGATGTATGCAGTGAATCCTTTATGAATGATATCAGTATTTGACCATCAGCTAGGGTTCTGTTGTTCCGTGTATATATCCAAGTGCAGTTAAATTTAGCGAAACGTTTGCTTAAAGACTTCAGTGGGATGTGCAAATAGAATAAACGCTTTTCGAACTCGTTGACCTTTTTAGAGATGCAGGCTGCTATACGACTTTTTTACGACAAATGCAAGCAGATCATATCTCCAAGGCAAGGTATTTCATGTACATTATGTAAGAGATAAAAGCTACAAGGAGGTGGCGGATGTTCATGTTTGTTTAGTGCGTAACGAGGAGATAACGAAACTAGTCATATCAGAATGAAAAATTATGTTTACATTATCATATTCTGAGAAATATACCTACAATAACAAAAAACATTTATTTACTCAGTGATAGCATGAACAAATCGTAAACCATAAAACCTCTTCAATTGATTTTCTTCTCTTGTCACTTTAGTATTTTTTAATTTCTTTTTTTCATCACTATAATCGAGCTGTTGTAAAAGACTAAATTGAAAAATAAGCCAGAAGAAAAAAGGGGAAGGTCGCGCTACGTTTGAGGCAGACAGACGGCGATGTTGATAAGATCACGCCAAGAGCTAATTTCGTACCAGAGTTCTGATTCAAAAAACGTGGGATGGCCTATTATTAATGCAATTATAATTATATGTACGGGATACACAAAGAAAGCGCTGTAGGAAATTCTTAATTGCCTCAATTTTTAAAATTAGTGGTAATTGATCATGAAATAAAACAAGTCGTACGATGTGATGTTGAATATATGATGGTATGGTTTTTGAATTAGTTAATGTATGTACATTTTACTAATCAATTTTTATATTGTGAGTTTGTATTTAACACTTGTCTTTTATCTTTGTCCATTCTCCTGCTGGTTCATGCCATTGCAGTAATCAAGATATAATCTTACCAACTATGAGGAAGATTAAGATAAACCAGACGCAACAGAGAGTAGTTTTAGAAATTTCGGATGTATACAAAAACAGCACTGTCAAGATTGATTAAAGTTTTCATATATCAACTTTCCCTTGCGTTCCATGTCGGCCAAGTTGTTACGCTCTGCTCAACGTATGTCCGCACGTCTCTCTGAATTATAACGTAAACAGAAGTCATATGGGAATACAAAACA
>NW_020537324.1:7708165-7723446 GCF_003426905.1 Ctenocephalides felis
ACATACATTCATTTTAGATTTTAACTATGTTAACACAAATTTGTATATTATTATTTAACGCCTGAACTTAATTTTAGTCGTTTGCAAGTTATAGAACATATCGTAAATTTGTATAAATTATTGTAGTTTTTCAATTTTCTAGCAAAAATCTAGAGACAAATTATTTATTTAATTTGAACTTACTATATAAGAATTATTTTGTATATCATCCTACAAAGGTTTGGGACCTTAATTACAGACTGTCGTAGTTATAGAATATATAATAAATTCATATAAACCTACACTTTTAAATTAAGAAGCTAGAGACAAATCAAACACGTTGTAGTATTTTTTACATATATTTAAATATCACACTAGTTTCACTTCAGCTCGCACCAGTATCATATTATTACATTGTACGATTTAACCGATTTAAGACCTTAACTATGGGAAAAATAATTCGTGTATTATTATATAAACCTTATTTCCTTTATTAAATTTTCGGCAATCACTTTTCTTCGCATCGATTTTCTATTCCTCATCAAATTTGCATATAGGGCAGCGCATCTAAATTTCAAGCAAGGCTAAACGATCTCGTCATAATACATCTAAATTTCATGCAGGCCTAAACGAGTCTCGTTTGTACAAAATCAATTGACTGTATCCTAATATCTGAATGGATGGAATATTGAAATCTACGGTAATAATCTGTACTCACCCAGACCGCGGCTCTCGTTAAAGGACGCTCCCGTGCCTGATTCAATCTGTAACAATAGAAAAGGGTTAACATGTTAATTTTAATCGTCACTAGGTGATGATATGTAATCATGGTAAAATGTATAATGAGAGGTTTTGATATGCGTTCAGGATGGGAATTACCAGATGTGAAGGTGTTTGGGCATAATTTAGGGACCTGCAGTGATTTAGTAAGGGTTAGTTTATGGTTAGTCAAATATTCAATATAATTAGAAAACCATACAAAATTCTAGTAAGATGCCTAATAGAATGTACCAGTAAAAGTTGTGTAGCAATATTGTCTAAATTACCAAAATCAAACGACTTCGTACAAAAGACTTTACTCTGCATATGATCATCAAAACATTTGATCATTTTTGCAGAATTTTCTTATTACCTAGTCTTCACTGTTTGTTGCATCGTTCCATTGTACTACTTTATATCATTTTGTTCTTTTATTGGCCTAATTTCCACAAGTTTATTTAAACCGCGCCTCGCTGTGCAATTGCAGAAATGGAATTTGTGCAGTCTTGTTTTGACATAGCAATTAAAACAAGTCGTACCTACGACGGCATGTCTGTCGCGCGAAATGAAATGAAATAATTCAATGCAAATTTTATTCAAAACCACTCAGTCCTCAGCTTTTGATAGAGCCTATCCCTTCTCCTCTGGAGCCCCTGGTTTCCAGAATGAGTTCTGCACGCAGTACGCCTTGTTGAACTTCATGTCAGATGACGAATACGGCTGATTTCCAAGGAACCGCACAATTATGCAAAATGTTAAGCGTTAATTGGCTAATTGTCAACACGCTTCTGCCTCGTAAAACAGTGGCTTGTAATACAATGCGAGCTTTACGAAGACAAAAGCTGTTTATTTGACATGTCGACGACGACGACATAGGCTTGTTTTGGATATAGACTTATGAATATATTTTTTCTAACGCCATGACGTCCACGCTCATAAATTATACATTTTTCATTTGTAAGTCAAATTGACAGAAATCATAAAAAGAATGGAAAAGATTCATACTCCGACAACAAAAGTTTGATGAGATTTGGAAAACGTTACAAGTAGGAAACAATTAAAATTATACAACCAAACTAATTAATTTATATCAGAAAGGTCTTATTCCTCATTCTATAATATTATCCTAATCAATTTATCCTTTTATTTTTAAATAAATTTCTAGATCAAATGCGTGCATGCAAAAACTCGACTGGTTGTCTAATGACGAGAAGGTGTTGCCTAGATCAACCCTATTCTGTATCGTACATCCAATTTTCTAAATGAAAAGCCGAAGTGTAGAGTCATATGTAAAAATAGAACCAAAGATTCTATAACTGATGATAGTTTCTAAAACAACTTAAAGAGAAAAGACGTCGATATAAATTGGTAATTTGAAGTTTGAAAATCTACATCTAGTAATAATAAATTACCAAATCTGGCAATGAAAATAATCGATATTAATAATGCAATTAAATACTTTGATATTAAATTTACAGCATTATATGAGTTACAAATATATACCAGAGTTAATAGTTCAATGATATTTAAAAATATGGATATTTCTGCAATTTACCAACATATCATGTGCCATCATAAAAGTAACTACTACCCAATATAAATTTGTCATTTTGGGCATAGATACTAATTTGTTTCATGCACTATCATTACATGATATGAAAAATTTCACGTTTGCTATATGATGAACAATAATCCTTTACTATAAAAGTTTGAGAACTATTCCAGAGCACTTTATATAATATTCTAAGCCTATCTATAAAGACACTCCCCGTATCCAGCAATAGCGGGTAGTTGGTTTTTATTTCTACGTAAAACACCTCTCATGGGGATCTCTTTTTGAAGCATAAACCATACATAAAGGATTTCTATCGTTCACGTATACAGGAACCCACAGTGTGTACACAGAGTCGTTTTGTTTCTCAATAAAAACACTCCTAAAATATTCATGATGACACAAAGTGAGATCGGACAAACGGACGCCAAAAGGTCGAAGATGAAAAATAAAGGCACGGGTAGGTCGTTTGAACTCGGAAATCAAAGAATAATGGGAAATAGGATGATTGTTTTGTAATGACAGGTGAATGGTAGGGATATTAGTACTGATGTATAATTTTTTCTGATCTTGCTAATATTACAATATTATTTTTCTTAACATTTTTAGTATAACATTCATATTATTAGATTAAAGTGAAATTTATTTGAAACCAAATTATACAAATCATTATTAAAATTTCAAATAATTGCTTCATAAAATCTGTAAAATAATTATCAATATAATTTTAATAATAGTTGGAGTAATGGATTTTTCCATAAGTGCTTCCATCATGATTGGTTGTGAAGAAGAGACCAAATCAAGGTGTGAGTTTCCTTCCATCTGGTCAAAAGGAAGCAATCACTTTCGATGTGTGATATTGGACTACGTGGTGCAATGTAGTGTACTATATTGAGAAGGCATTTGATGACTTCTGAAAAGAGCAATCAATATAGTCCCCCGTTGCCATGTGCACATATATCATCTTATGCATATGTATAATATGGTTCGTTTAGATGAGTTTTTGCACATTCGGATGTATAAATGAATGTGTATGCTGTTGTATAATCACAAGGGTGTGGTAACTATTAAAGGGTGGATTGTAGTTGGATTTTAGTGGTACTAAAAGCATTGCAATAATGTTGTGGAGATTGGGGGCAGTGGAAGTAATAATAGTACCTACGGTTGCAGTAAGATATAACTTAACAAAAATTATAAAAAAACTAATATAATCTGTGCCATGTGCTTTATATTGTTTAATAGTCAAAAATCAGTGTTTGTAATTTATATTACCCTGTTTATTTTCTACCTTATAAATTTATATGTAGGTAAGTTTTTCATTAAATACAACATATGTGCAAAATAATGACCAGACTCTCCTTTACCATGGGATCTTTTACGAGTGGTTTTGGGTGTATTGAACGGAACATTTTAATGTACTGCAGTGCACGTTCTCTTGCTGATTTGATTGGGGTCGACTACTACTCCGATAGTATTGATTACAAAATTACCCGAAATACTAAATTTAATGAAGCAGCAGAAAGCTAAACAGTACTCGTTCCTGCCAACGTAATTTATGATTCCTTGTTTATATAATATATGTGCGCGGTCAAATGGGTAATTATTCACAGACTCCCAGAAGTTTATGGTGTAGTTAAGTTTCATTTACCACTTAATATCTTGAAGCGAACAAGATAACAATCTTTGCAGTAATAATGTATTAACATATGCATAAACTGAATCTTACCGTAAAACAACTTGATTCTTATGGATAATAAACCTAAGCCGATATAAACAAATCGAGACACAAAATAATATGCAGTATGTGTTACAACCTATTTTGGAAATTTAGCATTTAGCAAGTATCAGTTTGTACTTTCTATTAAAAATGAGAAACAATTTTTGCGTTCGGGATCTTAATGTGCCAATAAAGAAGTTTGTTTTCTCTCAGTGTCTGATGTAAAATTGATTTCATGACTACCCATTATTCGCTTATTCCCATACCCTGCGGTTGTTCAGTTGATTAGCGGGGAGATAAAATCAAATCGTCCCAGTCACTTTTTCACACTTTTCTTCTTCCGTATCACTTAACCGGCGGCTTGGAGTTCCATCAGTGTTTCCAATCAGCATTTTCTCTGTTGTTCGGTACAAAAGTACAATAAAGAAGAAGGGGCATCATTCGTACGTGTACTAATGTCCTAATGTCCTAATGCGCTGGCTCGTGGGGCGAATCTAGAAATCGTGTAGGGGCCATTTGAAAATGCACTCTGCCGAAGTACGAGAGGCGTGCGAGGGAAGACACCACCTATTTTACCATTAAAATAATTGATTTTGCTTCTCCTGCCACTATTTTCAGATATATGTGTGGTGTGTCGCACGCAAAGGAAAAAAGGAAAGAAAATATGAGGAAAATGGTAATTGATTACTATATATGCTAATTAACATTTTGAAAATAAAATTCGATACATTTATATGAAGCAAATTTATAATCCAATTTTGCTAAACATTTCTGTGTCTACTATTAAGGTTTCCAATGTACTACTTCTACACCCCATTTTCCACTTCAATTTTGTACATTTCACTACCGAACCCTCATCGACTGATTCAACTAGCCCGTGAAACGCCAGCGGCGGCAGGTCCATTGAATTTGCGGTTTTGTAAATTTCTCCTCCGGATGCACTTTGTAACGGCAGAGTGGAAGTGAACGGACGTATACGAATATCTGATGTTCGAGATGAGTTGCCATCAATAGGAATTTAAGGAATTTTGTTCTCAAATGAAGACGATGGCATTAAAATGTTCTCCCGGTAATTTCCGATATTAAGTGTAAAGAGAGAATTCAGTTTAATACTGTTGAAGTATCGATGGTGTTAAATATACCATGGGCGATTATAATTTGTGGAGATCAAAGGATGTGTTTTTAAGAAGAAATATATTAAAATATGCCGTTTACCTTTAATGATGTCTTTGTTATTTATATTTGAAAAAAAAAGTTGTTTGATGTTCTGGTACTGTTTAGTACTCATATTTACTATAAATCACACGTAATAAAATAGATTTCACATTTTATTATTCGGAATGCTTATAGTCCTTTCAATTAGCCATTTTAAGCGGAGTTATATGAAGGCTTTCAGACAATAATCGAGCACTGGGTAGTATATAATCTAGATCTTTCTTTCACACATATATTGAACAAATCGAAAATTTCCTCGCTGACCTAATGGCGCGCAAAACTACGACGTCGGCGTCCGTGCGTTTTCTCTGGTTTTCTCGATTCTATGCCAGATTTTCCGCGTGTCTCGCTCGCCTGCAGTATATAGGTAGGAAAGGGTTGATTGATTCGAACGGAACTCAGCCGCTTTATTTCCGCTGAGGTTCTTCTTATTTCTCGCTCGATTTCATGGCGATACGTCTCTTCGAATAGCGAACGATTATTCAATCCGATCCGATCTGAAGTCGATCTTCTGGTCTGCCAGATCCACTGGATTCATCGCTAATGCTCTACGGCTTCGCGGTAAATCTTTATTTAAATATTTGCGTAAGGAAGAGTTTTATACCTAATGCGCGTCTTTGAAAACTCATCATTTTTGGACGTTCATGTAGAAACTAAATCAGAATAAAATACTTAACTGAAATGAGTTTATGATAAGATATCATTTTTTTTAATAAAAGTAATTGAAAATAATAATTGTTTTTTTTTAAATAAATCATTTTATTTTTATTAATCATTTTATTTTTATGGGCAGATTCGGCCCATGAATATGATCTTCTAGTTTTAGGAAATTAAAAATAATGATGGATATTGAACTGTGATTAATTATGTGTAAAAAATATCAAAGGTTATTCGGAGCATCGCCTATAACATTTATTCATACTTCCATTTTTTTATATAAAAATATAACAATAATATTTAAATTTGTAATTTATACGTATTTTTCTGATGACAGTCAGAAGTATTTTTACCATAGTTTTGAAGAACATTTGAAAATCTTTCAATACAATATAATATCCTCGATCTAATAAATGCACAAAATGATGAATAATGAAATACGTATCGATATCGGCACACATATATGCCTATACATCGTGATAAATGTAGGTATACCTATTAAGAATAATTACAATGGTGAACAAGCATTTTTTGGCGTCCCTTCGGGCGCGCTACGCCTCACTATCACTCCGTAGCGAAGCAAAGTGTGCGGTTTTTCCCGCCCTTAATGGAGCGGGACGCGTTTAACACAGTAGGGCATTCACACCCCGTGGACTTGTGTCAACCCGGTATCTATTTTCTTTCGTCGCACGCGAAAATGCGCTTGTGTAAGTTGGTTTCAGAACATTTATTTGCACCCTAAGACGAGCCATTGAACGCTAACAGACATCAGGCGGCAGAAATTAATGCTGCTGTGATTTCGTTCATTGGAATTATCGTTCCGGTTCGTTGTTTCTCCTATTAATTATTTTTGAGAAAGCAAATTTCATAGCGTTTAATTGAGATAGTTGGAGAAGAAACTCTTACGAGCATTATATAGATCTTATTTCTTTTGCTACAAAAGTGCTTTCTGTAGGAGAGTCGCTGCTATACGGGACCAGCGTATAACTACACGCACTACTGAGAAGACACAACGATATTTTCTGAGATTTTACTATCATTCTCAATAAAAATTTGTTGAAAAAATAATAATTACAATAAAAATTAGAATTACCAATAGTTTAACTCAAAGTGATGAATCTTGAAGCAAAGACCGACACCCAACAAGTCGTCCATGGGCGACATTCGTGTACATAGGTAGTCATGTGGATGTGGTCCATGGACGATATTCGTAACAAAAGGGCTAATAACTATATAAAACCTACAATATTATCCTACAAACCTACAAATTCTCATTTTTTGTATATTTATTATCAATCAGAATATACATTATTTTTGTGTAAGACTATGTGCTAGTCTTGATGCTTTTAAAGAATTTATCTCCAAAGAGATATCTAGTTGTTTGAACATTTTATTTTAAATCGTATGCCCATTTTTTTAAATCTTTGAGTAGGAGATTTCTGACTCAATTTATTCAAACATTTGTTTGGGTGACCTGGTGTTTTTTACGTTTTTTATTAGTTTACTAATAGTTCGCTTTAAATTTAAAAAATGTCTATTCTATCTGTTTTATTACGTATTTTGTTAAGTTAAAAATCATACATATCATGTATCTATTATGTTTATAGAATTTATGAATTTAATTAATTTTGGTTTCAAAGTTCTATTAATTATGATCTACTGATTGATTTTCTGGTTAATTGCTTCCACATAAGAAGACTGTGAGAAGTGCGTTTGCTCGTATGTGTAGTATTGTGATCTGTGTTTAAACCCATGTCATTCTTAGGCTTGACAAGGATTCGTGTTTAGGATAGGCATTGTTCTACGTATGATGCTTACGTAAACTTACGTTAAATTGGTAGACACAGGGTTGTCGAAGAGTAAATGTAAGTCTGAACAATAACTAGCTAGATTAATAAACGAGTAGTAAAGAGAGGCACTTTAAATATATTCATTTTTAGCTGCTCGTTGTAATTGCTCAATTTAATGCAGGACGATGCTTTTAGCAGTTAATCGCTTCATTATTTATTAACTACACAATTACGTGCGGACGTTTCAACTGGTTTCATTAACTTACACGTTAATTATTCAAATTGTTGAGATCACGATTTTGTTGTAATTATTATTGCCTTCATAAGTGAGTGCGATTATATATTCATAGCTTGTGTCCCATCAACGTCTTATAATCGTGCACCCTTGCACATACTCCTTTACAAATAACTTCATTAATTAGAATATAATTATAAAATATCAATCACTTTGAGCTTTAAGTATGCATAGGTAAACATTCATTTGCATAATTTTAATTTCTTTACTAAACTATTCTCTCGTGTCCGTCCATCAAGGTAGGAACGATTAATGCATAACCAATTATACTCATGCGTTCGTAAAAAAGACAAAGAAAAGATTCAGAAACTGGAAGAGAAATGAATAAAAAGTTGTATTTGCGTCTATAATGGAAACGTGCAATTACTGTGAGGCGGTTGAGTTATCTTATTGGCTGTGACTTTATATAGAAATTTCGCATTTGAATAATTAGCCAATAGATTTGCTGCAATAAATGACTTTGCATAGCTATTAACATATATATGCTGAAGAAAATTTATGAGGATATGTATTTTTATTTTTAATAACAGAGCCTAGCTACGTCACTCTTAACATTGTAACATTTATTATACACTGCAAGTGTTCCATATGTTATGTTACATTAATTTCACTGGGCACATAACAATTTAAATAAAGCTGCATCATTAGAACACGTTTACCTAATGTATTGGCAATCACTTTATTACCCCAGTGGCACAATTACCACTATTTCCAATAACAGAAGTGCTTGAACAAAAAATGCATTTATGATACTTTCATCCAACAACTGTCGCGTCACTATTATGACGTGTTTCACACTTGAAATGATTTGCAAAAATCCACCCTCGTCATACGAATGCGTTTAGTTTTGTCCATTGATATCGAAACACCCAATATCGTACTTTTGTCATATGTGTTCTCCTCCCTGAAATGTATCCGGCGATGATTTTGACACATTTTGATCATGGAGCCACACTATAGGAACACTCTTCGTCACATGACGAAGTTTCCAGCACCCTTGGCCTGCTGTCAAATAACATCACAAGGGCCAAACGAATATCATACGCGTTACTCTGGAAAGGAGAATGGAGATACTACATCGTTCGAGACCATACGTGGGTTATGGATTGATGACAACGTTAAAGGGATAAATGGATAAATAATAAGTAACAAATTATGCTTGCAATTTATTTTCATTGCTCAATTTTCAGAAACTGTTAACTTACGTAACTTACGTAAGTTATAGTAATCGCAAAAAAATGAAAATGAAAATTTTTATATATCTTACGTTTCAAAGGTTTCTGAACATTTTGACATAAAAATGGATACAATATTTCGTGGACGATTTTGAGAACACGAATCAACCAATTAGAATGATTAAATAATTTTTAATATTTTTTAAAAGTTTTAATTTTTAGTATGTGAAGTTCCAGTAATTTACCTTAGGGCACGATGCCATGCATCACTAGTTTAGTTACCAATTTATTGTCATAAGTTACCAATTTAGTTGCCATTGTTCAGTGCCATCAGGCGTTGTTATAAATATCATGAATTTTACTATAAACTATATTATTGCAATTTAAATTTAGGGACCGATTTTACTGTAAAATAGTCCAATAGCTACTCAGTAAACACCGGGGGGCACCGAGCTGCGGTAGCAATCTGAAATCTACATAGATTCCACATGCATGTCACATCGCTGCAGGGAAGCTTGTGGATTTCAGGTTGCTACCGCCGCTCAAATCACACGGTGTTAATGGGTACTGACAAAAGCCATTGCTATGCAGTCAGGCGTTTTAGATAGAAAACCTAACCTAGAATACGTGCAAATGTCAAAAACAAACATGTTATGATAATTGAATCGTTGTGATATGGTTTAATAACATATGCGTGAAGTTGCATTTTATGTGTAAAACGCCTGATCGTATAGCAAATACATGGCATTTTGACAGTATTTAGTACGAATTTGTATAAAAACTGCCGCGTAACATAGTCTTGCCATAACATTGGTCTATTTTACCTATCTAATATCTAACAAAATGTGATCTTGCATTGGCAGCACGTTCCAAACTATATCATACCGAATAAACTAATCGAAAATTGGAAGTTTTAGTTGAAGTTCTGTCAAATCCTCGTAAAAGTCGTCGAGTATGTATTATTGCTGCTGCAGTCCCGGCTTCACGCGGTGTGCATTTGCGGTATTAGAGGTAATCTCTTTCCAACATCGGCCACTTATTCTACGCGCCGTTAAATTTTAGTATCAGCCGAGGAGAAATGGGCGAGACGAGACGCGCGCGGAACACACTTGTCATTTCACATATGGATGTAGTTAGTGGAGTTTATATAGAAGATAAAATTTCCAGATATGTCAGAGTCAGAACCGTGTAAAATTTGAACTTATGCTTCATAACTGATGCATTACCAATTTCCGAGAGTAGAGGATAAAATGGTGAATGGGATTGACAATAGTAAAAATATGATATTTTATTTAAACTTTAGAATCATTGCCATTCGAGTATATAAAATAATAAATGTTGGTAAAGTAATATTTTACGTTACTACTTATTTAACAAATATATTTCTTAGCTGTACATTTCTCCTAGCGTTAGTCTGTGTCTCCTTCTTATTGTATCAAATTTGGTGGTTCCAGCAGTCAATTATTTGGCATGAACTGTCGGCTCGTTGTTCGCTATTGAAAGTCAATATAGTGGAGAGGCGCTGTATAAGTGGATGATATCCTAGCGAACATTTGTTTACCGAGATAATAGTGGCGGTCATTCGTCTTGTTTGCGCAAGACTTATTGTTGGACGAGGGCGAAGAATCTGGAACGCCCGGACCAGGGACTGGAAGATGTATTGGACGCCTTCAGGCAATTATCTTTCTATATGGTCAAGTGCCAGTTACGAAAACATCGGAAATAAGTTGGTTTGTTTTGCAAAAATTTCAACGGTGCATAAAAACAAAGTATCGTAATTCTTCTTAGGAGACTTATAAATTTTTAACATGTTTATTTATGCTCCATCAAACTACAAAAATCGTGATAAGGTTGTTCTAGATTGCTCTCGAAGAATGAAGTAATAATGGTTTTGTAATATCACATGTTGACATTTAAACAAACATTAGATAGCAACAAACAATACGAGACGTTTATATCTATATAAACCTTGGTGTAATTGCAAATAAAATTAACGATATCGTTTCGTACAACAAAGCAGCAAAACATTCTGCATCGGTGTTCGCCAATACTTTGGCATTAGCATTAAAGGAATTAGCAATAAAATAGATATTCATGTCACTCCAAATGACATAAATCTATAAAATCCAATATTAAACTACTTTTAAGAGAATATTTCAATATATCGCAGGTACATCGTATAAAACCTTGTCGCAGTGCATATTGAAACCATAAAATTGTATACAGCACGCCGCCTTTCTTGTATTTTACTTCTACGTTGTCATGTATGAGCACACAACTTCTGGATACGAAGGATACGAGTCGTCTGTAGATCGTTAAATGTTTTATGTCCTTGCAAATTTATTATTCTATTTGCCGCTGAATTTGAGATCGAGTTACGCCTTTTCTGCTATTGCACTGGTAACCCATGATACCGCCGTGGGTAGAAGGTGTAATAGAATTACATTACAATTCGATTTCATTTTATATATATTGATATTGAAAAGATTGATTTGGGAAGAGAAAATAATAGTATAATCGTTATATATCAAATGCTGCTATTTCTGCATTCTCAAGAACTGATGAAGAGTTGCATACAAATTATCTGCTTCTTTCCACAACCTCTTTAACAAGCGTTTTGTGATGTTTCAGTGGATAAAACCGTTTGATATAGTTAAGACCATACCGCACTACTACTATCTCAGCTCAAATCAAATAGAACTGTTTTCCCTTCTTATAATTAAGTGAAAATAACCATTTCTGCTCAGAGTTTCTTCGGCTTCCTTACAATTCTTATCAATCTAACAAACGTATTCTCTTGGATGTTTTACATGCATAATTTGGTGCATATTTGTACTGCGTAGTGTAACTACGTATAATGGGCCCACAGAATAGCTCGTTACCTTATACCAACAAAGGAGTAAAGCAACAAAAAATAACAAGCTCCCGGAAATAAAAGAATAAAGACAAGAACTTGCATGGAATATATGAAGAAATATTATATATTTTATATGCCAAGTCCAATCATTTCAACGGAATCAGCCGACTGTAAGGGCATAAGGGGTTCCCTACTGCAAAGAAATAAACTTATGAGGAATGGATGTACTGCTATTGTACTTTGATATAATGGAGAATTCTTTTATTGTTATGATTATAATCACTTGGTTTTTTATAAACAGGTTTTGTTGGACTGTTTTGTGATTAGTATCGCTTATGAGCGTAACCCTTTCAGAACCATGGAATTTTTTTTACATTGGATGAATTAGATAGGCAAAAACATGATAATTGAGGCATTGAAAATAATTTATTTACATACATTAACTTGACATTTGCTAGAAAAACATAGTTTTTGGTATCTGATATATTACTACCTCGTTTATTACAATTACAATTTATTCTTCACCTTAATTGCGAATCTAATCGTTACCATTATAGTCATGTCTTAAAGCAGAAATCTACATGAATTTGTATCTCATGTATATATATTGAGCAAATATGATAATATTTACCGCAGAAATAACGCTTATGAATCCTCAATTTTACCGGAAGCATTTCTAGATTGCCAGAGAATCCTTATGGTAAACTTTAAACAAAGGATTTTCTCTAAATATTCCTTTCTCGTTTTCGCTCGAAACCATTGTACTGATGATTGTTTTATGCATACAAACCCTCCAATATTAATGGGAACCTGGGTCGGCTTTGGAAATTTACGAATATGATATGAAAATGTCAATACACTTTATTATGGTGTACCTATTATGTATGGAAAGTAGGTCGGAACTTAATTGTCAACGTTGTATAGAATATTCTGAACTCTAAGTTTACTGGAAAGTTCAAGAATTGAAACTTTTTGCTATTATTATATTTGAAAGTTTTATTAAAATTCGGATATTATTTGCAATGGAATAATTGCAAAGTATGTTCTTTTGGCAGGTGTTCTTCAAAATATTTGCCTAGTTTTATTATTTTCAATAGTATCCAAATTTACCAAATGAACAAATACAGTTCTATTATTTACAGAGGCATAGAAATCAAATCGACATCAAAGTTCCACAATAAAAAGTTTAACCAATAACTCACAAAATGTCGCATCCATCTTAATTTGTTCTGCTTCCCGTTTAATCAAAGTTGATTTTAAAATAACCCGCGCATCCCTTCTGTGTACCTTCCAAGTATATGAAGAAGTTCGTTACTACGGTTTCTATACAACAAAAGCCCCTATTCTTGATATATGAAAACGTGACTCTCTCGTATGAAAATTGGAGAAGTTGGCGACTCGCTTCGAAAGGGAAGGAGAGCTTTTGTAGGTTACGTAAGGGGTTGTTATGACGTCATGAGAATCATGCGAATCAATTCTTGTGTCTGATTTTACTGGTATCGAGTACTTTGGGGATGTGTTTAAGTACATGAATAAGGGTAGAGAATGGATCGTGAAATTTAGGTTTTATGTTAGCGCAAAGTATAAATATTCACGGAGGAAGATCAGGAGGTGGAAAAAATCAGTCGGTCGGAAAAGTATATATCGGGAAATTTTGGGTGTTTTGTTTCGAAATGGATGAAATCAATATGAAGTGCACATACTGAAGTAAGAATCTTACAAGAAGAAGATAATTTTGATTCAACATTTTTACTTTTTCTTTTTTGCAGTCACTTTACATTCAAACTATTTTTATCACAATATATTGTGGTCTCGCCCGTAGGTTCGGGGTTCGATACCCACTTCAAGCAGCCTGTTGTCAGGCAGCAGTGACAACGATTTTCACTTGGAAATATAGATAGCAATATGTTTCCAAGTAAAATACCCCTTGCCCGGCATTGCTGCACCAATAAAAAAGTCATCCCTATTAGATTAATTTTAATAACAAAATCATCAAATATGGATCGATTAACCATTGGGTTACCATCTAAAAAATACGAAGTAAAGAGAAGTTTCAGCCCAACAGTGAATGTTAGAGGGATGGCAATCTGACCCCGAAAGTTAGGACCTATCTAGCTCCTAGCTTCGTATCTAGCAAACCTTTAACCACCTAGGTTAGACAACTCCTAACGTGTGCTAGCTCATTTGGCATCCCTTGGCTACTTCACAATACCTTACCGTTTTAAAAATGAATCGTCATCGTCCAAATTATAAGCTCTTATATTTTGTCTATAAATTTTCTCGAATATTTTATTACACTAGTTTAAATTTTACTTTGAATGGATGATGCGAACGTGCCAGCTCCCATCGACAAATTAGATTCCGTCCCGGAACAATTTTTCGTACACGAACTAATTTTTCCACCGTCAATGTGTTTCCTCTGTGTTTGTTCATCCAATCAGTTTGTATTTCGAAGCGCTTTTTCCATGTTTTCTTAGTAAAGAACATCGGATTACTATTTACCACGGTAGCGGGGTCGAATAAAACGCTTAGTCACCTACATCCCATTCAGCCTACGGCTTATTTTTCCATTAAGACTCACCTTGCGATCCAAAGGTGCGGGACTTAAACTTAGGTATTAAGGTAACCACTCCTAGTGGCCATCAGAAACCTACACACGTACGGGCTACATACAAATATTTCATGTGTGTGCATACAAATTAAAAAAACGTATTTTGATAATAGAAATCGAATATATAGGTCATAACCATCAGTCATTGTTTTCTTATATCACGATTTGACCATTATGTGAAGAGATCTGAATTATGTATCTGTATCGATCGATCTGTTGCATAATGCACGTTCACACTTCGTAAATTATTGCTTTATTTAAATGCAGCGTTATGAATGTAATAAAGTTGATACACATTGTATAAACTGACATATAATTTAATGGAATAGCCGAACGAATGGAATATGTAGTGTAACAGTGGAAGCATTGATGTCAAGTACAGTTTGGTTATGCCATTTAGAGCAATTTAATTTATTTTGATTATTAATATAATTGCGGTATTATACAATCAAATTTCCGGATGCGATAATTTTAACAACATGCTACTATTAATAATTATAAAATAAACATGGCCTGAGTAAATTAAACTTAAACAATTAATTTGAAATGGTTTATGTAATTTATGTTGATGTCACTGAGCTCTAAAGGAATACTTAGAAGATATAATTGAATATGCATTGTAAAAATTGTCATATGAAGTGATCGTACAAAAAGAACTATTGTGATCACAACAA
>NW_020537324.1:7723546-7774027 GCF_003426905.1 Ctenocephalides felis
AAGCGTCCACAAATCGCTGCCTTCCGCATGCAATATACCAAAACGCTCATCATTTGTATAGGTTTGAGCTCCGGAGGATAAGTGCCAGTCTCTTCTTCGTACCCAGGCTATTTGCTACAGATTTAAATAAATCATTATCACCGATTCATAAAAGATATATCTATATAAGATTTACGAAAAACTCACTCCTCGCTCGCCCACATTTCGTACATGGCAGTGTAAAAACGCGGTATCCTCCCATTGTACTGTTACATTGTGAGCTGTATAGTTTTCAGGTGTGTACACCTAAAAAAACAATTATTAGGACATTTATTATTAACATGTTTTATGAATCCACTAGATGAAATAATGAGACAGATTACCAATAAGCATGATTATCATCTTTTGGGTGTATTTTATTTCTTTTTCATTTACCTGAGGTCTCATCATTGCAGTCGGTTGACCACCTGCGTGATCATGTTCATCTGGATAAGATCCTATAATAGTCCACCATATTGCCTGAGTGTCCATCAAGGTGTTTGTGCTGTTTTGTGATCGTTATTTTGATCAGTTCCATACCACAAAGATTTCCAATCCGACACCGTTTCTGACTGAACTTCTCGTCGGGCTAAAAAGATAATATTTATAAATAATTGAATAATAATTGAATTTTATTATTGTTTACTATGATTAGAAACCTATTCTTTCAAAATTATTTGAGTATCAATTTATAATAATTTACTCTCAAATCCAACCATTACATGACAAAAATACTCCATTGATTTTAGAACATTATACAAAATTCATTTTCTGCAAATATTGAAACTTGAACTTTTTTAAATTTGGTTATTAAATAATTATAATTTATGTGTATTTTATTGTCTTGTATTGGTGTTTTAAAAAATTGATATTCTTTGTTATTTTCTCGATATTCAGAATTGTTCTTAAGCATTTATAAAAATATTATAAAACCCTTTAATATTATTTTAATATTTAATATTTATTGGTATTCTTTACCGTATAAAAATATTAAATAATATTCTTTATGTCCAAAATAAATTATAATAATTGAGAGACAAGATTGATTATAAACTGTTTCTAAATATTTTTGAACATTTGGATATAAAATAATTTGAACATTAGTTAATGGTAAAAATTTGATTTTTTAATTAATTTTAATTATTTTTCATATTTAATAACATTTAAAATATTGAAATAATAACCATACGTTAAAAACAGTTTAGACACAGAGTTACTGGTGCAATAAAGTCCAAGATATGTTATTACTTATTTTAAAAATGTATATTTAAATTAAAAATGAAATTTTTTATAGTATATAACCATCAAAGTCTATAGGCTTTACAAAAATCTACTCAATAATATTTGCAAATTTTGACTTCACTAGATATCTTAATGTATGTATGGTAAACGAGTACCTTAACAAAAAATTAGTTATATGAATTTATATACATATCAATATTGTAGAAAAACTTGATGCAAAGTATCTAGTCCCGCGTAATTAAATATATCAAAAAAAAAAACAGTTTTTTTACGCAGTATACCTGTTCACCAAGTTAGCTGTCCACCAATTTACCTGTCTATCAATTTACATATTAACCTGTTTATCAATCCGTCATTTTACCTGTCGTCGCGTTCTTCATGTCTACCAATTTACCTATAAACCTGTTCTACATATTTGTCTATCTACCAGTTGTCCTATGTAGCATTTCATATATCCTTGAATTTACCTGTTCACCAGTTTACATATATTTACCAATTTACCTGTCTATCTTTTCACCTAAGTATGTATCTACTTGTTGAATTATTTATCTGTTAACCCAGTTTACGTGATCTACCAATTACCAATTAATGAAAAAAGATATAATTACTATAATAGTTCTTACATAATAGGGGTTTGTGGTAGGATGTTGAAAATTTAGCATTAGATGTGTTTTTTATGTAAAAAAATAAAAAAAAAAGTTACAAAAGTCTTCGGGGCGGCTAACCTCTACTTGGCTTCAATCCAAGTATCCGACACATAGACATATATATATATATATATATATATATATATATATACATATGTTTATGTTATTAAAATAATGAAAGGCATCCTCATTATTTGCGGATTTGTCCACAACAGTAAAGCAATATTAGTTAAATTCTGTAATGACAATATAATATTGCACGGACAAAATTTCGCGAGTCCAGGGACATTTTGGTTAACATGGTATGCTCGAAGGCTCTACATTACGCCCTGTCACCATTTATCATATCATATTGTTGCCGAGGTATGAGGTTAGTATACTTGTCAAATAAATAACCAACGCCGAGCAATGCGGCCGACTACTATTGTAGTGCAACTAAGCGCAATGTAAAGATACTCTGTTTTACTCGAACCGTTTTCGATTTATATAGATGATTTCAGTCGAAAACCTATTTCCCCGTCTCCTGAAAAGTTCAATTTTATTGTCCGATATGTGAAATTATTCCTTGAATGGACATTTATTATCTGCCAGTATACGAAACCAGATGTAATAGAACTATTGTGACTTATAAATTTTATATTTTATACGTAACAATTATTTATGAACTTATTTCTTTATGGCATGGACGACAGAATAGCACCAAAAGTACTTCAAAATAAAATTTTAATGATGGATAATATAAAACAGTAACAATTTAAGTTATAGCACTAAACATGAGTGTATACCTACTGATAATGAATATAGATTTATTAATTATTTCATTCAATAATGTATTATACATATCAGTTCCTCTATTAATTGAGATATAATTAGATGAAATTTGTCACATTTGTATTACAGGTAAGCGTAATGCTTAGGAATAATATACTGGAGAAATATTTATTTCAAATTATTGTTGGCGGATAAAAAAAAAACTCTTAGTATATTTACTTGGAAATTTATTTATATGCTAAAAAAAAATTTATATTCCATTAAGAACAAGATTAAATTATTGTTTAATAATAATAATATTCTTTAAATTTAGAAGTTTTTAAAAATTAAAACAGTTTTTTTTTTTGCAAATTTTATTTTCATTTTTTTTTCAAAATTTGTGAACCATAAATTCAACAAATTTTTATAGATTCTTGAATTTCATTGTAGGTTTGGAAATATTTGGACTACTTGATGATGTTCATGGACTTGATAAGTTATCGGTCCATGGATACATCGATAGATGGCGACTTGATAAGTTATCTTTTTTTACAATTTATAACTATTGCTGTGTAGTATTCCCTGGACAATTTTTTTAAAATGTTTTTCTCAAACAAAATTTTTCTTACAAATTTTCCATTTTTTTCAAAAATTTTCTATAATAATTTTTTCTAAAATTTTTTTTCAAGATATTTTTTCAAATCTCATTGATTATTGTTCATGAAAATTCCAAGAATTTTTTCCATTATGTGCCTCTGACCATTAGACTACAAATAGTCTATGATATTGTTTTTAAATTAGAAAAAAATCTAACATTTTTGCTGTTTAAATTTACAACACGCTATTGTAAAATGAATTATGACATACTTCATTATGAAACATTAGCAAGTTTTCATTTAAATTTAAATTCTTATATTTAAATAGTGCAAATAAAATCGTTAATTGCAGTATTTGAACTACAATATTAACGTTCAATTATTTTACAAAAAGATCAATCAATTGAACGAAAAGCTATGATCAAATTAATTTGTAAACATTACAAAATTTTTAAAATTCAAACGTTTCTCAAATTAAAATCACTTTTTGATTGCACACATATGTAATAACAATAACAAAGTATAATGAATTTTAATCGTTATTCACAATAATCAAATTACATCTTCGAAACTTATACATATGTCAACGATTTAAAAATATTTTTATTTTCACAAGTTCATCAACCTATATAATAAAAGAATTAAATTTTAGAACGCTAAAAAAATTGTAAAATACCACAAAGTCCTTTTAAATATTTTCAAAAAGTATTTCAGGCCTAAATACACAAACAGTATTAAAAAAAATCATTATCTGCGTCTTGTGCATTTGTTTCGACGTTGATATAAAGAATTAATTGCAGTTTATAAGTAATATAAACTATATCATGCTATAATTTTGTATAATATAAAAAATCCTGTATGAAATATTTTTGATTTCTGATTGCATATAGATATAACAATATTGTATAACATTATTGAAACAATTTGCTACACTTCAGTAGTTCTTTGTTTTTGTTTCTACCTATTATATTGCAGGAATTATTTTTCCTTCTGGAGTTCAGCGCTATATACAAATCTTTCATAAATAATCTCCAACAAGGAATTTGTCCTTAAAAGAGAAGTAAGGACTCCATAGTATATATCTAAACGATAAGGGGACTGACTTATCATTAAGATAACTATTTTGTCCCATAAGAACGCTCGAAATAACCTTCTCCTTACTACGGCAGAGCTTTCAGTTAGGTCCTTTTAATACAGCTCCATATCATTCCGCAACATAAAGTTTTTCCTACGAGATCATTCTTAATATTGATATATTCGCATTGAATAAAACAATAACTAGCTGCCCTGGACATGATAAAAAATAGAAAGTTATGACCCTTATAGACGTTATGTTGGGGCATTAAGATACCTCTATAAATTTTACCGATAATGTTTCTTTTGATATATCGCAATGGTGATTTTAATAGCTTATTACCTTATGATGTTCTGAGAATTGAGCTCTTTACATTTTATATTTAGCATAATTTTTCCGAGTTGGGCTTTTCAGTATGATACGCGATAAACAATTTAGATGGGAGCATGTAGCAAGCTTATTTTATCTATAATGAAAATCTGTATCCATAAATAAATCTATGGACAAACTAAAATATTGAATTATATTACAGCTCATTTTAGATGCTTGTGCATATTAGCTAAAAAAAATTATATCGAAAGCTGAATCATAAAATTTAGCAAATGATTGTGCTATTATTGATTTTAGCTAATTTTAGCTCTATCAATCACAATACTCAAAAGAAAACTAAACTTAAAAAAACTCAAATTATATAAAATAAAATCGTAGATATTAATTAAAAGATATTAATTATCTTGATACATTTTACAAAAAATGCAAAAATATGAATTAGTAATTTTATATGTTCTTCAAAGGACAATTGATCTAAACTTGGCAATGTATGTGTCTACTGGAAAATTTATATTTTCGTCGACATTTTAACAAAAAAGGCTGAACAAATTTTCAAAATTTAAAAGCGTTTGATAAAAATCTGCAAATACTCAAATAAATCAGTTTTATGAAAAAATTATCCGATACGTTTTTTTAGAAATAGCAGAAAGTGCAAAATTTTGTGTCTACATTTCAAGAATCATGAAAATTCTGATTATGTTGATGAATTTTTTTATTATAATAAGTTTCATGGTGCATACCAACATCCTAATAAAAATAACTAGGGTTTGTCGGTTTTCAAAAACCGGTTTTTTGGCGAAAATTATGAAATTCGAAGACCGTTTTTTAGTGAAAAAAGTTGGTTTCCACTGTATGAATGGAAAATGACAAATATAGCCAAGTATACGAGATAGATGAAAGCAGTTTGATTCTTGAAATCATATCATTTCTATAGCAGTCTGCAATGGTTCCCAGAAAAGTTTTGTATATATTAATTTAGATTTTTATACTAGTGTATATATTAAATTAAACCAGTGTGGCTTCTTCTTGAACAAGTAACTTCCTCTACTCAAACTTGAAAAAAAAGAGTTTTAAACCCTAGAAGCCACAAATTAAAGAACAAAAAACTTGGAATTATTATATCAGGCTTTAAAAACAATTAAGCATAATTTGGTCGAAAGCATGAGAGTATTTTCTATTTCAGGAAATTTTGTGTGTCTATGAGAACATGTCTATGTAGAAATTCGATAGACATTTTAAGTTTTTGAAATCGTATTTTATTAAACAAAAAAACAATTAGAATGTTTAAAATGAATTAATTGAAATTACTCGGAACAGACAATGCCCGAGTTTCTAATATTTTTTCATTTATTTATTATTATTTTTTCAATTTAATGATTTTTTTTATTATTTAGAAATGTATTATTTTTATTTATTCGACAACTTTCCTTTCACTACTAAAAAAAATATTTTCATTCTTATAGGTGAAAATGATGCATGAATACGGATAATTATTTACAAAGTTATTTAATCAAAATGAACTATTATTTTTTAGTTCTACCAATTAAAATTAAAATAACTTTGTTTACTATCTATAAAATTGAACAATAAATAAATTCACACAAATACTGCTCTAAATTACACTAAATTTGCGGATAAATTACAGAATGTTCGAGTAAAAATGTATTTTCTATATAAAATTCGAAAACTGGTTAAAACCGGTTTTTTAGTAAAATTGAAGTTCGAAAACCGGTTTTCTGAAATGTCGGTTTTTGTATAAACTCTAACCTATTAGTCTTACGAATAGAGGTTAAATAAATAAAAAATATGAAATGTTTGGAATAATTATCCTTACTATTCATAGATATTTTCTTCTGAAGAAACAACATAAATAGTTAGAAACCTAAATACAAAATTGTTGATGCCTAAACTAGATAAAAGTAGATAAAATGTGTCAGAATTTCGAATGTTGCTAATCTTAATTCTTATTGCACAAAAATCAGAGAATTCAAGCAACTGGCATTAAGAAAAAATGCTATATTTGTCCACATTTTCCCTTCATACATAATACAGGTTTATAGCTTCTAAACAAAATACACGTCTCAAATCCCACAATTACTCGAGAATAAAATACACCTGTCTCAAATATTTAGTTCCATACCTGAACTTTATTTTAGAAAAATAGATGATCAGAATTTTGAATATTGCTAAACTTAGTTCTTATTGCACTAAAATCAGAGAGTTGAAGCAACTGGCATTATGGCAAAAGGCCACCTATGTCCATATTTTTTCTAAACAATGTAAAACATAATAGACATAAAATTTTTATAATCAACTAACGTTCAGGCTTTAGCTTCCAAACGAAACGCACGTCTCAAATTCTACAATTACTTGATAGTAAAATACACCTGTCTCAGTTATTTAGGTTGTTTAGGACCTTTCTCAACAACAGGGGCCCAGGTGAAACGCAACACGTCACGTCACGTTACAATAATTCATTCGTTTTCCGCGGAAAACTTTCCATACCCTTACAATTTTCCTAATATTAAAATTCAAGGCGTATAGAGTAAGAAGTTCTTATGCAATAATAATCTTATATAATCTCATATAACGCTCCGATCTCAATTGAAGCTCACAGGAGCGATTTGTGAAAATATCGCGTAGAAAATGATAAAATGATTTCGACTTTGGTTATATAAAATTATTGTTGAAGGGTTCCATGATAAACCACGTACAACTTTCTAAATTTATATTATTCAATAAATCAGCTCAAGGCAAAATTGTAAGAAACTGTGAGAATTATTACGCTTTCACTTAATTGTAAATAACTGCCTAATGCAAAATGCAATGTTGATGTAAATATTATTTTTTAAAATGCATTATCTGCATTTGAAATACCTTATACAATATGATATGCACGATGCATATATCGTTTATATATGTATTTCTTCATATAATATTCTTTTGCTAATATTTGTTGAGCGAATTCGTGATCTTTCAAACATTTCGCTGCTTGTTCGAAATGGAATGAAACGACGATTCTCAAAAGACATATATATATATATATATATATATATATATATATATTTATTAGGGTGGTCCTTAATATGGTCATTTTTGAATTTTCTAGCTCCCAAGGACTCAAATAATTCCACAATTGATAAAAAATAGTTCTCTGAAAGTTTTAGCTTTTAATATTAACTTTTAGATAGTACGCAATTCAATCAAACTTCGTATAGGCATAGAAAAAATTTTGAAAATGAAAAAAAAAATTTTGTTAGGTATAATTTAGCGACAAATGAATCAAAAGTGAAAATTCATGTTATTTTTCATTGAAAATTCGACGCTCTGCAAAATTTTTTAATTTTTTTTATGCTATTTCCATACAAAACTCTGATTGAACTGCGCTCTATTTAAAAGACAATATTAGGAGCTAAAATTGTCAGAGAATTGTTTTTCATCAATTCGGAACGATTTGAGCCCTTGGGAGCAAGGAAATTCCAAAATGTTCATATTAAGGATCACCCAAATATATCTATGTATATATATATATATATATATATATATATATATATATATATGTATGTATATATTCGGAATAAACTCAATTACTGATTGCATTTTAAATTTTATTAGATATATCCAACTTAGATAATAGGCAATATTAAAAATCTTATTTTATGCTCTAAATATTGAAATTTTAGTTGAAGTTAGTTGAGTAACAAATTAGAAGATGGAGAAAAAAGCAAGATTAGAAATCAAAAAGTTCAGATTTAGAATAAAAAAGAAGAATGAAGGAATTAGTTAGAAGAATAAAGAAATTAGTTAGAAGAATATTAAGATCGAATAGGATATAAATAAGATATATAAGATATAGAATATGAATTAAAAAAAAATCCGAAATGGCAAATGTTCTGCAAACATCGTCATGAATCAATTTATGGTTTAGGTTTCATACACTAAATCGTTAATTCGGATACGACAACGTCATAAAATTATTATAAATCAGTCCAAAATAGACCCAACCTGCAAATTATGACTATTATTATTATTTATTGGGGCTCGTCAAGCAGAAGTGACATCCATATTCACTAGATAGCAATAAGTTTTTAAGTGAAAATAAACCTTATCCGGCATTGCTGCATCAATAAAATATTCTCTTTGTAACTGAAATTGTAATAATAAAATGTATCAAACAGGTATGATTCAACTGTTTTTTGGTTGTTATCTATAAAACAAGACGCAGTATTAAGTCGATTTAGCCCAACAGGACCCATGATTGCTGTTCAAAAAACAAAAACAATAGAAAAAATATTTATTTCGCTTATATCTTCTGCATGTCAACCAAGCACCATTCTCTGGTATAAAATATCACAGTAGATATTTTTGATTGATGGTGTCATGATTATTGATTATGAAACATACATCAATTCAATAATTGTACCAAATACACTTATAAACTTACATACACATATAGAAAAATTTACAAATATAAAAAGTACAACTGGTGATAACTAAGAACACAAACACAAGAGAATAAATAAGAATTTTTTACCCCATGGAAAAGAAAATTATTTGGTGCCTAAAATAAGAAGGAATATATCTCTAAATTGTTATCCTTTAAGTAAGAATTAGTGTTAACGTGATTTCTGTATGCCAACAGTTGGGTATCTCGGGAACATAGAGTGCAATTTATTTTTATCTGCTTTCCATTCCGGTCGGCACATGGACTGTTTGCACATTTCACGCTGGGAACATTCACATGCGCGCGATATCTCGCAAATATTAGGATACGGCTGCAACCTTTGAATACACTTACATATATAACAAAACCACCGAAGTAGTAGAAAGAAACTAATGTAACCCATTGAAAAATGAGAAATTGTAAATACTGTAGGAATTGGTAAAAAACGATCTTTTCTAAGGCTTATTTAAGATTTCAACTTTTAAGCAGTACACAGTGTATTAATTTTTTAATTTTCAATACACGTTTTAAATTCAGAAACAAAAATATTACCTCATTTTTCAAAACCTTAGTCAAATCAATATAAAGATTTTGCAAAAGTCACAAAATAAAATTAAATATCCAAGAATAAAAAAAAATTCAATAAATATCCAAGAATGCCCAACAATGCCTGATCTACCAAGACTCCAATATGTTCAAGGTGACATAAGAAATCAGAGGACATACAAATAATTTTCTTTCCTCAAGAATCTCTAAGAGAATTAAAAAACCAAACCCTTGAGATTTAACAAATTAACATGTAACACAGAATTACTCGTATCATTACTTTTCTGTAACTTCATCTCATCTATTTCCAAATTTGAAACCACTATCAATACCACATTTGGCATCAAATTTGCTGAATGTCTTACCAAGCAGATTGTAATTATATGGAGATAAAATAAATAATATGTACTCTTTTCAGAACAATATTCATTAGATTTGTTATAATATTTGTTAATCTCAATATAACAACTGCGATAAATAAAAATAAAACTAGTAAATTTTTGATTGAAAATACCCGTATTAATACCGGGATCCCGGTATTACAAATTTCAAATATCGAAATTCAGATTTTAGTACGGTATGGGAAGCCCTATATGTAAGTACAGAAAAAAAATATCATAATAATTTCAATTTACCAAATAAATAATATTCAAACCTATAACATATCCTGATTGTTTGTATAATAATTAACCAAATTTATAATACAATACAATTGAAATATGTTTATTAATCGATTAATAAATTGTTACAGATAAAATTAGTAATAACTGATTTATTGTGCAAAATATCAAAACCAATCTATACAAAATATATTCAAATTTACAAATATATTATATTAGAAGCTGATATAGTATTCGGTTTTTATCTGTAAATGCTCTTATGAATTACGAGCGTTTTCTCATTTGCATTTACACCGAACAAAAACAGACCGGAATCGATAATGTAATTAATTTTATTATGATGTTATAAATCATAGAAGATTTGTGGGTTATAACTAACCAATTTGACTCTATATTAAAAATTCATCATTATAATACTTGCAATAATTAGGAATGCTATGTATTATTCAAATAATTAAGGATTCTATTAAGAGATTAACAAAATTTTACTCGTCGAACGGAGAAAAGACTTTCTAAACCAATAAATAAAAAAACAAGCTTTTTAAACCAGTTTCAACTTTTTTAGGTTATGAAAGCACATGCAGCCATAATAATACTTTTACATAAATTCTCATTATTATTTTATTCAATAGAGTAGATTAAAAACTCGAATGCATTTTTAATTGACTAAATAGCTATTCAAATACGTTACATATTTTCAACATTGTGTTACCCCTTTTAATTAATCTAACTAAAGATAGAATAAGAGTATTTTTGCAGACAGACTACAATATTCTAGTTTTGTGCAGATACAATATTTATTTCGTAAATATCGAATATTTGAACAGTTTTATTATGACTTTACCTCAAACATAGCAACGTCTATATATTGTCTGGGTTTCGATTTTGAACGTTGTTATCCTCCCATGTTTTACATAAATATTTATTGTGTTACGTATTGGAAATCCAGACGCTTGAGAACGCCCGAAGATATAATACGATAAATAAGCTTTTATTATTTAGAAGATATTCATAGACATTAATAATATATTCCGATACATGAATTCTCTCTTTCAGAACTGTGTCGATCGAATGATAGCGATGTACGTAAACAGAAAACTGTATTTTTGTAATGGACCTATATTTACACATTTACACATGCATTTATCGATGAAATTTTAGTCATAATCCAATTCAAAGTCGTTTAAACAAAACTTAATATTGGAGTATATATAACAGTTGCCACGAAATTGTAGTAAATTTTAACTAGTTTCGCCGTGCCTATCTAAAAAATAGTACTTTCATATGAAATTTATGAGTTATTTAACAAAAACCAAAAAAATGACCCAAATTTTTTATTTATTGCTAAAGAATGAAAAATCAAATTCAAAGTCGTTTTATTCAAAACTTTCATATCGGAGCATATATAACTGTTGCCATGGAGTAGTAGTAATTTATATCTAGTTTTACACTATCGAACTGAAAAATAGTGCTTTGTAATGAATTTTATCACTTATTTGACAAAAACCAAAAAAATGTCCCAAATTTTCTGCACAAGCAAGAAATAAAAAATTATATATATATATATATATATATACATATACAATATAATGTTATATATTTGTCCTATCCGAAGAAAAATCTGTCATTCCATTTCCTCCTAAGCGCTTATGGATATGTGTGCACACTAAGCTCTATGCCTGCGTTTGTGATTCCAGTCAGAGAGCTTTGGAAGCTTTCTGCGCGCAAGAGACCGATTCTCGAGCCTGTGCTTTTTTAATTCTGACTAATGTCCCGGGTTAACTGTTGCGCACCAGCGGAACGAACAAATGGCGGAAACATTAGACACACCGGAAAAATCACCGACGCCTACGTTGCAGTGATCGTAAAATAGCTAGTTTTATAAACTTTACGGTCACAACTTTCACAAAACTAGGAATGCGATTCGTAAAATAATAGTAGAAAATTTGAAGGAACATAATAGATAATTTTGTGATATTGTTTTACTAGATTTTAGATTAATAATTTATAAATATTGATTTTCAAATATATTTTTCTAAGACTGTATAATGGCTTATTGCAACAGACGTTTTTTAATAGAATCTTAAACAATATTAAACTAGTTGGTATTGGTATTTAGCCTTGAGACAAGTTACATGAACTTCCCGATATGTGTAAATAATCGACTTAATCAATAATAAACAAATTAATTTATGAGTGATTAGAAGTATTCCGATTGGATTTATTACACATAATTGAAAACGAACGATCACCTTAACTCGGAGTATTTTCTACAAGCATATTTTCGATTTTTATATTTGAACCAGCTTCCGTAGGCCTTTAATGGTTTATTAATACCAAGTACTCTAACATTATACCAAGAAAATCGTCTAATTTTAATTTTAACAAGCGTCAACAAAACTACTCATTTTCTCATACTTTGATTGATTTTTAATATTAATAAGTAAGTTCTATAAGACCATGATATACATCGCAAAAGAAAGTTATATAAAAATCTATAAGAATTTTATAAAAGGTAAATTAGAAGAAAACGGCTCGATAGATTTTCACCTAAAACTAATCAGTATCATTCCTAACTAATATCTTTCGAACAGTTTTTGATTTTTTAAAATCGATTCGGTAGTATAAGCTTAAATGTGGGTGATAAGTTTAACACTCTTTTTCAAATTACAAAGAAACGGCTCGGCAGATCGTCTCACAAAATTGATAAACTATAGTGCTGATTGAGATACATCGAATGGCTTTTAAATTTCTGAAATCGTTTCAGACGTTTTTGAGCAAACGTCGATGAAAAGTCTAATTTTGACAAATGCCAAAAAACGATACCAATTTTTGCAAACTTTGACGAATTTTTAAAGCTAAACGAGTTGTCGTAGGGCGGTAATATTTTAGTATGATCTAGAACCCTAGTAGAAATGTATCGTGGCTAGAGGGGTAAAATATCGTGGCGCAATATTCGAATCTTGTCTTTAGATGGACCGGACAATATTTGTTTTCAAAATTATGGAAAATTTGGAAAATTCATCGGAAAAGTGTTTTATATGGTTTATTACAAATAATAAACATGTTTCCCATCTGATTTACGCCTCTAATTTTATATTTACACAAATTATACATAATTTTGAAATGTGGGTTTCATGCATTTTTTTCTGGGCGACCAAGATTCGTTTTTTCAGTATTATCGAACTTGGGAAATACATGGTATTTATAAGGGTCACGAAAAAAATTAACTTTAAATAATTAATCAGCCCCAAAATCATGATTAAGGCTTTTAAAAAGTCATATGCTCGATCGCAATTAATAGTTTGATATATTTTTCTTATAAATTCAATATAAATTTTAAATGTGGGTTTCATGCATTTTTTTTCTGGGCGACCAAGATTCGTTTCTCCAGTATTATCGAACTTGGGAAATACATGGTATTTATAAGGGTCACGAAAAAAATTAACTTTTAATAATTAATTAGCACTAAAATCATGATTAAAGCTTTTAAAAAGTCATATGCTCAATCGCAGTTAATAGTTTGATACATATTTCTTATAAATTAAATATAAATTTCAAATGTGGGGGTTACGCATTTTTTTTCTGGGCAACCACGATTTGTTTCTTCAGTATCATCGAACTTGGGAAATACATGGTATTTATAAGGGTCACGAAAAAAAATAACTTTAAATAATTAATTAGCACCAAAATCATGATTAAAGCTTTTAAAAAGACATATGCTCGATCGCAATTAATAGTTTGATACATATTTCTTTTAAATTCAATATAAATTTTAAATGTGGGGATTATGCATTTTTTTCTGGGCAACTACGATTCGTTTCTTTAGTATTATCGAACTTGGGAAATATGTGGTCTTTATAAGGGTTACGAAAAAAAATAATTTTAAATAATTAGTTAGCACCAAAATCATGATTAGAGCTTTTAAAAAGTCATATGCTCAATCGCAGTTAATAGTTTGATACATATTTCTTATAAATTAAATATAAATTTCAAATGTGGGGGTTATGCATTTTTTTCTGGGCAACCACGATTTGTTTCTTCAGTATCATCGAACTTGGGAAATACATGGTATTTATAAGGGTCACGAAAAAAAATAACTTTAAATAATTAATTAGCACCAAAATCATGATTAAAGCTTTTAAAAAGACATATGCTCGATCGCAATTAATAGTTTGATACATATTTCTTTTAAATTCAATATAAATTTTAAATGTGGGGATTATGCATTTTTTTCTGGGCAACCACGATTCGTTTCTTTAGTATTATCGAACTTGGGAAATATGTGGTCTTTATAAGGGTTACGAAAAAAAATAATTTTAAATAATTAGTTAGCATCAAAATCATGATTAAAGCTTTTAAAAAGTCATATGCTCAATCGCAGTTAATAATTTGATACATATTTCTTATAAATTAAATATAAATTTCAAATGTGGGGGTTATGCATTTTTTTTCTGGGCAACCACGATTTGTTTCTTCAGTATCATCGAACTTGGGAAATACATGGTATTTATAAGGGTCACGAAAAAAAATAACTTTAAATAATTAATTAGCACCAAAATCATGATTAAAGCTTTTAAAAAGACATATGCTCGATCGCAATTAATAGTTTGATACATATTTCTTTTAAATTCAATATAAATTTTAAATGTGGGGATTATGCATTTTTTTCTGGGCAACCACGATTCGTTTCTTTAGTATTATCGAACTTGGGAAATATGTGGTCTTTATAAGGGTTACGAAAAAAAATAATTTTAAATAATCAGTTAGCACCAAAATCATGATTAAAGCTTTTAAAAAGTCATATGCTCAATCGCAGTTAATAATTTGATACATATTTCTTATAAATTAAATATAAATTTCAAATGTGGGGGTCATGCATTTTTTTTCTGGGCAACCACGATTTGTTTCTTCAGTATCATCGAACTTGGGAAATACATGGTATTTATAAGGGTCACAAAAAAAAATAACTTTAAATAATTAATTAGCACCAAAATCATGATTAAAGCTTTTAAAAAGACATATGCTCGATCGCAATTAATAGTTTGATACATATTTCTTATAAATTCAATATAAATTTTAAATGTGGGGATTATGCATTTTTTTCTGGGCAACCACGATTCGTTTCTTTAGTATTATCGAACTTGGGAAATATGTGGTCTTTATAAGGGTTACGAAAAAAAATAATTTTAAATAATTAGTTAGCACCAAAATCATGATTAAAGCTTTTAAAAAGTCATATGCTCAATCGCAGTTAATAATTTGATACATATTTCTTATAAATTAAATATAAATTTCAAATGTGGGGGTTATGCATTTTTTTTCTGGGCAACCACGATTTGTTTCTTCAGTATCATCGAACTTGGGAAATACATGGTATTTATAAGGGTCACGAAAAAAATAACTTTAAATAATTAATTAGCACCAAAATCATGATTAAAGCTTTTAAAAAGACATATGCTCGATCGCAATTAATAGTTTGATACATATTTCTTTTAAATTCAATATAAATTTTAAATGTGGGGATTATGCATTTTTTCTGGGCAACCACGATTCGTTTCTTTAGTATTATCGAACTTGGGAAATATGTGGTCTTTATAAGGGTTACGAAAAAAAATAATTTTAAATAATTAGTTAGCATCAAAATCATGATTAAAGCTTTTAAAAAGTCATATGCTCAATCGCAGTTAATAATTTGATACATATTTCTTATAAATTAAATATAAATTTCAAATGTGGGGGTTATGCATTTTTTTTCTGGGCAACCACGATTTGTTTCTTCAGTATCATCGAACTTGGGAAATACATGGTATTTATAAGGGTCACGAAAAAAAATAACTTTAAATAATTAATTAGCACCAAAATCATGATTAAAGCTTTTAAAAAGACATATGCTCGATCGCAATTAATAGTTTGATACATATTTCTTTTAAATTCAATATAAATTTTAAATGTGGGGATTATGCATTTTTTTCTGGGCAACCACGATTCGTTTCTTTAGTATTATCGAACTTGGGAAATATGTGGTCTTTATAAGGGTTACGAAAAAAAATAATTTTAAATAATTAGTTAGCACCAAAATCATGATTAAAGCTTTTAAAAAGTCATATGCTCAATCGCAGTTAATAATTTGATACATATTTCTTATAAATTAAATATAAATTTCAAATGTGGGGGTTATGCATTTTTTTTCTGGGCAACCACGATTTGTTTCTTCAGTATCATCGAACTTGGGAAATACATGGTATTTATAAGCATCACGAAAAAAAATAACTTTAAATAATTAATTAGCACCAAAATCATGATTAAAGCTTTTAAAAAGACATATGCTCGATCGCAATTAATAGTTTGATACATATTTCTTATAAATTCAATATAAATTTTAAATGTGGGGATTATGCATTTTTTTCTGGGCAACCACGATTCGTTTCTTTAGTATTATCGAACTTGGGAAATATGTGGTCTTTATAAGGGTTACGAAAAAAAATAATTTTAAATAATTAGTTAGCACCAAAATCATGATTAAAGCTTTTAAAAAGTCATATGCTCAATCGCAGTTAATAATTTGATACATATTTCTTATAAATTAAATATAAATTTCAAATGTGGGGGTTATGCATTTTTTTTCTGGGCAACCACGATTTGTTTCTTCAGTATCATCGAACTTGGGAAATACATGGTATTTATAAGGGTCACGAAAAAAAATAACTTTAAATAATTAATTAGCACCAAAATCATGATTAAAGCTTTTAAAAAGACATATGCTCGATCGCAATTAATAGTTTGATACATATTTCTTTTAAATTCAATATAAATTTTAAATGTGGGGATTATGCATTTTTTTCTGGGCAACCACGATTCGTTTCTTTAGTATTATTGAATTTGGGAAATATGTGGTCTTTATAAGGGTTACGAAAAAAATTAACTTTGAATAATTGATTATCACCAAAAACACGATTAAAGCTTTTAAAAGGTCATATGCTCGATCGTAATTAATAGTTTGATACATTTTTTTACATTAATGCCTTTGTGTAAGTGTCAATATTAAAACCAATATGGGCTCCATATAATATATTGATAAACAATATTAAAATCCCATTCAAAACTAATATAAGCTCAATATTGAAAATCAATATAAGATTAATATAAATAAACAATATTTACCCCAAATTCAAAATTATTATTTAATCCACATTTAAAAATATTATTTAATTCATATAAAAAACAGAATTTAACTCATTGATAATATCTTAGCTAATACATAGCTAATCATTGATCAGCTCGATTGTAATTAACAGTTTGATATAAATTTTATATGAATTCAATATAAATTGTAAATATTATGTTCACATTTATTTTTTCTTTATTATCGAACTTGGGAAATAAGTAACATTAACATTGGTCAAGAAAATAGTCAATTTTAAATCATCAATTAGCACCAAAAACATCAATGGCGACTCTTAAAAAACATATTTTTGATCAGAATTAATTTATTAAAGCTAAATTAATTAAATCCATTATTAAACGTGAAGATATGCAAAAATCTTCATTTTCGATTTTCGTCTCATTACTATAAATACCCTAGGGAAAGTTAAAAAAGCAATAAATAATTTAACTATATTGTATTTATTTATTAACTATATTATTTAACGACATTGTAAGTATGTCATCATTCAGTAAACAAAACAAAAATAAAATTATACAAGATTATAGTAGTACAAAAGTACCAGAATAATTAACAAACTTAAATAATGTCAGTATGTACCGAACTGAGAAAGAAAAATTAAACAAAATGTTTGATAAAAAAAAATCAAAACTTCGAATAAAATAAATGTTAAATAATGAAATTTTGTAGTTAGTCACATGACTTGCTTAAATTTGTTTTTTTCTTGTTTGGTATGTATTAATATTATTTAAATCTATTATCATCTGTAAAATCTGTTAATATATCGATTTATATTTATTTATTTTTTTTTCATTTATTTTATTTGGCCTCTTATTTACAAACTAGCCATATACAACATTTATATTTCCTACATTTATATTCTAATTTTACTTTTAACTAAAAAATTATATATAATTTTATAATAATCAATATTTGACAGTAAACTAAATAAATTAAATGGTTTAACTAAATTTTTAATTCTATATAATTCATATAATAAATAATCCCTATTTTCTTGATATCTGCTGCAAGTTAAAATTATATGTTCCAAAGATCCCACATCCTTCCCACAGTCACAAATAGCTGACTCTCTCATCTTTATTTTGAACAGGTGTTCTGGGAAATGACCATGGTTACACCTTATTCTGTTCATCGTACTTATAAAGTATCTATCTTCATTTTTGAATTGATAAAACCAAGGTACCTTTTTAACAAAGTCGTTAACCCCTTTATAATATTTTCCTTTATATCTTGATGTTATTTGCCAATCCGTTTTCCATTTATTAACTGCTTTATTTTTCATAACTTTTATTATATCTTTATTTAATACTTGGTTATATTCCATTCCCTTTAAGCAAGCGTATTTGGCTAATTCATCAGCTTTCTCGTTTCCTGAAATTCCGGAGTGACCTTTTACCCATCCTATTCTTATATCCTTTCCATTTTCTTTAATTTTCTCCAAATCTTGCAAGATATCAAAATAAATTTTTTCTTCTAAATTTAGATCTCTAAAAAACACTTGTAATTTATTGATACAGCTCATGCTGTCCGTAATTATAATTGTTTTATTATAATTCTGTTCTTTAGCTTTTCTTATGGCCTCCTTAATTGCAAATAACTCCGCTGTATAGACAGAAACACACCCTGGTAACTTGTAACATTCACTTGTTTGATTGGTTTCTTTATATATAGCAAAACCTACATTGTCCATATCCTTCGATCCATCCGTAAATATAACTTCTGCATCTGGATTATTATTAACAGATTTTAATAAATCGATATTTATAATATTATCAAATATACAACTGTCAAAATATATTTTATTATAATAAGGATGAATGCTGAATGAATCCATACTTTCTTGATATTTAATTACTTCTCTAAAACTCTGAATAATAATAGGTATTTTTTTATTCAGCCAATAAATATTACGTTCGCATTCATTATTTAAATCACTAATTCTGTCATATATTTCAGATGAATTAAAATTAATTTTTTTCAGCATATATTTGTCACTCAACCATTCATATCTGACTTTTAGTGGCATAACACCAGTTTCTAATAACAGTACATTTGTTGGTGTCGATCTCATCATACCTGCGCAAAATCTTAAACATTTGTATTGAATTTTTTCAAGCTCATTTACCATATTTGAATGTCCAAAAATTATGCTACCATATTCCAGTATTGATCTAATTATGGTTTTATATAAATTAATAGATGTGATAGGGTGTGAACCCCACCAAGTACTGTTTATCAGTCTCATTAAACTGGTCTTTTTTTCAATTCTTTTTTTAATATAATTCATATGATATTTAAAAGTCATTTTTTGATCAAAATATATACCTAGGAATTTATTGTTGCAATGAATTTTAATTGTATTATATGGACTTGAAATACAAGCTGGGAACTTTTTGTTGGAATGCCTCGTAAATATTCCTATGGAGCTTTTATCATCTGATAGTTCCAGACCTTTCTCATTCAACCAAATATGCAGCAATTCCATATTCATAGACATCATATCGATGGCCTCTTTCAAATTATCTTTTTCAATATAGATCAATAAGTCATCTGCATATTGTAGAATTTTCGTACCTTCCAACCATATACCTTCTATATCCCGTACATATAGAGCATATAATAAGGGACTAAGGATAGCTCCTTGAGGTAGGCCCTGTCGAAGAACTCTTCCAATCCTTGCATTTTCATTTATTTTAACTTCGATTTCTCTATTAAAGGTAGAATATACCATAGCTTTGATCAATTTTTCTGGAAAGCCAGCATGTACAAGACTTTCTGCTAATTTTCCCGGCACCACATTATCGTATGCACCCTTTATATCGCAAAACAGTGCAACGACATACGTGTTTCTTGAAAAGGCTAGATGTATGTCTGTGGAAAATATACTTAGACTATCTTGCGTGCTTAATCCTTTTCTAAAGCCAAATTGGCTTTTGGGCAATAACTGATTGTTTTCAATCCACCACTCGACTCTTCTTTTTATCATCCTATCTTTTATTTTAGCAATACATGACGCCAAAGTAATTGGTCTATATGCATTGCTATTATCAGAATTATTGCTCTTCTTTTTAATTAAAATAACTCTATATTTATTCCAATCAGGAATTTCATTCGGTGACAGCCAATACTTATTAATAATTTTAAGTAGAATTTCTTTTCCGGACTGTGGAAGGTTTTTTAACATAGAATAATGAATGTTGTCTAATCCTGGAGCAGTATCTTTGATTTTGCTCCAAGATTTTTCTAATTCCCATAATGAAAATGGTCTAATTAATGACTTTTCTACCGAACCTGTTACTCTATTTCCTTTAAGATATTTACAAATATCATCACCCACTCCAAAGGGCGCAATATTATCAACTACTTCTTCCACTACTTTATCATTAATCAATTCTGAATTCTTCTCATTCTGTGAAATATAATTGTTCATTGATTTAACCATTTTAAAAATAATTTTAGATGGGGTATTAGGATTTAGATTGTTGACAAATTTACACCAACTTTCTCTTTTCTTTATTTTTAGTTCTTTCCGAACTTTAGCTTTAATTCTATTACACTGAAGGAAATTTTCTAAACTCGAATTTCTTCTAAAGTTCTTTTCTGCTTTTCTTCGTTCTTCTACCAGTTTAAGACATTCTTCATCCCACCACACTGGTTTCCTCACTTGAGATGTTGTTAATATTTTATTTATTGGTATACATTTTTCCGCAGTTTGATTTATAATATTTGTGAATTTTTCATAAATGTTACTATCTAAATTATTGCCCAATGATAAAATTTCATGTTCAATAATTATTTTATATTTTTGCCAATCAGCTTTACCACAATTCCATTTTCTATTGGGAATCAATATCCTGTTACTTCTCACTATATCCAAATAAAAATAAATAGGATAATGATCGGAGCCTAAGTTTTCCTCTATTACTTTCCATGTTATTAAATGAAATATTTCAGAAGAGCACACTGTAACATCAACTACAGTTTTAGTGTTTTTAAACACAAGTGTTGGGGAACCATTATTTAATACAAATAAATTACACTCTTCGATTGATTCCATTAAATTCATTCCGTAATTATCATTATAAATACATCCCCAGGAATGGTGATGCGCATTTACATCTCCAGCTAAAATGAACGGTCTAGGAATATTCTCAAATAAATAATTCCATTGTTGTTTCGTAACGTGTGTCCCTGGCGATATATATATTGATACCAAATATACTTTTTTATCTCCTAATATTATTGATATTGCACATAATTGGACTTTGTTTATATCTATTTCTCCAATATCTATATTTACATTCTGATAGTTAATTCTTTCGTTAATAATTATAGCCGCTCCACCTTTCCCGTCATATCTGTCAGTTCTGATTATATTGTAATTTTTTAAATAGTACCGTCGGTTCCATTTGAACCAGGATTCTGATAAAAATATAACATCAGTTTTATTTTGATATAAAAAGATTTCCAAACTTTCTTTGTTAGAATTAAACGATCTAATGTTCCACTGTAAAAAATGCATAATGAAATTTATAGATTTGGTTTTAATTTGAATTTCACTGTTTAAACGTTTATCAATTTTCTTTTACTTCTAATAATTTCAACTTTTGTTATTATTATCAAAACCAACTTTATTTTGTTGTTCACTAATATTTCTAACTTCCACACTATTATACTTCTCGTAAATTATATCCATATCCTTTTTAAATTTTACCACAACTTCCTCTAGATCATCACACTCTTTGTTCCTTATTTTTTCTCTCAGTTTTTTAACTAGCTCCTCATGGATTATTTGTATTTTCCTAATTTCTTCTATTTCTATATTTTTGCCGCAATATTCGCGCCTTTGTGAATTTCTCTCTCCACTTGTTTGTTTTAAATTCCTGTTATTCATTTGTATATATCTGCCATTTTCAGTTTGTCTTCTTTCCATAATTCTTCTAGGTTTATTCATCAGCATTAACCTACTTTGATCAATATTTATTTCTTGTTCTTGAAGGTTACTCAGTGCTTCATACCTATTTTTATTTATCATGTTTGTTCCATAATTAACTGCTTCGTTAATTCTAGGAAATGTCTTTTTGAAGTCTGGATTGAAGTGATTTATTTTTGTTACTTCTGCATAATTTTGTTTCCGAAGAATAAATTTGGCCTCCGAGTACGAAATATTCTGAAAAGCCATTAGCTCTTTTACATTTTTATTAAATTGGTAAACTTCACAATTTTTATCATTTGCTTCGTGATTTTTGTGACATCCAGCGCATTCAAAATCTTTTTCTACGTGACACAATTCAGCATTGTGCTCTCTAGAGCATTTTCGGCATCTTTTTTTGGCCTTACATTGCAGGCGAATATGACCATATCGCCAACAATTGTGGCACTGTATGACTTTCTGTACAAATGGACTCACTTGAAGTTTTACTGAATATATTGATACTTTTTCAGGCAAGTAATTTCCTTTGAATAAAATTTTAACCATTTGAGATTTCAGACTATTTGTATCTTTGTTTCTTTTTTTAATACAAACTACATCAATTATTTCTATATCTGATTTTATTACTTCCTTAATTTCTGACTCATCCATTTCTTCATCCACATTGAAAATTATTCCCGCCCTAAATAATTTATGTCTAGGGATATATACTTTTATATTATTCTTGTTCAAAAGGTCTTCCCTAATTATTTTATTCGCATATTCATAATTTTTGAAAACTATTTTAATTTTATTTTTGCCTATTTTTGTAAAATTGTCAATATTTCTACTTATTACTGGGGAAATTTTATATATTATTCTACCCAGTGCCACATTATGATAATTACCCAAATTTTGATTCATTGATTCAGCATAAACTACATATGGGCCTTCATCTAATGCACTATAGTAATTTTTCTCAATATTTAATTTTAATTCACTCTGACTCTTGTTAGAATTTTCCTCAACAACCATGTGGTTGTCATTCCTTCCATTTCCTTTTTCCGCTTCTATAACATCCGGATTACTACTATTTTCTTCTTCAATTTCCATATCATTTTTCTTCTTATTAGTTTCTTTTAAAATTCTATATTGTTAGAACTATTACTTAATTCTTCTTCTATTACCATATCATTCCAATTCCGCTGAGGTTCCTTATTATTATTTCTTAATTTATTTTCATTGATATTTTTTGTTTCCTTTGCCTGATCATCTTTTATTCCCAGTACCATTTTTTTAATTACTCCTTCATTAATGTTACTTTTCTTCGGACTCATTTTTGATCTATTTACCTTATCCATTTTTTTGTATTCTTTTCTTGTATCTAATTTGTTAGTACTACTCTTGACACTTTTATTACCACATCTTATATCAGTATTTTTAACACTATTTACAGTATTCAAATTAACTTTTTTACCATCATTATTTTCACTCATTAAACTACTATCACTATAATCACTTCCATCGTCACTTTCATATTCCATACAATCACTATTATTAATTAAACGCACTGCATTACTAATTTTTATACCTGTCTCGACCTCTGTACTCACTGTATTATTTCTATAAACCGATAACGTAACGTCATCAGGCCCGAGTTGCCTGTGACTCACCACACTTTGTTGTTGATCTATTATTTATATCAGGTATTTTACGCAACTAGATGTGTACTCGTCGACCGCTCGACGTTGAATGATTTATATTTATAAATATAGACGTTTTATATTTATTCCTATAGAATAAAAATATTCTGAAATTGCACTATTAACATGTATATGGCTATGTATGAACATCTGGTTTTTGAGAATGTCTCTTCTTTCTTTCATATAACCGATATTTGTATAAGGCTATCTCGCTTCGTGTACGGTCCTTCGTACGAATCGTTGTCCTTCGTCCTCGGTGTTTCTAGAGTCTAGAATCTAAACGACTACCTAACTATATGTCAGTTATGGCCGAACTTATTTTATACGTATTTTATGAACTAATATTATATCATTGCACTTTTGTTTTAATTATATATTCTTGCATTTTTAATAGCAATTATTATTTATATTACTATACTAGTTTATTATTTACATTAATGTTATTTAAGAGTAAAAGTTTAATTAAAAAATTTATTTAAAGGCAAAAGAAGTCTTCTTTAAATTTATTACTGTGTACATAGTAAATAGTGTGATTATAAAAAATGCTTGTTGGTTAGTTCTTGAAGAAGGAAAGAATCCATAAGCCCATAACGTAGAATAAATTAAGTGAAATATTATTATGTTTTGTGAAGATAAAATTTATTTAATATAATTCAGCAAAAAAAAATTAATAATAAATATAAACATTAAAAATTTTCTAAATGTAAACATATTTGATATAATAATAATTAATAGCAATTTTATTAATTTTGTTTTGAATATTTTCTAAGTAACGTTTCACTGATTATGCAATTTACTAACTCTCTCATATTGAAATGAATGAAAAGGGAGTTATGGATATACTTTACTGACTACTACACTGAATAAACTAATAACGACAAATTAATGAGCGTATACTTCGTAACATAAAATGATACAAAAACATCAAAATACATAAAAATATGTTAGAACCGCCCTTTGATTAACAATGCTCTAAGTCTATTGCATTACCATCGAACGAAGCACAGACAGAGCCTCGCATTTTTCAATAGTATGAAATTCGTTACGCAGTGCATTTAGCAATTCTTGTTGAATTTAGAATTTATTATAATATTAAAATATATTCATAATATATAGTAAGTCTGGAAAAATGTGAATATTTAGTGAAAAATAAAATGATTTATGATATCAAATGATAATTGGCTAAAAACATATTTTGTGAACAGTTTATAATTAAAATCAAGCGATTAATTAACATAATTTTGAGTTTTATGTTTAAGGTACGTAAGTATATTCATTACTTATATTATATAAACAACATACATATTTAGTAAACAATTACATATTTAGTAAACAATGATGTATTTTAAACAAACAAGTAAACAACATACATATTTAGTAAACAATGATGTATTTTATATATTCTAGATTGACTAAATTGAAATGGATGTAAAATCAGCTGTAACATAAAAACTATCACATAGCAAAAATGGATTTGATAAAGGTAATAAAAATATTAACAAACTTATTAAATGCAGACTTTTCAATAATTTATTATCGCTTTTGAATATTTGATATTCGTATTTCCATCAACAGTTTTTTGTTTTAATTTAAAATTATAATTGTACTGTTTTAAATTAATGTTAACATTTTATATTTACTGTATTTTTAATTATTTCAGATTTAACTGTGATCGAGTTCTAGAAAATATGAGTTTTCAATAAACTACAATGCCAGAAATGTTTTCAGATTAAAAGCTAAGTAATTGAATTTATTATGAGTTTATAAAATCAATATATTCCAGAAATATTGCTATAAAATATTAATATATTTTATCTTATTTCAGGCGTAATCGTGATCGAATGCAAGAAAATGTTAAAACATGTGTGAAAATATCCAAATAATTTAAGAATTTCCATCACTAATTAAAATACTTATAAATAGACAATTAAGGCGATAGGATTAACAAAGATGAGATTATGATTTACCATTAAGATCCTCCAAATTATTATAATGACTGAAAATATTTTGATTGTTCTATATCTTATTATCATAAAATAATGTGTAAATTGTTAATAAAATTATTAAGATTCAATACATAAACTATTTAAAAATGTATGTATTTATTTAGAATAAATAAACTTTTATTATCAATGAGTTAAATACTGTTTTTCTATATAAACTAAATAATATTTTTAAATGTGGGTTAAATAATAATTTTGAATTTGGGGTAAATATTGTTTATTTATATTGAGCTTATATTGTTTTTTTATGTAGGGTAAATATTGTTTATTTATATTAATCTTATATTGGTTTTCAATATTGGGCTTATATTTGTTTTTAATGGGATTTTAATATTGTTTATCAATATTGGTTTTATATGGGGCCTATATTGGTTTTAATATTGGATTTATATGGGAAAATGTTAACAGAATATTATTATAGCAATATTGGTAAACAATATAGAGCCCATAAAAAGTACAATATTGCGCCACGATTCGTTCCTACTAGGGAAGACTATGAAATCAATCGCAAAAAAGTAAAAAAATCATGAAAATCGTCGAATTTTTCTTTTAACTTTATTACAAGAAAACGGCGCGACCGATCTTTACCAAAAACTAATAAGCACAATTCCCAACCAATATCTTTCGAACGATTTTTTGAATTTTCAAAATCGATTCAGAATTGCGAGCTAAAACGTGGGCGAAAAATTTTTTTTCTTTTCTTTGATGTGATTTACAAAGAAACGGCTTAGATGATCATCGCGCAAAGTTGATAAACGCTAGTCCTTAACAAGATTAATGGCATCAAATGGCTTTTAAATTTTTGAAATCGGTCCTGCCGTTTTTGAGAAAACGTCGATTTATGGCAAAAAATCTGTGCGTGCACACGCACACACACACACTTTTTTCAAATTTTGTCTCATTCGATTCAAAAAGGCTTGAAACGTCGAGAAAACATAAAATTAGCGAATCGGATTTTTTGATGGAAACAAACTTCTCCTTCGGGAAGTTAATAATTTTATTGTCTCGATCAGACATGCAAACCATTTTGTATAATATTGTTGTCATAGCTACTGTCCAGCAGGAAAATGCAGTATATATAATTATTATGCAAGTAATCTAAAATTGTCACATAAAATTATCACAGTAACATTACCATTTCTAGAGTATGAACCGTATATAATAATATGCTTCCACAACGGCTACACTTGAAATTCATCCCAAAGCCAATAAGTAAATGCAATTTTATTTAGGTGAAACCCTCACTCATACAAGTAACTTTTATTGAACCAGAGATGAAGTTTTCGACCTGGGCATAATCGTCTTTTTTCCTCTCGCAACACCGCGCAAAAGAATATTGGCTTTTCCTTCTATTCAAATCCGCAACGTGCGGGAACATCTTCAGAAAAGATGGATTTACATATGTCATTCCTAATACCTAGAACCAAAATAAATCTACGATATTAGGCATACGACGCGCTGGTATAAAATGTAGTCTAAAAGATACATGGAATTTAATGGTTGTAAATGCAAACAAGATATATTAGAACATATATTATCAAGATTTTTACTTGGATAGTCTTTTTATATGTAGAATCAAATCTGAGATGAATTATTTTATTACAGAGGTAAATTTTAAATGATAATATATTTATATACATAATTATCATATACACATACATATTTAAAAATCCCCACATCACAGATTACAACCTATTATCGAATCTTATTAAATTGAATGATTCAAAATTTTCATTTTGATAATGAATTATGACAACGCTTGATATAAATCATAGATTCAAAATATGGTGATGAATTTTTGAAAAACAGCATTAAAATCATTTCAACACTATAGAACTGACTAGGATTTTTACTGAACTATAATCAGGTAGTTGATTGTTGGTTAAGTGTTATTTGTTGAGATACAATTAATTTGGTTTTTACAATATAATTGCTCACAGTCAAAATAAACATTTGTACCTCGTCATACTCTATATGATTGAAGTATGATGAGGCTGACAAAAAGTCACAAATATTAATAAAGACATACAATAAACATATGACTATGCCAACAAAATAATATATGACAACACATTTCAACAATGATGATTTAGCTGGGATTTTTACTGAACATAGTAGATAGTTGTTTGTTTGATATGTGTTATTTGTTGAGATATAATCGCTCATAGTAAAATTGTATCTTTCTGCCTCCATGGATAAAAATTTTAGCTGGGATTTTTACTGAACATGGTAGATAGTTGTTTGTTTGATATGTGTTATATAATCGGTCATAGCAAAATTGTATCTTTCTGCCTCCATGGATAAACATTTAAATTTTGTCTAAGTTTAACTTTATGCTAAGCTACTCTATACAAACATAAATATTATGAATATAAAGAATATAACCTAAATATAAAGATAGGAATTTAGTTGAATTTGCAAGTGTTTTTAGTATTTATTTTCTTATATTTTTTTTCAACAACAATAAGAGTACAGTACATTCTTGTGAGCCATTTCGCTCATATCATAAACTCATTTATAAACACACATATAAATTATAGTGATAAATTTTACTATATAGATAGTTGAAGATTACTCCAATTAGTGATTTGCCAATTCTGTTCATTTTTACAAAAATGTGAAAGTGCTAAAGGTCTTTAATATTATGTTTAGAAAGCTTCATTTTCAGTATTTTTGAAATTGGTGTCTAAAGGAGTTGAGTGACTATTGAATTTGAATTATGTTCCAGTTAAAAATGTTAAACACTGTTTATTTTTATTACTCTGTTTATAAATTATATATTCAGATAGTCGTGTAAGGTATTATCTATTATATAAAAATAAGTCAGGTTTTCCTTCCTGACGATATGACTCCAAAACGCACGAACCGATTTCGACGATTTTGCATTCGTTGGAAAGGTCTCGGACTCCGTGAGGTTTATAGCAAAGAAAATTGAAGAAAGCGGAAAACACTTTTTCTTTTTTCACATACAGCGTCATATCTGATACTTAGCATGTACTACAAACTAATATTTTTTGTTTGACTGCTACTTATTTGTTTGATAGCTACTCATTGTTCTCTGCTCAGTTAATTTCATGTGACAAAACGGCATTATGTTCACTGTACAATTGTGCAAAGAAGTAAAAAAATAAGATATTCGTTTCCTAACATTTCAATTGGAAACCTTTAAATCCGTCACGTGTATTGTGCAAATTTGTATTCAATTTCAACAGCAGGCATTTTTTTCTTCATCTTTTAATCACCAAACAAAATGTTACTCAAAATAAAACCATCTGGTGGAGAAACGGAGTTCGCCCGGTTTGCTAGTTGCTTATAAATCATGAAGCATTAGTAACTTATTTCAAAAATTTAATAAAATTGCTGATAAAAATTGTAACATAAACGTATATATATACAAGCAAAATACTTTCTCCTCTAACACTTTAATTTACTGATATCACGCTGATGCGAAAAACAGATAAAACTATCGCTTCGTCTATCAGTGATTTTTGTCAGAAGGACTAAAGGTTTCAATATCATATTTGAGAAGTTTTTTTCAGCCTTCTTGAAATTGGTGTCTCAAGAAGCTGAGTGACTATTGGATTTGAATGATGCTACAATTGAAAATGTAGAACACCGTTTATTTTTATTGCTGTGTTTTTAAATTATATATTCAGATCGTCGTGTAAGGTACTATTTCTGATTAATCAAGGAGCATTAGTAACCTGTTTCAAAAATTTAATACAATTGCTGATAAAAATTAAAATATAAACGTATATATACAAGGAAAATCCTTTCTCCCCTAACACTTTAATTTACTGATATCACGCTGATGCGAAAAACAGATAAAACTATCGCTTCGTCTATCAGTGATTTTTGCCAAAAGGACTTACTGGGGGCCTGAGCCCGCGGTGATTCATGCGACCAACGTATTCGTTCGGTCCGAGCTACGAGGCTACGAGGCGGCTGACGGCATCACAATGCGCTACGTAGCGTGCTACGCTGTTCGTGTGGAATTCTACGAGCGTACTACGCCGAATTACCCTGGATTATGTGTGTCTCGGAAAGGAGATAGCTCTCGTGTTTGTTTTCTTTGCACAGAGGACGGCACATGTTTATGTACTACTCAGTAAATTTCCTCGGAAGAGTTTTAAATTTTCCTTTTGGTCTTATTATTTAAGTAAAGAATTTAGAAGATGATTTGATTCATTTATTCTCGCAACCTGTTTGGAAAGTATGAAACAATATAATATTTTTATATAATAGTCACTAGTATTTAATATATTTAAATTGAATAACTAGTACTTCATAATAAAATAAAATCTGACGAGTTTTAAATTTTAATTTTTTTCTTGTCTAAGGTAACATGTAAATAATTTACAAGATTTCTATTTCAAAGGGTTGAATTTAATTCATCCATTCATCAACCCATATTATGGATTATTAACTTTCCGTAGCGCAAGTTATAGTAATCGCAAAAAAATCGAAAATAAATTTTTTATAAATCTTAACGTTTCAAAACCTTCTGAACATTTTGTCATACCTTAGAAAAAATGGATGATGTGTGTGTGTATGTGCGTGTATGCGTGTGTGTTCGGATACAAATGTTCGTCGACGATTTCGGGAACACGGATGAAGCGATTTGAATAATTCAAAAAACATTCGATTCGTATTGATAAGGAGACATGCTAATTTTTGGAAAAAGCAGGTCTAGCCGTTCCGAAGATACGGGGCAAAAAGTGCCAAAAACGGTAACTCAGTTTTTAAGACATGGGAGCATCCGATTTTAATAATTCAAATAACATTTTGTTTGTATTAACAAGGTGAAGAATTGATCAAATTTTCATGAAGGCAGGTGTAGCGGTTTCGAAAATCTAATAAAATAGTAAAAAAATGCCATTTGGCGGTCAAAAATGATCATTAGACATATGCACATCAAATATTTTATAGGGATTTTAACAATAAGTATAAATTTTGTTTACATTCCTTTAGGTTCCGTACCAATGTTTATCCGTTAGACGGTAACGCGGCGCTTACGCGATTCGATTTTTCGACTCTATGCAGTAAAAGCAGTACGATTGCTTTGAAAAAAGTTCAGAATTTTCAAAATATTTCAAAATAAATATTTTTTCAAAAAGTCTTTTTTTTAAAAAAAAGTAATTTTTTATCAAAAATAAATAGTTTCTCAAAAATCTATTTTCTTCAGAGTAATTTTTTCAAAAATGTTAATCCTTTTAAATAAAAAAAAATGCTACGGGAACTTCCAGCAATTTGCCTTAAGGCACGATGCCATGCGCCACACTAGTTAATATTATCAATTACTAATAAATAATATAACGATAGACTAATAAATGCTGCTTAAAGTATACATTCATAATTTAATAAAGAAAAAGTGATCGATCATAAAGCAACAGGGCATATGGCAGCGCAATTTTCAACGCAAACATGTTATTATTTCACTGGTTCTAAATGTATAAATAATGAAACTTGTATATTTTCAAAAAAATGTTATAATATTAATTATTAAATTAATAATTATTATATTAAAAATTGTAGTAAAAAAAAGCAACTTATAAAAATTTTATTCAACCAGCCATAGCCTCAGAACCCAAAAAAATTACAAGAAAGTGTGATGAGCTAATATATTAGGAAGTCATTTGTGTAAGGTATATCTGCCAAAAAGTAAATAGATAAACTACGTCAAATTAATCTTTTAAGACCAAAACGTTTTTTGACAATGAAAACCCACAAGTTTTTGAGAATAATTCTGTGGTTATTCCTTTTTTTTCAAATTCAGATAGACACAAATCTAGTATCAAAACTAATTCAAATAAAGAATTATATTGTAGTAAAAGTTCGTTAAGATGATTTTTTGTGGACCGGTTCAAAAAGGACTATTAGACGAGTATGTGTATTATACTGAATGGAGGCATCATATTTCACTATATTGCAGAAGTTATGTTAAGCATAATTGTCCTAAATGGATTTCTACTGTATTTCTTCTGAATTTTCATACGACACATTGGGTATTTAATAATGATTAATTTAGTGTAAGGGATTTTTTGTTGCCATTTCATATCGCAGTGTACATGTTTTTTTTTCATTTGAAGACATATTTCAGATGTAAATTTTCAAGTGCATTTTCACACGCATTCATACATGTGTGTGAATTACAAAAGTAAGTTCGTTAGAAATATATCTTTCCAGGACACAGTTTCCAGAGTTGCCTAATTACATTTATATAATTTGAAACGTGGTAATATTTCAAGAAACAGTGGCTGGGCAATATATGTTACCAAACCATACCTCTACTGAGGTGAATACGTCTCGGTGTTCTTTATTTAATAGGCTCGAGGTTGTGGTCCCAGAGCGAAGTTGGCATTGCGGATGGCGTATACATAATTAATTTTAATTCTGGCATTAGTACTCCTAGTCTGTGCGTGCATGCGCTGGCAAGACCGCTTGGGAGGCCATCTGTTTGCGTTCCAAATGAGAGAGTATTCCCTCAAAGAAAAAAGGTGTAAGTTACACCTACAAAACCGTTTACTTTATTAAATTGCTAGTGATATTTTACAGCCGTGTTTATTTACTTGGTGTAGTTTATAATAGTGTGAACAGTTCTACTATATACGGAATGTTTCACAAAGATAACGCCAACTGAAATTACCAGCAATATTCACTATTATAGCGTAATGAGAATTTTCGCATTTTGTATGGAAATCATATCATTGTACTACAATGTAATATAAGGTCTATAATGGAAATATTGAAGTTGCATAATTAACTTCCCGAAGGAGATGTTTATGTTTTCATAAAATAATCCGATTTGCTAATTTTATGTTTTCTCGACGTTTCAAGCCATTCTGAATCGAATGAGACCAAATTTGGAAAAAGTATGTGTGTGTGTATGTAAACAGATTTTTTGCCGTAAATCGACGTTTTCTCAAAAACAGATGGACTGATTTCAAAAATTTAAAAGCCATTCCATGTATCTCGATGAGGACTATTGTTTGTCAGTTTCGCACTACGATCGGCCGAGCCGTTTCTTGTAAATCGCAGAGAAGTGAAAAATTTTTCGTCCACGATTTAACCCGCAATTGTAAATCGATTTTGAAAATTCAAAAACCGTTCGAAAGATATTGGTTGGGAATCGTGCTGATTAGTTTTTGGTAGAGATCGGCCGGGCCGTTTTCTTGTAATAAAGTGTTAATGAAAAAATTCGACAATTTTTATTATTATTTTTTTGACGATAGATACCACAGTCTTCTAGATCATACTAAAATATTACGGCCCTACGACAACTTGTTTAACTTTAAAAATTCGTCATTCTGAAATATTGCGGTCTTACGACAAGTAACTTAATTTTAAAAATTCATCAAAGTTTGAGAAAATGAGTAGTTTTCTTGACGTTTGTTCAAATTAAAATTAGACGATTTACTTGGTATAACAATGGAGTACTTGGTCTTAATAAATATACTAAAGCATTAAAGTTCTACGGAAACTGGTTTAATTATAGAAAATTGTTGATTTTTGAAAATTTTCTTACAATTAGAAAATATTCCAAGTTGACGAGTTTGTTCGTTTTCAATTATGTTTTATAAATCCACTCGGAATACTTTTAATCACTCATAAATTATTTTTTTTATTGATTAAGTCGATTTATTTTCATATATCGGGAAGTTCATGTAACTTGCCTCAAGGTAAAATACCAATACCAACTAGTTTTTATAGGTTCAGTTAAAATACTAATGCTAACTGAAGTAGTTAATGTAACAACTCGCAAAATTTGAAATAAAACTAATGGGGGAAGTTGAAACCTGAAGGTTTGCACATAAAAAACAACACTACGTATGTGTATCAATAAGATATCACAAAGTTGCATGATAAAATTGTTATTTGAGCTTTGTGCATTTTAGGTTAGGTTTTATGTGTAGAATTCTTCGTTGCAAACAAATACATCGCTTTTTGACAGTTGTTTGAGTAAAATATTGACCCATTTTTTTTTTTTTTGAAAATTGGCATTTAATGAGTTTTATTAGAACTTTATAAGATAAACAATAATGAAACATTTATATTCAAGAAAAAGTATTACATTACAATATACCGCACCTGCAGAGCACATCTCTGCGGAATGCGGTTTGCATGCATAATAACAGGTTTACAGTCCGCGAGTTCTAAGTTAACGCAAAATAAGTCCAAGTTTTGCTTTTCCCTGTTTCAAGTTTTCCGAAGCTTTGGCACGACGGTTTGCTATGCACACGTTGCATAGTTCTACTACGACGAAAGCGCGAAAGCTGAGTTGAGAATTTGAGCGTTAATGGCGTTTAATGCAAGACTAAAAGAGAGAATTGATCTATTTTACATACGCGCCACTGATATAACTTTGGTCATATGTAAAACTTTATTCAAATATGTGAAGTGGAGGATTGAGTTTGTGGAATTTGCAACTCTGAAAGGAAGCACGTTCTGTAAGACTGCACTTTGTTCATATGGAAACACTGAGATAGCTCAGATGAAAGTGCAGTCGCATTCTTTTTCTAATAGGAAAAAATGGAAAACCATCTGGTTTGTTAATTTCAACCATTTCTTTTTAATTAACTTCCCGTAGGGTAAGTTATTATAATGGGCCAAAAATCGAAATTAAAATTTTTTACATTTCCCGACGTTTTGAAGGTTTCTGAACATTTTAGCATACCTCAGAAAATATGGATGTGTGTGTATGTATGTATGGATACAAATTTCCAGTCACGTTTTCGGGCGCACGGATCAACCGATTTGAATGGTTGAAAAAACATTCGATTCCTATTGAAAGAGAGAATAGCTGATTAGTTTTTGGCAATGGCAGGTCCAGCAGTTACGGAGATAAAGAGCAAAGAGTGCAGAAAATAGAAATCGAGTTTTTGAGTGAACGAAGCATCCGATTTGAATGATCTAAAAAACATTCAATTAGTAATGATTGGGAGAAGTGATTATTAGTTTTTGGCAATGGTAGGCCCAGCCATTTCAAAGATACAGAGCTAAATGTGCAAAAAATGGCAGTTTTAGAGAACTAAGGGTCCAAGTTAAATGATACAAAAAACTTTCAGCTTGTTTTAACAAAATAATTGATTTTGGAAAAATAAATTTTTGTATCATTTTTTTTTTTAGTTTTTTGGTATATCGAAAATAATTCAGATTTTATTTTTAATTCTGACTATAGTTCTCATATACTTTAAACAAATAATTTTAACTTTGCAACTCAGCTTATATAATTCTTATAAATATTAGACAATGTTACAATATTAATAATAATCTATTTGAAAACATTCAGTATTCCTCGAACATTTCGTTACGGTACGGGAAGTTCCAGCAATTTGCCTTAAGGCACGATGCCATACACCCCACTAGTTAATTGTTGAATTTGGGGAATTTGATAGAAAATTGTATCATGATACAACTAATGATTTTAGGAATCATTTTAAAATATCAATGCCTATGAAATCTGGTTCAATTATAAATGTTCATCAAATACCAAGGATCATAGAATGATGGATAAAATTATATCTACGCGTTCTATTCAAAACTTTTATATCGGAGTGCATAAAAATGTTCCTAAAGAAATGTAGTAATTTTTATCTAGTTTCACCGAATCTAACTAAAAAGTGATGGTTCCATATGAAATTTTTGAGTTATTTCTATTTATTCCTAAAGAATGAAAAATCGAGTTCAAAGACGTTTTATTCAAAACTTTTATATCGGAGTTTATATATAACTGTTGGCTTGGAATTGTAGTACATTTTATCTAGTTTTACCCTGTCTAACAAAAAAGTAGTGCTTCCATATGATTTGTGAGTTATTTGGCAAAAACTAAAAAAATGTCCCGAAATTTCTATTTATAAATATGAATATAAAGAATGAAAAATCAAATTCAAAGTCGTGTCATTCAAAACTTTTGTATCGGAGTATATATAACTGTTGCCACGGAATTGTAGTAAATTTTATCTAGTTTCACCCTACCTAACAAAAGTAGTGCTTTTATATGATTTGTGAGTTATTTATCAAAAACCAAAAAAATGTCCCGAATTTTCTATTTATTCCTAAAGAATAAAATTTCAAATTCAAAGTCGTTTCATTCAAAACTTTTATATCGAAATGTATACAACTGTTCCCAAGGAAATGTAGTAAATTTTATCTAGTTCCATATACAAAAACCAAAAAAATGTCTCAAATTTTCTACTTATTGCTAAAGAATAAAATATCAAATTCAAAGTCGTTTTATTTATTTTTATATATCGGAATGTATAAAAATGTTCCCAAGGAAATGTAGTAGAAGTTGGTGTAATTTTAATGTTAATAATATGAATACTTATAATAAAGTATCAACAATCCTGTTGTGTGATTTTAGCAACTGTTTGCCAGTAATAGTTATAATCATGTTCAATTTTGATACATTCGCTACATAAATGTATGCGAGCTGGCAAAGGCAAATACACTCGAAAACGGAAAACCAATATAGTCGACAAATTATTATTACTGGATGATCATGTAGGTGCACACTAGTACGTATTTGCCAATTGTGTTTATCTGGGTGTGTGTGCTGGACGCAGTTCCGCGGACAACGGCTCTAATCTGTTTTTAATTAGTTTCCGGACGGGGTTTATGCGAAACTCCGAATCCAATAGGAATCGGGAAAACAAACGACGGCGAAGCCAGGCACGTGCATGTGCTTGAGTTGCATTCCGGCTGCAGTCGTCAGAGAAAGTTCGTACAGCTTCTCGATAGTTCGATGTAATGCTAATAAGTAATTGATAATGTAAATAGTTGGTTTGATGATTACTATAATCATGTAATAGTTGATGTATTAACATGCTGCAAAAATTTATTAGTCAGGAATTACGGATAATACAATTCACAAGCTTGATATAAAACGTGTGCAAATCTTACCCGACTAATCTTGACCAAAAAGTAAACCGCAACCATATCTTTCAAAATCCGCACATGTTTTTTCGCAAAATTGTGAAAAAAACTTTCACTTATTTTCTGATTTTGAAGAATCGCCTTAGACAATCGTCTTACAAAACTAATAAATGCGATTCTTTGTAAAGCCGCTTTCGAGAAAACTTAATAGAAAGGCCAAATTTTGACTCTCAGACACAAATACACATACACACACACATATATATTTATATATATATATATATATATATATATATATATAATATATATATATAAGATTTAGATATTTTTATTCGACATTGAGACATATCTTGAATATTGATTTTCAGCCAATCGTCAAAATAAAAATGAAATTAAATGTAGGTGATATAGAAAAATAATGAATGATTGAAAAACAGGTATATATATAAATAAAGTTGTTGAGGTGTAATAAACAAAAATTTGAAAAAAATATGTAAATCATAGGTTTTTATTTTTATTTGGATCAGTTTTACTTCGACGATTGGCTGAAAATCAAAATTCAAGATATATACATATATACATACATACATATATATATATATATATACTAGCTGACCCGACAAAAGTTGTCCTGTACCCACGTCTACATTTCGAAAGTTCCAATATTTTAATAATCTATACTAATATTTTCCGTTTAGTTAAAAATAATAATTAATTTTTTTTAAATTACTATTTACACTAGTACACAATTTGAGTGATGTTGAATGTAGAACACCTTTAAATGAAATGATGAGTCTCAATTTCCTCATTCGGAAAAATTTTAAAAACTAAATTTGACAGTGTTGAGCGAAATAAACATGTAAAAAACAATTATCCATCAAGGAACATGTTATTGTTATATGTTTATGGTATTTTTAATAGAAATCAATCAATAATTACACTGGATTGTTTTATCTATACTTAGGCAAGAATCCTTCTATTTTGTTTTTAACTTTCATAGTTTTTACACATACATTTGCTCTAATTATATATTGTTGAATTTGGTTTTATTTCCCAGAAATTGTTAAGTCTGGATCTCAATTATTTCCATTACACGTATATTTTTGTGGTTTATGTGGTACTATATAAATACTTTATTATAAAGAAATTGCAATTTGGAGAAGATGAATTTAGGAGGGATTTCTTCATAATCGATTATTAGTTCGAAATCAGAAAAACAATTTGAATTCGGGGATGAAGTTAAATTTGATATGAGTGCAAATATCACAGACTCCTTTCTAAATTCGTGAACAACCCCTCTGAAAATTTTTAATTATTTTTTACGCGATTAATTGGTAATAAAAATTATAGAGAAAACAAATACATATGTAATCTATTGATAAGTATCATATACAAGCCAGAAGAAAATATGTGGCGGTTGAAAAACTCCATTTTTGCATTTCCATTTGTTTCTGAAGTAGTGTCCAATAGATATAACAAGTAGATCAAAAAGTACTTGCATTTTATGAGTAATCAAATGTTGACAAAATGTGAAAGATTATGTATAAAAAGTTATTTCTAAGCTGTTAATGAAATAAGATGTAGGTGACATAGAGAAAAAAAAGAAAGAAGAAAGTATGAATAATTGAAAAACGAATATATATATATATATATATATATATATATATATATAAAATGTTAAGATAGATGTTAAGATATAATAAACAAAATATTGAAAAAAATATGTTATTCTAAGGATTTTATTTTCATTTGGATCAGTTTCAGTCAGGAATAATGACTTGTCATTTATTAACTTAACCACCTAACAAATTGTTATAAATTTTGGTAGATGAAAAAAAAAATATTAAAAATATTGTCAGTAATAAATTGCATTTTTCCAATTAAAATTAATTATCATAATTACATCATACATTTTTCTCGCATAAAATTCAGATCTCAGCCAATTTATCATTAGTCTGGCGTATCTAGGGCGCCCGAGGTCGAAGAAACGGAACCTCACTGTGCCCGGCGTTGCAACCGGAACTTACAATGTTAGTTTCCGAAACAAGAGACGAATGTAACGAGACGTAAGTTTTACAAAAGGCGGATTGCCGCGGAATGACAACTAGATGTGTGTCTGTACGTGATCAGCAGCTGACCGGGGAGAGTACATGAAATAAAGTAGCAGGGTAAAGAAGGTTTGAGAAAAAATAAGGGATGTAGAAGACTGAAAAGAGACTGTCTTTTTATATTACTAAATACATTCTGAAAGCATATAAATATAAATGTTTTATCTACAGCAAAGCGAAGTGAGTCAAATTTCTTCTGCTGGTTTGTGTAGGAGAGCTAGAGGCTTATTGTAAGAGTGGTAAGTAGTAAGAAGAGTTTTTCAATAACATCTTAAACGATATAATTTTTTTTCTCAATTGGATATATAAAATCGTCCTGCTTAATATTGCTCTCAAAGCTACTGCAGGTCAATGACCTTTAGATTTAGTCTTAGATTAGCTTCAATATAACATTAACTTATCAATTGTTAAACCAAGAAGATCTCACTGGAGTTCTTCTTAGACATCGTTCTCAAATATTGTCAATTTAGCTTATAGGAATCCTTATGTATTTCTGATTGCTGAATAAAACAGAGTTAAGGGAAAATTGTGCTATGATAAAGTTTCGGTTTGCATTTTTTATTATCGAATAAGTTTAATTCTTACATATCTTACTAACTTCCCGTAGGGTGTGTTATAGTAATCGCAAAAAAATCGAAAATGAAAATTTTTGCATATCTTTACGTTTGCAGGTCTAGCTGTTTTGGAGATACAGAGAAAAAAGTAAAAAAAATGATATTTGGTGGTCAAAAATGAACATTAGACGTATGCACATAAAATTATCAGATATTTGATGAAGTTTCTAAAAATGAGTACTAATTTTTTTGTTGGCTTCCGTATCAAGAATTTTAATTTTTAAAGTTTTTACGGTTTAAGCAAGTTCCAAATTTTCCGAAAAAAAATTCAAAATTTTCAAAAATATGCAAAGTTTTATACTTCAAATATAAATTTTAATTTCGAATGCGTTATTCTAATCGTAAGAAATATATCCTTAGATGAATTCATTCATTCACCTCCTGCTAATGTAAACTTTCTAAAGTGCTTTGAGATATATGATCCTCACAGTATATTTTATGAACAATAAAATATATAGTGATTATAATTTTCTATTTGAAAATGTATAAAACAATCGTTGTAAATCATTTATCAATTTTATTAATTACTGCTTTTTGTCCTTATATATAATTTTCGTACAGAAAGTTCCAGGAATTTGCCTTAAAGCACGATGCCATACACCACTAGCTACATTTCAAATTTAATAATCTTTGATTATGTGTAAGAATTTTTGTGATTTCTAAATTATTTAAATAGTCTTGATTAATGTAAGAAAATCACATCTGGGGTTAGTTGAAATGAAACCTTGGGGCTAATTGTATCATACAACAACTATATACAGATTCAACTTAAGATGATTGAGTATAATAAATAAATAAATAAATAAATAAACAAATAAATAATGTATAATTTGTAAGATATGAGCTCATTTAAATTGTATTATAGAAGACACGATATCATTTATTTGTACTAATTGTAGTTATAAAAGAATTACTTAGCAACATGTCAATTTGCTTAAACATAAACAAAATATTAATTATCAAAGGCATAATTGTCGATTTTTTATTGTTACTTTGTGCCTCGATATATGTTACAACTAGCACCAAACACGGGGTAAATTTTGAAACCACACTTTTCTCAGAAATGATTAATTTTTAAATAAAGAACGATTAATTTTATTGGATGCAGTAGAGTAATAGGTATAGCATCTATTCATTTTTATTTCGTAGAAATATAGTCAGTAATTCTCAAGGTCCAACAATTAAAAAAAAACTTTTACGACTAGTCCCTAATTCAATACATTTTTAAACCTTTTAGTAATTTAGTAATGCGTTTGCAGTATACTGATAATGATCAACCTTGAAACTACAACTTCGCACAGATTTTAATTAAACAACTGTTTGATGTGTATATTATAAATTTTCCCACATATCTCACATCTATCATGAACAAAATATTAAATTGTAGCGCAAAATTTTAACGAGCATCAACAAATTTCATGTGCAGATCAGCAACGCATACTTACACATGGGAACGCGTCCACCCTTTTAGGTACCATCATGCATATAATAAATATATTTAATTAAAGTAATTTGATCCCTGTAAGCAATTTCATGGCTCATTATTCCGCTGATATTAATCATGGAACGAGCTAGCTGGCTTGCAGAACGGAAGCCGGGGCTGAGAAATAGAAGAATGAACGCTCTGGATGACAATAGTGAATTGAGTTATTTTTATGAAAAAGAATAAATGTGAAGACTTGTTTATATGAATTCAGGAACAGTAATTGATAGCACTCATTATAAGATAAAAAAGTGATAATCTAACAAAATTTGATAACTCCTACTTGAAATAATCAAGAACCAAAACCAAACTATGCAAAAGTAAAAAAAATCAACCCCTCAGTAACAAAATGTTATATATATATATATATATATATATATATATATATTTAAGTAATATTTTTTCCAATTTGATGTATTATAAAATACTAGAATCATAAGCACACTCATAAATTACATTTAGAATTAAATAACTTTATTACTCTCTGTCGATATGTTAAGCAATTTAGGTTTGTGAAAATCGCTGTATCGTATTTTTTGACATTTTAGTAAAGAAATATTTCATATTGTGTTTTATTTCATACAATATTCAAAGTTATGTAACTGCATTGTTAATACTTGTTGGATTTTTTCATACTAAAAAATTCTGTAGTAGTATAATCAGTAATTGATCAATTCCAATAGTGATTGAAGCCGTTAGGCTACCTTTTATAGAAGCATTATTAAAAAAATGTTAAAAATTGAGCCCGTCACAATTAATCCATTTAGTCTTAATAAAACCTCAAGAAATGAGAATAACAAGAATATTAATGATTTACTGAGTTTATGAAGGCTATGATTAAATCTGATTAAATGAGATTTGAGTGTTTTACAAGTAGGACCACGCCATTGACTTTTTTTCCCAGTAATAACTTTTGTTTTTGTTACTGAATATAATTAGTTTTCGACAATTTCTAATAATGAGCCAATCATAAGATTACCTTTGCAAAAAGAATTGTAAAAGAGGATTTTAGGCAATCGAGTAGCTCATATGACTGCTAAGTTTTAATATAAGTTAAAAAAATAAGTATAACAAAAAATACTGAATATTTATAAATTATTTACTGAGTTTATATATAAAATGACTCAATTACTTAGGTATTTTATAATATTAAATACACCGTGTCGAGCAATTTTTTCAAGTATTTATTTTTGATTTTTTGCTGAAATTTACTCAATATAATCAGTAATTTATAAATTTGAATAATAAAATGAACCAATCAAACCTTTAAAAAAATTAAAAGCAGTTTATAGAACTGGCAATTAATGAGAATTACAAAAAAGTACTGGACAAATTTTGTGAATGAATTGCTGAATTGAGTTAATTTTATGAAAAAGAGTAAATGTGGAGGCTTGTTTATATGAATTCAGGAACAGTAATTGATAATACTCATTACAAAAAAATTTGATAATATCTCTGTCTAACAAAATTTAATAATTCCTACTTGAAATAATCAAGAACGAAACTATAGAAAAGTAAAAAAAATCTATATTATTTGAATTATTAATTTAATAATTTAATAATTTGAGCGTATTAGAACACTAGTAGCAGCATGTATGGCATTTTTACAAATAATTTTATTCTTACTAAAATTAACTGAATAAAATCAGTAATTGATTAATTATAATAATAAAATTAGTCAATATCTTTGGGTTAGCTTTTAAAAAATCATTATAAAAGAGAAGCAATTGAGCAACTCATAAGCTGGATTAGTTTTATGATTATTATGATTTTGTTTAAAATTAGAATATCAAAATAATCAAAATCAGTATCAAATCTTAAGCAAATATGAAAATGAAAAAATAAGAATAAATATACTTACAATTGGTTAACGATTATAGTTAAGCACACAATGAAATATCTAAAATATTTTAGCAGAGATTCATCGTATATTAGAGCAAGTCATAGAACAGAATTATTTTTAAGATTTAATGAGATTTTATTTAAAATTAGAATATCAAAATGATCAAAATTGATATTAAAATTTAAGCAAAAATAAAAATGAAAAAGTATGAAGAAATATACGATTGGTTAACGATTATTATAGTTAAGAATTAATTTTGATATTTGTACAAAAAATATAATAAAATTTTGCATGTTGGTCCTGAATTACAAACCGACATTTGTACAATTCTTTTAAACTTTTGCGTTAACGGCTGATATCGAACAAATGTATCGTAATATTTGGGTTCGCAAACAAGATTGAAAATATCAAAAAATATTATGAAGGGCGTTTGGAAAGTAACGTTTGGCCTGTCGTCATCTCCTTTTCAAGCTACCAGAACCATCAAACAACTTTCTCGAGATGAATGTTCCAAATATTCTAAATTTCTTTCTAGAATATTATTTATATTAGGTAAGTTTTTAGTACTTGAAAGCAGTGGTGTTGTCGAGCCGGAACGCACCGGAACGTCGTTCCGGCAAATCATTTTTGGGAAGGAACGCGTTGCGGCAAGAAAAAATATAAAAAATCGCTACATACGGAAAAATGATTTAATAAGTAAATTTTATAAATTATTATTCAACTAATTTTTATTAAATGTTCTTATTATTGAAATAAACATACATATATGTGCACACAATGGGTTTTGTAATAATTTTTGTTTCTTTCCTTTTCGAACGGAACCGGAAAAAACATGAGAACCGGTTTGTGAACTGGTTTATAAACCAGTTTTTAAATTTTAGCGTTCCGACAAAAAATATTAGCACAACACCACTGGTTTTATCAAAGTCGTTTTTAATTTAGTTACAAATTGAGGTGTATGAACTGAAATATTAATTACAATACAGTAGTGTATTTCAAATTTCACATATGTTACTTTAAGACCGAAAAGTGTCTGATGCCCGATTATTTCGGATATAAGTTGGACTTGTTTCGGACATAGCGGGCGTTAGTCGAATAAAATAAATAATTTAAGACATTCATATAATGGAAATTGATTGTAGCGAAAAAAGCAATTCTACAAATACAAAAGCATAAGAACTGCAAAAAAATGTAATATTTTAATAATTGGATGAATTTTTTGCCATCTAAGGCAAAAATATAAGCCGTTCCATCGCTTGTAAATTTTTACAATCCAACATTTATTGGTAATTTTTTTTAATCATTGTTTTATGTGACATTTATTTATTGGTAAATTAGTTGACAATTTATAGCAAAAGAGTTACCCTGATATTTCAATAGACTTATTGTCTAAATTTCGGCCTACAATTTGAGATTTGTGCATATTCATAGAAACTTTGATCTTTTAAAAATCTGATGAAGGTGCTGTGGAATTGATGATCACTCAATTATTGATTAACCTGGTAGTAGATTAAAAAATTGTTCTCCTAGACTAGTAATTCCCAACGTGGGGCACACGCCCACAGAAAAATCCATTTTTGAATTCAAATGGGGGAGGCAAATTAAAAAATTACACGTAATTACACGTAATTTGTAAATACTGTTAAAAATTCGTTAAATATATTATAATCATTGTTTAGTTTAAGTGAGCACAGGATGCATGTGCAAATCATATAATATTTCCATATATATTTCCATAGCTTAGGTAAATAAGCATCCTTTTTTAGGTCTAATGCAAACTTTCTCAATATTACGGATTATAGAAAAATTCCAAATTCTGTATGTATTAGTCTGTATATTTATAAATTGCCTTCCTTTCTTGACAGCGGTATAATAATTTTTATGTTATATTTTTAAATTTAGAATTTTTAGAATTCAGTATGTTGCGAGACTAAGAACATCTTAAGAAAATCAGCTCGCACAAGTTACTCAAACATTTAATAAAATTTATAGTTTTATGTCTATTGTCGCACAATGCACACAATCGTTTAAAAGTGCAGTAATTAATTTTCTATGAAGTGATAACGGCAAAGGCAGTAGTAAGGTGTAATCGATGCTTTCTTTAACGGATATTTTGGATATGTTAGGTATTTAATACCGAGATAAAAATTATTAAAGAAAAAATAATATTTATAAATTAAATCTTATATTTTTTCGCATTTCTTATACGCTAACACCTACATCATAGGTTCCTACTCGTGTATTTTTATAGCCTTACGTATGCCTATACGTTGCATTCTATACTACACGTCTTACATATATACCATACACTATATTTCATCATATACTCTCAAATCCCTACATTGTATACCGAATACACCTAACCTATATCTACTATATATCCTATTACCTATAATTTCCCTTACACGCTACATTAACCCTACCGAGATTCGAACCCGGGTCCGCCGCGTGGCACGCGACGACCTTATCCACTACACCACCGTAACGCTACAATCAACCGTCTTTTTTCGCGTGTCGTCGCGCCACCTCAGTATTAATTATCTAATTAATTAGGAAATAACCCGTGGAAACAACAGTGCGTCCCATATTATATTATTAGTGGGGGTATCCGATAGGGTAGTGGTTAAGGTGCGCGACTTCCACGCGGAGGTCCCGGGTTCAATTCCCGGTATAGACAATAGATAGGTAGAGATAATACATAGAGCGTAAGGTAAACCTATATAATAAAGGTGAATATATAAATTAGACAGTAGTATTTATAAGAAGTAAAAGGTCTGTAGGTATATAATAAGTTAATGACGGTATAGGTATCTCGCGGTATGATAGATAATAGATATTTATCGATGATATACAATAATATAATATAGTATGATAGGTAATAGGTTATCTATTATGTTATTAGGTTAAGTCTTATAAAGTATTGTAATAAATCTTGAGTACTTTTATATCATAATAAATACCTGTAGGTATTAATGAATACAAATAATACCAGAATAAATATGATTAATGTCATTGAAGAATATAAATTATGTACTTAATGATTCCCTCATACTTGTCCAATTCAATGTATAGACTAGCTGTATATAATAGAGTTAATTATATAAGAAGTCAATATATTAGGTTTGTGAGTTCTTATCGAAATATATCAAATTTTTTGAACCGGATTTTAAATTTTAGCGTTCCGGCAAAAAAAAAATTAGCACAACACCACTGCTTGAAACGTAGGTATTACAATTCGCACACAACGTAATATCTAAAATATTTTAGCAGAGATTAATCGTATATTACTCTATGTTAAAATCAGTGCGTGGTCCCACTTATCATTGTCTAAATGCCCCGAAAACTAAACTACGCACATGATCCTCATGTTCCGAACAATTTCCACACGATACGCGGCCCTGAAACCGCAAATATTATTCGAGGTCTTCCTGCCCGCAGAGCCCGCTGCTCCACCGCTTTATTTTGTTGTGGTAAACAAGCAATGGGCTATGTCGCTTGACTGCGTCAAGATTCACGCACTCGCGCGTTCGCCCGACCGCCCTTCCAAATGACAAATACAACAGACAAACATCAGGCGTGGTCTCTTGTCTTTGCTGACAAAGCTTTCGGAAAATTGCTGTTTCGAGCGTTTTATAATGCCTCATGTATTATTTTGTTAAGAAAGCGATCTGAAGCGAGGGCTTCAAACGCATTGCCGCGCTTGGGATGGAAATGACACGCTCCCGTGCGCAGGACAAACGCTGCTGTTATCTTAAGGATGCTATTAAATAAAACAATTAAGAGGTTGAAATATAGAATTTATACATATATGCTTCGGGTAAGTATTTCATTGACTGGTGGTGCATGGCATCGGGCCTTACTATACCTGGCACGTGTCTACTATAACTTGCCCTTCGGAAAGTTAATAAATATCAAAAGAATATTTGTGATTTTTGTTGAGTTTCGATTATATCAAAATATATTTACAACCGAGATCGAAGTACGGAAATATAAATATGTGAATACTATTAATTGCAAATACTGAACATTATAAGTTAATACTGAATACATATATATATATATATATATATATATATATATATATATCATAATAATTTTACAAATAACAAGAAAATTTACAAAAGTGTAAGTAAAATATTAATACACTAAAATATGAGAAAAAGTTAATGTATGGTAAAATCAATATAATACCTCAAAGATTATTGAAAGATGCATGTGGTTCTTCAAAAAGTATCGTTATAAGATATAGAGAAATGGAAATTATCTAATGTTACTAAATGTTTTCAAAAATTGAAATAAAACAATAGTTAAATGCTCTAATAAATTGATAAAAAAATAATAAAAAAAAACTTTTATACTACAACAAAAAACAAGCGAGGTAGAATACGGATTCGTTTTTAAAATTTTCCTAGTAGGCAAGGGTTTTATCAACAATATTATTTTATAAAAAAATATCGTAAAATGCTTAAATATGTATAAGCTTATGCATTTATTTAAAAAACGTATGATTTTCCTGTTTTATTTCGAAATTCATGCAATGTAGTTCCGTCAATTACGATTCATGAACTATTCAATAATGTGAATGCGACGTCGCTGCTGCGTTAAAGCGCAGCATTTAAATTGTATATTGCGATAATAAAGCTGGCATATTTAACGGTTTTTAACTGCAAATTACACACCGTATAAAATCTAATGGAATTTGTTTAAACTGATTTCGTGACATGTTTTGCATTTTGTGAATGGTCAGATGATTTGGGTTTTCAAACCATAGTAGAAAATATTACAATCAAATAATTGTTAGAATATTGAGATATAAGTTGATAATGAAAAACGTATTTATATATTTACCATACTACAAAAAAAATTGATGCTGAACCGATGAGTAATATTTTAACAAAACACCAAAAATGCCTTGCAGTGTATTTGAATACGTTAATTTAATTCATTATTATAGACACTATGATATTGGCAATTATAACTAATTTTAAGGTAAAATTGTGCTGATTAGGTTTTGGCAAAATTTGTGATATTTCAATTTTACCCGATTTTTATAAGAATGATAATCTATTTGTGACAATTTTTTATTTCTCACAATTGTTGCTTTAGGGTGCAACTCTTATTCAGTTAGTAGATTATTTTTAATTTGCCTTATTCAAAATATTTTTAATTAAAATAGACCTCCAAAAATACTTGGAATTTAAAGTCAAACCATTACTCTCAGAAGTAATTGCAACCGTTCAAATTTTTGACTTCCAGCAAAGAACAGTTGAAGAGACTTTGCAGTTTATAATGGAATGCGACGCTTGAATATTTATTTGACAATTGTAAATGTCACAAAGCTCTCTGTGAAGCGAGTTTTAATATGAATAGTTAATATTGTTTTGATTTACAATAGAATGTTATCACAAACTAAATTATTCTATGAGCGTATGATTTTCAATACACAAATATTAATAGTATTACAGTAATCTAGTTTGCATGTTGGGTAGAACATTTTCTAGGTCGCAGTGGAAGTAGACTCATTTAGATGCTAATTACGTTTTCGAATTATCAAGAAAACAGAAAAGTTTTTAAATTATGCATGAGCAAAACAATGAAAAACTTAAAACGTTTAAAATAAATATGGTTCTTTTCTTTTAAGTTTGCCTATGATAACTCATTCGCATAAACAGTGCCATAAGAAATAAAAATCTAATAACGTGAAACATTTGCACGATTTGAAAATAATATTTAAAATATAAATTTAGATTCTTATGTGTAATTTTGTACAAGCTAACATAGCCTAGTCACGATAATTTTCAATTGGTTTATATGAATTATTCTAGTAAACAGATAATGATTTCGCAATAGAAAATTGCAAATATAAAAGATTACGCATATTTTTTTTAAATTTTTCAATCAGAGTATATAAAAGCACAGTATTCCAATCAATGTATAAATATTTCTTGCAAAAACAAAATAATTGTTAAAAAAAATCAATAATACATAACTGTATATACGACAAATAAAAAATCAGACATAGGGAAACTATTTTGAATAATTTTTGTTAATTATATTAATTTATGCAACTTGCCTTAAGACTACTTTCAGCTAGTTATAAAATAAGGTTCGGAAATAGTACCATGTTTTTCTATTTATAAAAATTATCAAGGTTGGCACAAACGTGTCAATAGTTTTAATATGAGGTCGAATATAACTGAATAGTTGGCTATTCATTATTGAAGTTTCGCGTGATCATGATACATCTAATATATGTTTTATATCAGATTGCATTTAGTTGTAAACCTTTCTGGGTCGACTATTTTTAACATCTGCAATTATGGTATAAAAAATACAGAGCTTTGATTGATGGTATGCGACTAATGTATTGAAATAATACCATTAACGCATACTTAGTAATCATGGAAAACAAATTAAAATCGAATATTTTTTTGTAAGTGATTATAATCGATTTAATCAACAAAATCAAGATATTGACAAATACTTTATAAGATTGAATCGATTTACTACGTATTAAACTACGAGTATCAAATGCTGTACATATCACTAGCTCTAATCATGTACATCAGGAATATCCAGGAGGATTTATAATTAAGTCGTCGTATATGTTCGGTTTCTCTTTGTTGGAATAATGGTCCGTGGTGACTATTTTTTGTTTGAGCCTATAATTGTCCATTGGCATAACAGAATGTCACGTGTACAGGAACAAACGGATCTGGGAGCTTTATGTTCGTGCAAACAATCAGAGAAACTTGATCGAATCAAATTTAGGCTGAACGGAGGATTTGGCCCACGCTTTTGATAAGAGACAGAAGAGCGATTATTATGATACACTTAATTAGTAATAGACAACAAGACGCATATTGAAGCATATGTAGCTAAATTAATAATGAGACATTGTCTCCAATAAATCACTATGTTTATTCCAAGAGCGCAAATGCTTCCAAATTATTAAAAAATGAATCTCTAACAGTATTAGCTCTTAATATATACATTTAGATAGAGTGCACACTAATTAAAAGTTACTTATTAGCTAGTTGTTATTAACATATGTCATTAAGTAAATACTTGCGTCCCTTGGAAGCAAAAAATTGAAAATGTCCTTGTTAAGGACCACTAATAATATATATATTATATATATATATATATATATATACCAATTATGAGCTGAATAATTTAAGCCACCTATGCCATACACGTAGTATCATATTTAATTTACTCATTGCAAAGCTTCTTTATCCCCGTAAGTGTGAATGACATGCCAGATATCATACAAAACCACATCATATAAGTATATAACTAATGCAATATAGACATGATATGATGTCAGCTGTATGACGACACAGGGTCGTTATAACAGAACGTGGGCAGAACATTGCTGATATATCAGGGGTGGTGAACTTTAATAGAATTTTGGAACAGTTACAGAAATCAAAGAAATTAAGTATCAAATGTGTTGCTTGATATTTTCATTATCTGCTTACAA
>NW_020537324.1:7774127-7845875 GCF_003426905.1 Ctenocephalides felis
ACTATCGAGAAAATATATACAAGTACAAAATTTCATTACCATTACAAAAGTTGAGCATACTTTAAAATTCTATACAACACTTTTTGTTATAACTAACAAAACCTTCTCAATAAAATATTTCTAGTAAACTTCTTAAAATGCCATAACATAAAACATAGTAGTTTCAAAACTAAAACTTATATATGAACACATTTTCTAAACACTCTAACTCCCTTACCTATAATAACCCGAAATCATTTTTCTTTGTCGCGCTCGCATTACTCGTTCATTTTTCACGTTTATGATTTTAGTTAACTTTAATAATATAAGCCCTGTGAAGATAATGTCAAGACTTTGATTTACCGAGATTAAAAAACGCGGCATCGTCCCGTGTGTAACATACAAGAGGTTCTGATGTATTATTGAGGAGAAGAAATAAAAATTTAATATTTACGCTCGGCATGAATATTTCAGGTTGATAGGCGAACCGTTCAAACAAAAACGGTGCGAGCGGATCGTGGAAGAGTAGATCACTTACTTATTCATATGAGGTGTATGAATTTTAGATTTAAGTACGAATTACAACTTGACCGTACGTCGACATTGAGGGTAAGGGTTGTATTAAAATTGCCTAATTTTTTCTAGAACGAGCAGATGGTCGTTTGAACTTTTGCGGCATATGAGATCATCACTACTTTATTTTTAAAATGGGATGCTTATGAGATGAATTTATTTAAATGAGCAAGTTTGTGAACAAAATTTAAAGTTGGAACATTCAATAGTTTTTCAGATATGCGAGGTTGATGAGTGGATGGCTCCGTTCTCAATACTGGTATTGAAACAGATTGTACGTTTCCAAAAATGCATAATTAAATTTTGATGAAACTTAACATACATTATTACTATACTTTACTTGAACAAATTTAAAGTAGAAACATTCAATAGTTTCTGAGACATGCGAGGTTGATGGATGCCTGGCTCCGCTCTCAATACTGATATTGAAACCGATTGTACGTTTTCAAAAATGCATAATTAGATTTTAATGAAACTTGACATACATTGTTAATATACTTTAAAAAGATTGTTACCAAAATTTAAAGTTGGAACATTTAATAGTTTTTCAGATATGCGAGGTTTATGGATGCCTGGCTCCGCTCCCAATACTGGTATTGAAACCGATTGTACGTTTTCAAAAATGCATAATTAGATTTTAATGAAACTTGACATACATTGTTAATATACTTTAAAAAGATTGTTACCAGAATTTAAAGTTGGAACATTTAATAGTTTCCGAGATATGCAAGGTTGATGGGTGCCTGGCTCCGCTCTCAATACTGGTATTGAAACCGATGGTATGTTCTCAAAAATACTATTTGCGATTTTGATGAAATTTGACACATATTGTTATTTCACTTTATTAAGATTGTGACCAAAATTTAAAGTTGGATCATTCAATAGTTTCTGAGATATGCGAGGTTGATGGGTGGCTGGCTCCGCGCTCAATACTAACATTTAAACAGATGGCATGTTCTCAAAAATACTATTTGCGATTTTGATGGAACTTGACACATATTGTTATTATACTTTACTAAGATTGTGATCAAAATTTCATGTTGGATCGTTCAATAGTTTCTGAGATATGCGAGGTTGATGGGTGGCTGGCTCCGCGCTCAATACTAACATTTAGACAGATGGTATGTTCTCAAAAATACTATTTGCGATTTTGATGAAATTTGACACATATTGTTATTTCACTTTATTAAGATTATGACCAAAATTTAAAGTTGGATCATTCAATAGTTTCTGAGATATGCGAGGTTGATGAGTGGCTGGCTCCGCGCTCAACACTAACATTGATATGTAATGTTTCTTTTTACTTTTTGATTCATTTCTAAATATGTTGTGGACCTTCATTTTGATTTTATGGACCCCCAAATTTTGTTGTCCCTGTCATGGACCCCTGGGGGTCCATGTGGACCACTTTGGGAATCACAGCCAACTCCATGGAAGATCTAAATGATCTTCGAGCAATTGTGAATATATGTGTGATAAACTTGTGAATTGATATTTTGTAACTACTAAAATGTTAGACGTTTTATTACTTCAAACCTACTATATCGACTACTATATTGGCTTTGAATTTGAGAGGTTGGATTTAGTTACTGTATAATATGCTTGTTTATTATATTGCATAAATTTTAAAGTAGTTGTGCATGCACCGTGTCTTGAAGCAAATTGCTGGAACTTCTCGTCCCGTAATGAAATATTCGACTTATATTTAATGCTTTAGAATAGATTATTATAAATACTGTAACTTCCATTATACGTATTTAATAGATAAAATTAAGAAGTTCTCTAATTAGACGACGACATTTATGTATATTTACATGAAAAGTGAATGAACAAAATCTAATGCTGTAAAGTTAGAATGAAAGACTTAACTCATATTTTTAAGAATTATACAAACTGAATTGCAACGTTCAAATTATCTGAAATATATAAGTGAGCTTTAGAAGCTTTAGCTAGAATTATAAGTCAGTTTTAGAGCCTTTAGCTAGAACTAAAATTAAAATCCAAATTATTTTCGTCAATCGAAACGGCTAGACTTTTTTTAATTATTCAATTCAATTATAGCCATTGATACCAACACACACGCATACATACACACATACATTGTTTCTAATGTATGTCAAATGATCAGAAATCTTCAAAACGTGAAGATATGTAAAAATATTCATTCTCGATTTTTGGACGATTACAATAACTTTCCCTACAATAAGTTAACAATTGTTAAATGTTTTAAATAATTTTCTTATTAGGTACATTGTATTTTAATTTAGTTTCATAACCAAATTCATGTGAACTACACAATTATCCAACCTAAGTAAAAGCATTTCCCCGACATCGTTGAAAGCAAAATTCTATAAGCGCATCGAAATAATTTATAGCTACAAGTATTGCACCAAACAATGTAATAATTTGACCTGAATTAAAAGTGCACGCCGGCGTCGCACAGCGAAAATACAGGGACTTATTCGCACGCCCATACATCGTATGCATTTTCCGAACTCTGCAGTATTTTTTCATTTTTCCGATGGAAAAATCTAATTGGAAAACCCGTAAAGAGCGCTCGCCGTCGGCGTCCCGTGTAATGCGGTCACATTGTAAAAAGACAGATGGGAAAGAGGCGCTGGACGCATTCAAAATAAAGTGCGGAACTGAGAGAATAAAGTGCGACATTGGCGAAGAATTTCGATTATTTATTTGCCATTCCGAATATATTGAGTCTCATTGAATTCACAGGTCGGTTTACGATCTTTAGAGAAATTTACTGGGTGGAATTGAATTTACTCGCACTTTTGGGACACTATAGAAATAACACATTGCTTCAAAATTTATTCTAATTATATGGTAATTATTTAATATTTATATGTAATGTTATTACTAATTATGATTTTCATTGATTTCAGCAAATACAATTTAGAAATATATTGTGTTGGTGCTCTCTCATAAAATGTTTTATGGTAAAGTAATAACTAAATTTAATATTAATAAACAATTGTGGACTTACATAGTACCATATTGTGTTTTTCTTTATATTGTGTATTATTATAAAATGTTACTTGAACTCAAAAAAAACTAACGATTAAGTATCTGAAAATGTTATGCACAACTAGAATGCTTATATGAAAAAGGCGGATTAAATAGCCCCTCATACTTATAATTTTGAACTTCTATTATTAATTTTACGAAAATGAACTTCTTGACTGCCTGAAATAAGTGCTTATGAAGGAAATTGAGCACAATTTTATAACAAGTTGAAATCTGACAAATGATTTGAATCCAAATATACAAAATGGAATACAACATATAATCGAATAATAAAGTTCTTAGTAAATAATTTTTAAAAAAAATATTTACAAAAGACGGATTTTCATTGCATTTTCATTTTAAATTCACATTAAATTTTTTTAGCATTTATAAACCATCTCGGTTTTGACTTGAAAAAATATGGCCACCTTAATGTAGCAACAAAATACAAATAAGCTATGTTATATATATTGCATAGTTATCTCATATGTAAATATTTTTTGACAGTTTTTTCAGATTATTTTTACCATAATCATTTATATTTTCAAGCATATTTTTCGTAAATAATAGATGCATTTATTTTATGTTTGCAATACCGTTAACCAAAAATATATGGCTAGACAAAAATATTGCTATTATTTCATCATTAATATATAATGACGGTTTGTTCATAAATAAAAAATATATTGTCGAGGTTGGGTTTTGCAAAATAATATATTGATGTTAATAATGCAAAACGCAGATATATAATATATCTATGAGAAATAATGTATGCATTTTAAATATTTTTATTAAGCAGAGTAAAATAAAAAAAAATCTGATTTAGTTTGCTTTCTATATTTTAATATTGTGTTCTAAATACTTCAGTTTTTTACTATATATAAATCAAAATTTTATCTGCAATTCTTACATCAATTTTACAATTCTCGATTCGAGTCTGTAACTAAAGAAATACAGTATATTGATTAACCATGAATTGTTCCGGAATCAATAATAAAAGAACTCTATATACTTAGAGACATATAAATATCAAATACTATATAAATTTTCTTCAAGAACCATAAATAAAATTAATTTAGGTTTATTTAGGTATATCAACAATATTTATATATTTTCATAAAAATACTAGAACAGGTTTGATTTTGAAATTCGTTTCAGTAAAGAAATTATGCAGTTGAAATTGAAATAAATTGAATATTGATTAATGTTAATCCATAAAATTCATCATAAGAAACTCTATTAGATTTTATTTCATTTGAAATTTGATTTTTGCATCATTTATTTTTTGCAATTTATATATAACTCTATAGGAGTCAAAAACCTTCCTCTGCTATGGTACTGTAAAAGTGATTATTTATTCACATCCTCATTCTCTAAGAATGCGTATTTTTGGAAATCTATTTTTGTAGAATGAGGATATGGATAAGTAACATTTTTTGTTCTATAAGTATATCAGGATAATAACATTTTGTAACATTTATTGCCGTATTGTTTGGCTTCTTGTTTTACGGGACTTTTTAATTTTTTTTTAGCAAAAAGAACGGCGAAGCGTAATAAAAATCCAGCAGAGCTTTTCGCATTAATATTTAACTTTGTGTATGTTGTCCATGTATTTCGTAACTTCATTATTCTCGTGATCATAAAGAATAAAAGTAAAAGCAACTTGGAAAATGCGATTTGCTAGAGGACATTCTTCAGGATTTATGATGTAACTATGTTGCGGCGGACATGAGCGATGTTGGCTATTTTTTATTTGCTTATTTAATTTTCTTATTTGATGAAGTTGTATAAAACAGAGAATATACTCTATTTTTTCATTTAAGTTTGTGCAATAATTAAAATCTTGAAGTGTTTTCTAGCTACATCCATCTATGCTTTATTTCTATTTAACAGCAGTTACAAAAAAAATATTTTGGTGATAATAAAAGTATATATTTCATATTTGAAGTATAAATTTATAAAGAATACTTCACTAATACAAGGAAGTGGCATTTAAAAAACATTTCCAATAGGGTCTACCAAAACTTTCTAATTTTAATTATTGTCTTGCCTCTAGGAAAGTTGAAGCAACTTTGTCATTGTGTTCGACAGTGGTCTAATAAATTATTTACGGTTACCAAAGTTTAAATAAATACAAATAACAATAATTAGCCACAATAACCGAAGAATGGCAACAGTTTGGCCAAAGCTCTAGGTTGTACTTAAAAGTAAACAACTACCAAACTACATAAAAAAAATTTCTAATTATTTTGATACCCCATTTTGGCTTGAGTTTGATTTCTGGGATATCCTGCATATATAATTATAGTTAAATGTTTTTAACAAAAATAACTTAATCGTTTTAAAAAAATCGTATGCGTTTCAATACACAATTAGTCGTTTATTCTGTGAATAAAATTGCATATAATAATAAAATTATAAGAAATATCTAAAATTTATGAAATAACAAAAATTATAATAATTTTGTCACAATGTAACAAAACTAGTCACAAAAATTATATCTGCACAGTTAATAATAAAACGAATGATTTGCTTCAATATAAAAAAACTAAGAAATGAATTAGATTTTTATGATTATTTGGTTATTGTACATCTATTCTATTATTTGATCCATCTCATATTTCATTATTGAAAATGTATGTTCCGACGTACTAAGTAGATTTATATGTACCAAGAATTTAAATATTGTATTTTCTTCAATAATTTTCAAACCCATGAATTGAATGTAACAACTGACAAACGACAAAAATATTTTTTCTGCTATATTTATTATTTTTTCGCCCTCATTTTCAATTTGTCCAGGCTGAAAAATGACTGGTGAGCAAATTTAAAAATATATTAGTTCTTCATCCATGAATATACATAGATCTTATCCGATGAGCGCGTTGAAAGCCTTGGAGTTTTCGATTTCCGAGAGACGCCTTGCTACAAAGTAGTGATTTTTCCTTTAGTGAAAATGCAATTTTCCGTTCGCATCGTATACACATGCGGACACACATCGTGGGATAGACGAAAAGAACGAATCCAAGAGAAAAATATCATCGAGTCTGACGTCGACTTCAAAGAAATACCCGCAATTGTAAACGCTGGGTGTCTACTCTACCATTTCTAATATTTCGTTTCTGTGCGCATATGAATAAAACTGTTGCTTTTTTGTTCAGTGTACACAGAAGCTTTTGAAAAAATTTTAGTTTCGTATATTTTTGTAAGAGAAACTCCATGAATGTAGTGCAGCTTACCAGTAGTTTTTGCCAAAGCCTCGTAACATTTTATAGAATATTACCAGGGAGTTGTATATCCTGGTTTTATTGCCATAATAAATTAGCTTTATTTGTGCAAATATAACGATTCGGAAAAGTTTAAACATCAAAGCAAACACATAATTAATATAATAAAGCAAACAATAAATTTGCACACCGCGCATATGAACATATATAAATAAATAAATATGTAGATATAGTAATCAGGATATTTACGTGGCGTTAAAATCATTCATTATCGCATGCAAACTCATTAAAAGTTTTAATTTACAGTTTGGCAAATAATTTAACTCAATAATAATTAAATCAGGTTTTTCAATGGCGCACTTTGTCGCTTCCAGAATTTAATATAATAAATCAATATTCAACAACTATAATTTTGGCATTTGTCCGAACTTGATATTAATTTATGGATTATGTCACGACCGCGCGGGGAAATACATTCCGAAACTTCCATCCACGAAAAATAATCTTTGAAATATTACCAAGCGCTACTGGAAATCACAAAACCGGTCGTAACTCAGTCAATACAGAGATTTAATATACGGCATCGGTGGATTATATAACATGAAATTGCTCTAAAACCTTTAACTATAAAATGTAACTCGGCAGAGCGCTGAACTGCTGAGCCTCCCACATAGAAATACATTCCCCGAAGGTGAAATACGTAATTAATGATGTACCTATCTCGCAGAGCCAATAATCTAGAAATGGTTCGCTACAGTATAATTACACTTCCTATAGGAACATAGAGTACTGTGTCGGGTAGTTTGTCGTTTTTAATTAATTAATTTTAGATGAGTCAGCCGACAGCGCGGAACTGATGGAACGATGGACCTCTCGCGAATTAAATCATATTTTGATATAATCAATATGCTCCGTTGTAATAATATCATTCGATATTGGACATCGGAAATGTGCGTCGCAATTCTATTTTGCACACATATATATATATATATATATATATATATATATATATATATATATATATTTTCAACGTTGATACATATTTGAAATATTTTTTTGCAGCCCAATCGTCGAATTAATGAAACAAGATTAAATAGAAAAATTATTTATTCCATTAAACGTTTCGACACTTGATGTGTGTCATCATTCAGTAATCTAAAGAACATTACAAAAATACAAAAATTGATAATAAATATGAATATATAAAAAGCAGATAATTATAAACATAACCAAACCAGGAAAAACACAGAAAAATTAATTATGTAAAATTTATTTAACACTAAAATTGTGTAAACAATATTATACTAATATATTAATAAACGAAAAATTAAAAGAGCACATAATGCCCTCCTATATTGTATGTATTCAATCGTAGTGCATTATGAGAACTGATCAAGGTTACGCAGCACGTGCAGTTCAATGGGTGGATGGGGGTTGTAGAAACCTAGAATGAAAACAGAAGAGAAAAATTTCATAAAAAGTATTTTTTACATTTTTAGAATCTTTCGTTCGTTATATCCCTTCTCTGTTTCCATTTCTCTTTTGTTACTGCACCCCGCATCCACTCATTAAAAGATTAAGTAACGATTGAAAACTGATTATTCAAAAGGGAAAAAAATGAGATAAAAAGTATTAATAACATATGGTTTGCAAACCTTATGAAAGATTCAGCAAAATTTCTAAAGTCAACCATTTTTTCTATATTTAGAATTACAGGATGATTTGTAATTATGTTTTTTCTTTACTTTTTGACAGTTATCAAAATTTAATTAATGCTTGTAATTTAAATTATCTCCTAACTTTTAACCTTATGTTTTCTTTATTTTAATTTTTGGTTGTTTATGCATGTGACGCTTTCGGCAATTAATTTCAACTTTTAAAGATATATAAAGTAAGATTTTCAGACATTAATCCGCTATTAAAAAGAACCTTCAATTGGACTAATAATTGTAGGTAGATGAAAAAGTGAATTAAAGGTAATATTATTTTATCACTTAGGCCATTTAGTTGCATATAACTTTAGATGAAAATATTTCTAATACGATCGTCAGATGAATATATTTTAGCTAAATTAATGTCATAGTCAGTAAACCAGGTTATATTATCATGAAATGAAATGTCGAATATATCAAAATGTTAACTAGAAATTGAGGTCGACTGCTATATATCTATTGCATGCTGGTTAGCTTAAAATCAATTAGAGAGCAGTATTGGCGAAAATCAAAATTGAATTCGTCGTTAATGACGTTGTCATATTACATCTACATGAAAGAATGGAATGATAATGAAATTCTGTTACATTGTGTACTTTTTGAGCAATTAATTTTCATTTGTAAAGTGGTAAAGGAAAAAAAATAAAAATTGTATAAAAAACAAATACTGTATTATTCGAAGCTGGTACAAATATTTGTCTATTAATCCAGTATATTTTGTTCCAATAATCATCTCTATATGGATGCAATATGTGGCTTTTATTTTAAACAATATGAAAATAATTTTAATTAGTATATAACATTTTAAAAATATTGTACCCATTGTTAAATGGATAATGTACATTATAGACTTAACTTATATGGGCATTACGTTAATTGATATGGATATCTATAAAATTTTTGAAGGTTGATATATGAATGATTCAAGGTCCAAATAAATCCTACACAATTAAAATCAAATTATTATAAATTAATGTAGGAAAGCACAACACGTATCTGAAAAGCAATATTTCAGAAATGTTTGAAATTACCCGAATAATGTATTTATATTGCCAGGTTGATATATACAGGCGCTAATTACGAATTAATGACAGGAGGGCGCAGTATGGCAAATCGTCGGCAAAAATATCTCATCAATCATTTTCGGTTTGTCTCAGAAAATAATGCTTTGTATGTCTTTCGTCTTGTGTTACTTTAATCAATTTTTACTCGTGTCGCTGTACACAACAATAACATAAATCATATTTCTTCTGAAGTATTTTTAGAGTTATGCAAACTAATAAATTTTCAAGGTTCTGTGATTTAAACAAACCAGGTAAATTTATAAATGCTCCACCGTATCCCTCTGAAAAATACTACTTTTCTCATAGAGACAAAAAAATAAACGCCATGACATCGATATATTGCAATCGCTCTTGTTATTAAAGATTTGTTTTTTTTTGTAGTTTTTTATTTCTGGTTAATAAATTTACAAATTGGTGACCCCGACGTGATCGCTTCGTATAGACAATACCGTGGTATTACTCATTTTTTCATCAAATAGTAAGATTTGTAGTACTTCAAATGCAATAAATCATCAATTAAATAATTGAATATTCAAACTAAATAATCAAATTCAATTCAAATTAAATAAACAAACTTCGAATATGCACTTCGGCGATAGGCAAATTTTAATTGATCAGTGTAAAACTATTGGTTTGGTAAATATACTGTAATGTATGTTTGTAAAATACTGCTTATGAATTTGGCTTACATTGGATTTGAACTATCCTATCAGTGATTAATTACAATTATAATTTTCTAAATAAAAATGAGAACTTAAGGATTCTAGGATCTGTTGTAATTTTATTTCTTAACGAAGTAGCTTTTTACGGAGATAGCTAAAATGTTCTATAAATATTAATAGCACTTCTGTAACAATAAAAAAATAGTCGAAGCTAGTTTGATATAATTCTAATAGTTCTACGCAAACTAAGACTAAATAGAAGCTTTAACAGTGAGCAAAATGAACATGTAAATATCGAAATCATAACGCCGAATATTATGAAAAACAAAAAGCTAGTCTTTTTAACTCTGTCAAACAGGTTCAAACAATGATATTATATTGGATTTATCTGTTATTTTATTTTTGCAATCATGAACTCGTCCTATATGGGAATCAATACAGTACACATTATTATAATATGCGGGCGCGTTCGTTGCATGGCAAAGCGCCCGAGGCGAGATTTTGCATTCGGTAGGCCCGAGGGGATCGTCTAGGATTATTCTACATAGTTTAGGTGAAACCGGGGATAATAGACATATCTTGCATTCTGAAAAAGTTAAGTAAAAATTCAGAATTAAAAATACTATTCAAAACCTGTACTTAAATTTTTATAGTCATTAGTCATGAGTACAAAAACCTGACAGTTCTTTTGTATTTATGCTTCTATGCTCCAAATTTAGATATTCACTTCGATTACATTATAATCCCCTATATGTCGACTTATAATTTCCATAGTTAAAAGTTGTACAACTCCTTTTTGAGTCAGTTCTTGCTTAATCGTTTTCATGGTTATTCATTGTTCACTGTATTCAGAAATATCCTTCCTTATTATTTTATTTGTATTTTAATCATAATGAAATATTAGCAATTAAAATAAAAAATATTACAAATTAATGTATATCGCTTAGATCATAGTAAAAAATGTTAAGCTATGTTGGTAATTTTATTGAATAATTTTATTACTATTCCAGATATCACCGGTCTCTTCTACAAACAATATTACATATCAACAGATATGTCCGAGTCTTCGCTTCGTAGGACTAAAATTGGTTTGCTCGAATTTACATATATAGCCCTAGGTGGGTAAGAACCTCAGAAATTTGAATAGAAATTATTGCGAAAAAAACGTGTCGACGCGTTTTATAACAAAAACTCGATTGGAATAACCACCATATGCTTCAGAAATAAAACTATTAAATTTTTGATACATTTTTGCATGCTATAAAAATCGTTGCGGGCACGAAAATCTTTTGGGGCAATTTATTTACGCAATCAAATGATAAATTATTAACGCAATCCATATAATGTTATTACTGGTTATAGTGTTTAGCGCCATTTATGTTTGGTTTGGTTTTATTGACTCAATGGACATACATAATTTTATAAACCGCACATTTGTTAAACTGTGGCTCCAAAATATTATGATTAATCCTGTTGGCGTTTGCGTTGATTTGTAGAAAATAATTTAGACCTGTATTTCCAGTATTACAAAAAAAATAGTGCGGATAGAATGAAACAAGGTTTTAAGCTGTAGAAATGAAATGAATGTTCAATTAAAAAGCTTTCAAGATAATTTGAAACATTTGTATTTTACTATTCACCCATCGATGCATCCTTCGGCTTTTATGACAGATTCTATCATTCAAATTCAATTTTTATGATATATTCAATATAATGTAATGTCACTTTAAGTAGTGCATGTTCTGTGCGATATGTATTAGAAAAATGTTCAGTCAACATGAGTTGGATACATAATGTAATACCACTTTTGATGTGATGAATAAGCTCTTAATAATATGTATTTTTATATTTTGCTCAGCAAGTTAGTTACTCTGACACAAATCGAGCCAGGTTTAGAATTGAATTTATATCACAGATATTTAAGAACATTTTTTAACCTTTGATGATTTTTGTAGCCAAGTTGTTTGATATTGCTATAATACCTAAATTTCATATGATTTTAATACTTAGCAAAATGTTCAAGCTTGCAAAGCAATTTTAAAGATTTAAAGATATCCTAAATCCCGAATTTCCAGACCGAACACCTAATATTGTAATGTACTTCCCGGCGATGCAATATCTATGCAGAACAGCTCGGCGGCGGTGGAGAAATTCTTCAATGTATTCTAATGGGCGCCCGTAGAGAGAGAAAAGGAAATTACTTTAATTACCGCAGAAATTAACACGTACAAGAGCGCTCTTATAAATTTATTACTTGGTTCGAGGTTTACATAGATTTGCAATGACGTTATTTTCGAACCGTTTATTTTAGCGAAATTTGTTACTCGACTAACTTTCTGTTGCTTATGACGAAAATTGCCACGATCGAAGTAGGTCAGTTGAATTCAGATAATTGAAAATGGGATCAATGATGAATTTGGGTTAATATTTAATATAATAATATTTGAATAGTCTGTGCATTTATTTAACATTAAATGACAAGTAAAAACTTGCCAAAGTTTTATGCAAATGCAAAAAAAATCATTATTCATTTAACTCAATTAATGGTAAAACGTACATCCAATCCTTTTCTACTTTATTTTAGTACAATTCTCCTCTCCGTGGCTTTCTGTTGTAACATTTGATTAAATTTGTCTTTGAAGAATTATATTGCTCAAAATAATAAAATATAGAAAAATCGTACCAAATTATATTCTTTACCATAAGAATAAAATGTGAAGGCAATCTTATTGAAATCATCAAACTATTTATTTTGAAATAAAAAATTAATCTATCTCTATAAGAAAATAATTTACTTAATATACATTGCAAAACAATGCCGAGAAAAAGTATTTGATAAATTTAGCTATATTATAAATTTGATAAATATGAAAATAAAAGATAAAAGATAATTGTTGAACACTGTTGATATTGACAATCATATTATATCACTTATAATCACTTTGTTTAATAATTACTGGGTCTTGAAAATAAATCATTTAGAAAAATCTAATTACATTTTTAATATTTTTTTAATAAAATTTCATAACATTTTTATAATGTTGTGTTGCATATCAAACAATTTATACCAACAAAAATTTTATTTTGAAACCAACCAATTATTTTAAATAAATGTCTATTAACAAGTAGGTTAATGGGTAAACTATATACATATACATATATATATATATACATACATGTATATATATATATATATATTCATGAAAAGTCAATAATTTGAGTATAATACCTACATAATTTTCCATTGTATTTAAGGTTAAACAAATATAGACAAAATGGAATGAATAATTCATGCAAATTGAACACATCTATTGATGTAAACATAGTGTGGTATAATTTCCTAATTAGACAAATATTTGATCACATATATATATATAAATATATATATATATTTATATATGTGTGTGTGTCTGTGTATATATATATATATATATATATATATATATATATATATATATATATATATATTTGTCAAGGCAACAGACACGAACAAAATAGAATTATGAGATTAGATTATACCTAATTTATATTTGAATATAACTTTTTTCATTTCTTATCAAACACGAAAGCCTGAAGTCGATATCGAACTTCATAAATATGCTCGTAGGGTATTTTGAATAATGTAACAGTCGTAATATAATTGCATAATCAAAGAAATTATGGTAAATAAAATGCGATGATATTTTTCATTGCACGCCATTCGAAGAATTTGTTTAATTTATAATTAGGTCGTTGATCAAACATGAAACAGGATGAAAAACTTAGCACATTTCTATAAACTAAGAAATTTGTAATGTCAAATAGTTTTTAATTTTCTGAAATTGGTATAGCCATTGTAAGAAAATAAATTTGAGCCCACATACATAATTCAGACAAATAATTTAGAATTACTTGAAACTTCACGACAGCATAAGTGGGATTTTCTGGATTCTGTATTTGAAAGTTAAAATATATGCAAAATCATTTTAAATATTTGAAAATGTTAATGATAACAAAATCAACTACGTAGAGCTAAATTTGCCCACATTATTATACACTTATTACAGCATTTTAATCAGTTTTTGGTGGACCTTGTCCTCGATTCCATCCCTTTGTTTTGTATCGTTACCCATTTGATAGAGGTATCATCTCTTGGCAAACAATAATGAGGAACGTCTATCAAGGAACCTTAATGCACAATGTATGTTGATGCAGATAGCAATTTGAATATTGATAGGTCAATAAGTGCAGTTGCATACAAGTTAGATTGGTTGCTCAGATGCATCGCAGTTTCATCTAGTTTATATGTTATTTCATTACATTGTTATATGGTGAACGGGACAAGTAAACTTGATGCAGGGTTTTATATATATATATATATATATATATATATATATATATAATTATAAATATAAATATTTATATTATTATACATGGTGTCCCAGAACCCAACGTCAAGCCAAAACGGAGAGATGGTATTGATCGTAATGGACTTTAGCAATTTTTCATATTGTGTTCGGAATGTTATTAATTTATATATTATTTTTATAATCGCAACTATCCTGAAAAAAAAACTAGAAAAAAAACATCTCACCTAGTTCGAGAATTATGAGCTTTTAAGTGCAACCTAGAGCTCTCATAAAAATGTGACCATTTTCCGGTTACTGTGTGGTTAATGATCATTAATTTTGATTATTTAAACTTTGAACCTTACCATAAAGTTGCCAATTGTGAAAATTACTCGACTTTGAGAAGCTCTATTTTAGAATTTAAAACAAGAAACTAAAGTGTGTTGGCAATACCATGAAACGTTGGTGCATTCAATCATGATCGTATACTAAAATAGTAAATAGTAAAATGGTAATAATACTCATAATTTTCTAATGGAAAATAAAGTAAAAAATAAAAACCAAAAATATATGTTTCTAAATGGGAGACGATTCGGAGCTTGAGAGTTACTTACAAAAATTCCAAAATTTCAAATATGTACAGTTTTCATTTAATAAAATATATATTGACAGATATTTAATTTATGTTATTAAATATTAAAAAATCAATAAAATAGTTTCAAATTTATCTTGCAATTAGTAATTTGCAATTTATTTCCTCTGTCATTTCACATTTTGTATTCTGGCTAATTTATTATAAACATCAAAATGTTCATTTTAAATATGTATGACATTTACCTATAAATAACTCATTTCTCTTTCCCTATAAATAACTCATTTCAGTATTCGTTTTCCATTTGTTAAATATAAACAAATCATCAATTCATTCATCATGAACTGATGTTGGATAAAAATACTTTTTATATATTGACAAAAAATATACAAAATTAAATTGTACGTGGAAAAATATCTCAAAACGTTTATAGAAGACATTTCGGTTTTAGAATGTAACTTATATTTTCAAAGGTTACGTCATGATTAAAGTAAACACCCATTCAAAAAATAACTCTCATTTGAAATAAATTGTTATATATACAAGAGTATATAGTATATAATGTGAAAACATATAAATCTCACCAAAATTTCAAGAAAATGATATAAATCTTCATTTAATTAAAAACGGCCCTATGTTCTAATTTTATTAGACTGATTTAATGAATTGCATTTAAAGTGACAATACTTCTGACCTATCGATATGTAAATGTTTTACTTTAAATTTTTATTTTAATGTATTTTAAAAAAAAATAAATCATTTTCAGTATGTCTTACATTTTCTAAATATATAAATTGTATTTACATTCCATTACTTTCTGTTGAAAACAAATGTCTCCTCGTGAGTGCTCATTTATGTACCGCATTAAGTATTTGGTCATTACGATAATATATGACTTTTGTCACGAAAAATAGCTCCAAAATCTAGACGTCTGTAAAAAAGGCGCTGATATAATCGGAACTTATCACAAATGTAAAAAAAAATATTTCAGTTTAGACAGTGACGTGTTTTGACTGCGTGTCATGAATTCATTTGTAATATGGAAACGCCAACGATATGCAAATTATACGGGAAAACTTTTCTGTTTTCTTGTTCTACGTGTGCGTTGATATAGACAAATATATGTATAATAATAAGTTTCCTTCGCTAAGCTTCTGAAATTTTGTTGCCTGATTTTCTGTCCTTGACAAGTAGTTTTGGTTAGTATTTCTGATATGGTCATAAATGCCAAAATTTACATCTAATACATAGCTTTGTTTCGGGCTTTTAGGTAATTTGTATAATACCTAAGCTTCCAAATATAATTTGCATATATGCTCATCGCGGTGCGATGATTATGAACGTAGAAACTAGTACAAGGTTTTATACCCAGCTCGGTCAGCTCGTCATCAGGCAGCATAATATGGAATTTTCACTTGAGGTTATATATTTTACATTTTCATTCTTGCCGCAAAGAATAATGATGTACACGCACTGAATTTCACCATTGAATCAAAAATTGCTGGCGATTTGGTGATATACCAATGATTCCGACTGGTCTTCCATTTGACTTCAAACGATTGCATTTTCCAGTTCGCCTTGCGTTCGCAATAACAAGTCGCAAGGCCAATCGCTTAGTGTTTGCGGGATAAATTTCAGATAGATTATTTAAAAAATCATTGTTTTTCACATGGGCAGTTATACGTTGCCTGTTCACTTTGGGAAATCATTTGCTTTGTTTGTGTTAACGTCAGACCAAAAAACAAAAAATGTGCTTTACCAAACAGCACTTCAATGAAACGGATAATTTGCGGATTCACTTTCATTTACTTAGAGAAGTTCAACTAAAAAACACTTCATTTTTGTAATCGAAATAAATTCATTACTGTTGTGTAAAAAAATCAAATTTTTCCTTTTCAAATGTAAAACAAACAAAAAATTTCTTCATCTTAGTCACGAAACCACCTGGTGACGAAGCGGAGTTTGCCGGGCTGGCTAGTATTCCAATAAAAATGTTAGTGTTTTACAGATATTGTTAATAACAAGTTCTAATCACTTCTACTGCTTCTACTACTCTTGAATTACAAGGGATGTAGATAATCCCTTATATATAAGATATATATAGACATATTACCTATACAATGCTCAGATATAACAATAATCATGATTTTATAATCAAGAAATATTTTTATTACATCAATCCTGTTTCCAAGTACAAAACTTTTCAAATCCAAATTTTTCCTAAACTTTTTATACTCGAAGAAGCAAAAACTCGTATTTTAACGATTTCATGCGATGTTTTTAATCCTCGTGCAAATATAATTCTGTTTTATCCGCTTTCATTTCGAACTCATCGCGAATAGAATTAATGTCTTCTTATACTAAAGAGGCGATGTCATTTCTTATTTATGAAATCTGTGTGATATATAGTAATTGAGCATGAACAGAGTAATGTATGTGAAATATTTTCTGTGTGTTACTAAATATACATAAGACACATTAGAATTCTTATGGCAAATTTTGGGAAGTACTAATTACATATTGGAGCTAAATAACGTCAGTTTAAAATTCATTTGACAGAGAATGCTCATTTCACAACACAAAATTTAAGTTAATTATTAAGCATATTGCAAAAGCTTACAATACTATTTGCAGTAAAACATAATACAAAGAATCTTTAAATTGACATCATTTAATACATTTTAATTAAAAATCTACCAATTAGTTAAGTGGAAGAATCGTCTCCCTATCCATTACTCTAAGTCATTTGCAGAAGTGCATACAACACGACGACACACAGTATAAGGAGAAAATTTAGTTTTAAAAGATTTATTTCCGTTTTATTCTGTTCCTGAAGTCAAGTCCGAACTTCTGACAGCTTCAAATGCTACTGACAACTTATATATCGTCGATTGAATGTAATACACATTGATAAAAGCATAATGCCGAATATAAATGTATAATAAAATATTCGAGAAGCGTTTTATGAAATTTTCAAGCGATTCTGAGAGATTTTGACACGTTAAGATTATAGATAGAAGTTGGTAATATTATGTTTACAAATATGAGAAGCACATGTGATGGAAGATGGGACATGGGATTTGTGATTTGTGTTTGACAGGTTTATGAATCGTAATAAATTAAGGAATTTGATGATCCAAATCTTAGAGAGAGACATTTTAATTAAAAAAGTTTATATAAAATTATTAATAAATATGTAGCAATTCAATAATTTGTTTATTTAAAAACAAAAAATATGTTTGAAAGTAACTCCTCATATAATTAAATTTATATAATGACAGAGTAACTCCCTCAGTTTTCGTTCATTTTGTATATTAGCAACAAGATCGAGAAAAATTTTAGTAAAAAAATATTTGAAAAAAATACTGCAAAATTACTTTATTTCTCTTTCAATTAAATGTTTTTAAAATGATAGTGAGTGTCTAGTCTTAATACTTCTACATGTGGTATGTAACACGTTTCAATAAAATTAAATTTTTACAACATGATAGGAACAGTCAGTTTATACTATTTCCTCATTTTGTTTATATACATTTGACACTCATCAAGTTGGTGAAATACGAAAAATTATTTCAAATATATATTTTGTAAAAATTTATGTATTAAAAAAAACAAGTAGAAAAGTGTTAAAGTATATTGAAATCTCATCATTTTTAAAAGTCATGACGATATAGTGTTTTTATAATTCCTCTATGATGTTGACTTTTTTTGCCAAATTTCTTTCATAAATTTCCCAATTGGTAACATCGTACGAAGAAAGGCAAAGTGCAAAAAGCGTTAACCAAGAACCACGTCAACGTCGCCAATGGAAATGTATGAAACTATTAAAATCTGATCATATATAAAAGTAATGTCATGACAATATAGAGTTTTTATAAATTTTCATCGATGTTGACTCTAATTATCACATTTTTCTCAAAAATTTTTCCATTGGTGACCTCATACGAAGCAACGCAAATTGCAAGAAGCGTTGACCAAGAATCACGTCGGAGTCACAAATGTGAAAATTTATTTATTAAAAACAGACTTTGTGGAAATAATCAATTATAAAAATCGATATGTCATGACCCTATAGTGTTTTTATGATTCATCATCGATGTTGGCTTTACTTGCTACAATTTCTCTCACGAATTTCCACATTGGTGACCTAGAGACGAAGAAACGCAAATTGCCATAAGGGTTGACCAAGAATCACGTCGGTGTCACCAATGTGAAAATTAGACTTATTTATTTATTAAAAGTAGACTTTGGAGAAATGTATAAAACCATTAAAATCTGATGATTTATGAAAATCGACTAGTCATGACAAAAAATTTACACAAATTAAATGTTAATAAAATGAAGACAACGGACAAATTCTTACTTCTTCTCAATACGTACATGAAAAATGGAAGACCGCATGCAAATGCTAATATAATAATAGAAGCAGTCGACTACTAACTTTGTTGGAAAATCGGTAGCGAAATTGCGGAAAAACATTTTTCACGCCCAAACAATTAAATGTGTATATAATGACAGAAACAGTCAACTCCTCGCTTCATATTCATTTCATACACGGGAATTAATTCAAAGCCGTCGCGTCGTTTATAAGCAACTTGTACGAAGGCAATAAATTATCCTGACTGCACCGCCTAACAGAATAACTTATAGTTGATATACGTAAGCTCGGCGCGAGTTACACATATCCTTCATCCGTCGCTTGTGCATTTACCTTTATGTTCCGTTCAGATCCCACGTATTTCACATTTAAAGTCTTTCAATTTACAAAATGTGTGCATAATTTATGGATGCATTCTACGTTTGAACAGTTTTAAAGTAATTATGCTCGCACGAATGAATTCGAATTGCGGTCCGAGAGCGTTGTACCTACCATAGACTGCTGTTGCTGTGCATATATACTTTAAGCAGTGTAATGAAAATGTGTTTAACAATGCTCTACTGTAAATGTTATTGTTTACTTTGATGCATATAAAAAATAGTCGTTTGATAGAAGACTACTTTGAAATTTATACACAGTCAGTTTTAATTGCAAAGGTACTGAAATCAATACTGATGATTATTGATCATAACTGATTAATTGATTAGTGAAGGGATATTACTTGTTTTCTCTTATTTTTGAACATCTAACAGATTTTCATAACCATATTTAGATTATATTGAAAACATATCCAGATCTATATTTTTAAGTGAACATGAATATAAAAACCGCTCGATATCAGGTTATCCGCATATATAATTCACCTTTCATGAGCTTACTTCAAGTTAGATACACCTCAGAAATGTGAGTCCTTGGAATTTTGTCTTCTAAAACGAGATAGAAGGCAAACTTATCATTAGAAAAACGTACCGTTTGGTATTTCTTGTTTTCAAAAATTATTATTTGTAATAATGATAATAAAACTATCAAATAAATTAAACGATAAATAGTAGTATGAAATATTTTATTATAAATGATTTTCACTATTTTTAGTTTATATTTATGCTTTTTGACATGAAAACTATTATTGTGATTGATGTGGAGTGAAAAAAAGAATTATAAAATATAAATGATGTGAATAAGAATTTCAGAGTATGAATTTTATTATTTATTATTAGAAAATTTTTCGAGCAATCTCCTTAATCATGGATAACTTCATATTATGTTTATTTTTTTTACATTTACGTAAAAATTTTCATTTCTCCCATATGTTGTACGAATTTATTATATATGTATGTGCATTCGTGTGTGAGAACATGTATATTTACTTATGAAATTAAATTGCGCTCCGATATAAATCACGACGAGCGGTTCCGTTGTTGCCTAACAAAATGTCGAAATAAAAAATGAGTTATATAACATAAAACAATGCAGAAACATTGTTAAACGAAATAAATTGCGATGAAAAAGATATTATTTATTAATTATCACGCCCGCTTAGTACGCCGCGAGGTCAACTGAACTATGATATTTAGTTTTTTCCATAATATTTTTTGATGAATACTGTGAAAAACTATTTTATTGCATCGATAAAACGTTTTGTGTTTGAATTGGCACTAATACTATCGTAACAGATAAATAAAAAACAATTTATATCAAACTCGCAATAATAAGTCATTTATTTACATCAAACATCAAATTTTGAGAAAAATTACTAGGCCTAGAAATCAATAAATAAACTCATTATCACCAGGAAAAAAATGTTAATATTTTTTTGCCATCCCACAACCACTAGATTATCTGATTAATAGAATGAAAAAAAAATTGAAGATCTAAACATATTGTAATTTTTTTTTCTAGGTGCATTCTCAAAAATTACGAATAGCTCATAAGGATTAATCAATGCTACAATTATCCTCATCAATATTATTTTCTGCCATCTCATGTACATAAGTAATTACATTAGATGCTCCAACAATGAGTACTTGACTATGCGCGCCTTGTAACACATTACAGTTTCGAAGTCGAACTCGGTCGAGGCAAGTCGGACCAAAGTTCTGGTTTGTCGACAATTTCTATTTGATTGCTAGTACAATCTCATTTAGTTTGAGTTAGTTTAATATTATTGTAGATGTATATATTCAACAATGGAGAGAAAGCCCCTGCAAACCGTATCAAGACCGACGGTGGAGAGTCCTATACAACGATAGAGAGAGTACGTCTAAATATAATCCTTTATGTGCAAGATGTACAGCAAACGGCACTGCGAACCTATAGTCTAGAATTTAATGATTGACATTACAAACTTTGATGCTCGAGTTTCTACAAACAAGGGTTTATATTAATCAGATGGTCTTTTGCTCGCGCCGGTGATATATACGACTGATTCATTTACGAGATTAATTCCAGAATAAATTCTCATCTCATAGCTCGAGAGCATGATTTAATATTTTAATTGACATTTATAATTAGAACGGATTAATAAGGAAGGTTATTATGACAAATATTGAAGAATTTATAATACACATTCAGGTAAATGAAAAATGGTTGATCAATGAAGTGTATGTACTACTTTTAAAAATAGTATTAAAACGTTTTCAAAGGTTTCCTATACTTTATGCTTATGCAATATGTCGATTTATTAATTATTGACTCAAATTACTAATGAGAAAAGTAAATAGTACAGATGATTAGAAAATTTGACCCTGCAACCACAAGATTGCAGGATTTTGTAGGATGGGTTTATTACATATTCCTTCTAAGTAAACCGAAAATGTTTCCTCGTGCTTCTAAAATCTGTCAAGTTGAGGAATTTAATGTGATAACATAACCATAGAAATATAAGTTCGTTTTAGATCTTCGATATCAATTTATGCTGTATCATATACAGTAATCAAATTCGTGCATCCATAACTAGTTGCAAAAGTTTCTATGCATTTGAGAAGTTTCATAAATCCTTTGGAAACGGATTTCTTGCACAGAACACAGCGTTGACACACATCGAAAGGTATTAGTAAGCCGTTCAGAAACTTGATCCATACATTATATTTTTTTATTTGCCTCTTAGTTCCAGAGAATATCTTCAACTCGGTATCACTTTCAAGACTTTATATACAAATTGAAAGTTTTACTTTGCGAATGTTCAAGTATAGGAACGAGAATACGTCATAAGAGTTTATTTAAAGTCGGGTCTGAATTTAAATTAGGATTATGCACGGCGGCGATGCGGTACGACGATATTGCGCTTCGTTCTATTTCTCGAAGAAAAATTTTATTTCTCGTTTGGCGTTCGAAATGAAAGCTCTCGTGGATTATTCTGAGAATATGAATTCGTTCAATGTATGATAAATGGATTGGATGAAGCAGGTCGGTAACCGTCGAACAAGATCCAGAGTAATAAAAATATACAGCGATTCAATTCGAATGATTAATTCGAACATATAAAACATACATCCGATCAATTGAGATTTTTAAGAGAGTTTTATAGTTTTCAGTCAAGACAAAAAAGTTGAGGTTGATCACAAAGGAATTGTCCTATTTTTTGATGATGTTGCTTGGAAGATGCCAAAAAATCAACGTTACAAAATGAACAATGCATTACACAATAAAGCTGTCTAACAAACGCATAAGCACTAACTTAGTTGCCAACTTAATATTAAAGCTCGTATGTTTAGTAATTCAATTTAGTAACAATAAAGTAACAGATGAATGTACAAACAAAACAGTTATATAAAGAGCAAATTGAACGATTCCGTAATAATTAGGTATTTGAATATCTTTTCCCTTTGTTCGTCATCATAATTGAGTTGTATTTCAAATATGCCAATAATCAATACCTGAGCCTTTGTATCTCTCCATCACAAATTATGTAGAGAGATCTGACATTATAATCTTTTGTATTGGCGGATGTATATGAAGAAATATCAAGGGATCGCAACCCTTCGCTTTGTTGGGATAAATATTTCACAACACAGGAATTATTAATTATTGACATATTGTAACAATAAGCTTTTGTTACAGTGGATCCTCGTCTGACCTAGAATCACTGTGTGCCCTTTGCCCCAAATAAATAGCACAAGATCGTTAACAACGAGCACAGGCCTCAGCCTCAGTTTGAGATCGGGTCATTCATTAATTTTCAAATAGAGAGATTATATTCATCAGATTTATTCATATGAGATTAGTTAGTTATGGACAGACTAAATCTGGATTTAAAAACAAAAACTCTCATAATTATTCGCCTTGTACTATTATTTTTAAAAAAATCTCAATCGAACCGTATGCTTCCATTTACAACAGTAAAATTTTCTATTCCTACTTTTTCTCGTGTTTTACTCTGTTCGATAATGTAAAAAATGTTATTAAAAATGAACATAAAACATAATGATATAAAAGAAACAAATACAAGTCATTAATGATAGATATTATATGTAGTTGCAATGGAAAAAATGCTGAATATCTGAATATATTTATCATGATCAGGGAAAACAGGCGGAAAACAACTGCGAGGAAAATATACATAGAAACTGGTTTTGTAATATAGTAAAGAATTGTATGTAGTAGATTTATATATAATTTTCAACCAAGGTTATAAATATCAAATAATAAAATAATTATAAAAATGTATCAGTTCGCACTCTTATAAGAGTTTTAGGAAATAAAAACATAATTATTTGTGACAGTAAATAGGAATTATTATTTGTGTAAACATCAATTTTCTGCTGTCATATTTAAATCCATATAACATGTGAATCAGTGAAAAAAATTATTAATACTGATAATGCAAAATAAATGTAATAATAATATAGATATAATATTTTTTTAAAAATACCACGTTGATAAAAATATGATATTTAATATAACTTTTGAGATTTTTTAATGAGTTATTAAATTTCTACATATAATTGAAAAGTTATGTGTTAAAATAAAATTAAAATGTAGCTTTATTTTATAAAGCTATGTTTAAAATATAAATAAATTATAATACAGACTTTTAAGAAAAAATATAATCCTGCAGAAATAAACATAATCCTGAAAACTTTTTCAGAAAATTTTCACAAGGCAAAGAAGCGCAACGAAGTATTCATTTCAAACGTCAATCATAAAATACACAAAAAGATTCAAACATTACATAGAGACTGCAATAAAAATAAAAGAAATGTGAAATGTTATTAAAGAAACCGTATCTAGTCTACAAAAAAGCCTATACTTAGTTGAATTTTTTTTAACTTAGCCCAATAAAAAGAAAAATATAATTAGAAACTCTAGATTACATAAATCTAGACATTGAATTTTCGTGGAGACCATCATAGGGCAACGATATGGTATTTACAACATCGAAATGTGTAATGTTAGTATGAAAATGAATATGTGAAACTAAAAATATCATTAATTTCTCTAATTGTAATCTAAATAATTGATCTATAACCTAATAAAATCTCAATATTGAATAAATTGAAATATTAATCTAATAAAATCTAAATATTGAATTTTTGCGGAGACCATCATAGGGCAACTATATGGTCTTTTTATACCTCGAAATGTGTAATGTTTGTTTGAAAATAAATATATGATCTAACAAGCCCTTAATTTTTCTTATTGTAATCCATAACACATTTCCTCTTCTATTATTTTTCAAAAGGTGTTAAATCCACAAGTCATAACCTTTAGCCTGTATCACTTTCAGAAATAATAATACGCAATTAACATGCAAAATATTGACAACATGTAATTAATCTCAACTTTACAAAAAATGTATCTCATACTGTACTTAAAAAAATATAATAAAAGAGTTACTTGAAATCTAAATATTAAATCCTGGTGGCTTTTCATATACAGAAAATATGTTGGGGCAGTCTATAAATGCACGTGAGAACTTTCTCCTCACATCAATTTCCATGATTGAAATCCATATAGGATTTTTCTCATCGTGCGGGCTTTCCTTTTCTAAAACGTGTTAAGTCCACACGTCATAAGCAAAACCTTTAGCCTCTATATTATACTTCAGAGCAACTCGGCGAGGGTTAAAAGTAATGAGCCATTAAATTGACTATGCTATTCATACACCGTGGCCCGGATCCGTGGGTATATGATGTATAGGTTTCGAGTCTCTTACTCGATCCTCGGCTACGGTTCTACAATGGATCTACGGAAGGACTACGAAACGTACTCCGGTACGAGTGCGTAGCCGAAACAAGGACAAGTTCTACGAAATTTGATTTATGGGATCATTGTTGTGCCAGGGTGAATAAAAATATGGAACGTATGAGAAGTGAAAGTAATTTCAACTAATAATTGTCACAATTTATAATTTTAGAGATGTGAAATTCTAAATGCTTCATGTTTTTGGTTGCATGTTCGAAATCCTGTAAACTAGGCGGCGATGAAGCCTTAAACTAGTCGATGAAAAATTTTTTGAACGAGGTAAAGAACGTCTTTAGAAGAGGTTGGTGAAACATTACTGTCATGAAAAACTATATCTTGTTTAAAATAAAAAAAAGAAGTTCCACAAGATTTCATTAATGGGATCATTGTTGTACTGGGGTGAAGAAAAATATGGAATTCCCGAGAAATGAACGCAATTATAGTTAGTCTCCATGTTGAACATGGAAACAAGGACAAGTTCTACGAAATTTAATCAATGATATCAATGTTGTCCTATGTTGAATATAAATATAGAACTTATAAAACATAAAGGGTAATTTTTAGTTAATTTGCACAGTTATTTGTTTCCGCAATTCCTAAAGTATTTTTGAATAGTGAATGAAAAAAACATAAACATTTTATAATGAATGTAATGAAAATAAAAAATAGTACAATATTGTTGAAGAAACTAGGATCTAGTAGCAAGGATTTAGTGGGATTTGATCAAAATTGAGTTTGATAAGAAAAACTAACTTCACTCTTGAAAATATTAATATTCATCACATATAATATACTGACAATACGTAATAAATTTCGAATTGACAAAAAAGCCCTAAAAATCGAAATCCAGAGAAAATAAATTCATCGAAAATAGAAGATATTAAAGAGAGTATTGAGATTATCAACCGAAGTATATAATAAGCATTAAAATACAAAACAACAAATATTTTGAAAGAACTAATGTTTAAACATGTAAAAATACTAATCTAAGTAATATTCATTAGTATTGGTTATGGTTTAAAATGAAATCATAAACCGAGACACTTTTTGTGAGAATTTGATAAATTTTTATAAGTTTTTAAGTTTCTCAGAAAAAGACTACGTGAGAATAAAATTATCTGGTAATCTGGTAATAGAATTATTAATAAATAAATAAGTATAATAATATGTAGTTTTCATCGGGATTAGGTAATAGACACAGTTTCCAAAATATCTTTTAGGACATAAATTGAGTGTCATGTTAATTTTATTCCAAAATCTATTTATTTGGCTTCTTATAAAATATTTCTTCAACCTGTATTAATTCTATCAAGATAAATCTGTTAGTATTATTAATTCTATAAGATAAATTTATATTATATCAGTCTATTATATATATATATATATATATATATATATTATATATATCAAAGTTTTATCTGGTGCAAAAATGTAAACAACATACTGTGTACTTGCTGAGCTGATCACATTCTAATAGATCAGCTCTTCTATAAATATATAGTTAAAAATAGTATCAAAGAATAATCTCATCCTTCAAAAGAAACTCAAGCAGAATCGTTTTATATTTTATATCGTCTCTCTTTAGATAATACGCGCGATATCCTCTTGTCATGGATATTCGCGATTTTAAAACCTTCGAATCCACCTTGATGGATTTTAGATATAACGCTACATTTCATTGGAGGATCCTAACGAAATCAGTCTGAAAAACGGCTTTACACTAGAGTTTCTTTTGAAACAAGCAAACGTCTTAGATCTTTCTTAATACCGAAATAAAACCGGTATAAATGTCTTCGAATATAATACAATTTAACTGTTCGAACAGTTTCTGCAATTTTGGATAATAGAGTTGAAAGAAGACATAAAAATTTCAAAATTAATTTATCACAATTAAAATAAATTTATAATAACTAGCAAACCCACGAACTCCGTTTCGCCACCAGATAAAATTTGTGAGAAAGATTAAGAAATTGTTTGTTTTATATTTGAAAAGGAAAAATGTGATTCTATTACACAACAGCAATGAATTTATTTCGATTACAAAAATAAAGTGTTTTTTAGTTGAATTTCTCTAGATAAATGAAAGTGAATCCGCAAATTATCCGTTTCATTGAAGTGCTCTTTGGTAAACCACATTTTTTGTTTTCTGGTGTGACGTTAACACAAACAAATCGGATGGTTTTTCAACTCGTGAGTAGGCAACTGCCCATGTGAAAAACAATGATTTTCTAAATAATCTATTTGAAATTTATTCCGTAAACACTAAGCGATTGGCCTTGCGACTTGTTATTGCAAACGCGAGGCAAACTGGAAATTGCAATCGTTTAAGTCAGACGTAAGACCAGTCGGAATCATTGGTATGTCACCAAATCGCCAGCAATTTTTGATTGAATGGTGAAATTCAGTGCGTGTACATCATTATTCTTTGCGACAAGAATTGCTTGTTGACTTACCCAAGCATAATTCTAATAATCCTCACTAATGTCATTACTCGAATTTTTAATTACGGTGCGTGAAGTTCCAGCGATTTGCATTAAAGCACGATATCATGCACTACTAATTTTCTTAGCTAAAAACCTTGGAGCCCGAGACCTTTCCAACAAATGCAAAATTGTCGAAATCGGTTCGTGCGTTCTGGAGTTATATCGTCAGGAAGGAAAACCCGACTTATTTTTATATATATGTAGATTAAATTGCCACTTGCTTAATAGAAACGTGACGTATTCAGATTTTTTCAGAACGTAAATTAATGATAAGCAGAATTTCTATGAGACTTTAATGTCTCTTAGTGCAATGTATAACAATAAATAGTTTAACCGACTAGTGTAACGGAATGTTGAAACGCTTTTGGTATTTCTGCTATGCCAATTCTATTTCTCAAATAAATACGAAAACATATTTCTTCATCCTACGTATAAGTTTTTATATAAAAATATATAATATAATTTGACCGAATATGATCATATCAGCACTTTCGGTATCCATTTCTGGTCCCTTTGCGCATTTGTGCTACATATGTATGAACAGTATTTACATATATACATAGACAGAAGTTGGTCGCGGCATATCTGATGATAAAAAACGAGATCACAGGAATGCGTGTCCGCAGATCGGCCCCACGCATGCTTTTTATATTTGAATATTTCTCAGGCTGCCCGAGAAAAGCGAGGGATGATAAGCCCGTTTGATAACTGACAAATTGTTTTCTTTTATCTTTTGTAGAACTCGAATTGAATGCTCTTATTCTGCATATTTAATTAGAATTTACAATGAATATAAACTTGGTTTTCAATGTAATCGGTTAGAAAAATCGAGAAATAAAATTGGAAAAAAAAATATAGATAAAAAATATTAAAACTCCCATTTTATGATAACTTACAAATTGTATTTTTAACTGAAAATTTTTTTGCCAAAACAATTTCATCTTTTAGCAATTTTTTTTCGTGCATATATCAAATGGAAGTCAGAACAACTATATTCTATAAGTCATTGGAATATAATTTTGACCTCTAAATAAGCAAATTTGAAAGAAGATTCTTACAAATCTAAGAACAAATAATTTTCATTACGAATTCTTATTTAATGATTTTTTAATATAGGAGCACACAAGCACACACACATAAACACACTTAGCTACTTTTTCTGGTTAAGGAGTAAAACGATTAAAAATGACTCAAATATCAAATCAGATTTTTATGCACAAACCTTTTCCTTGAGAATTGGATTTGGTAAAAAACTAACCTTTATATAAGGTTTTCAAAAAATTGGTTCTAACATAGAAATTTAATTCTTTCTTAATCAAAAACTCACACCAGGATATATTACTTAAAAATATGAGCTAAAATTTTGAATGTAAACTGCAAATTCTGTCATATCAAATTTCAGTTGTTTATAAATCTAATTTTATAAAGATTCAATTTGTATCCATCTGCATAAAGAATTAGAGTTGTTTTTTTATATAACTTTGCGAAGATTTCTTGTGAAGAAGTTTATCTGCATAAATTAATAATATTCAAGAAGCAGGTCATCAGCAAATTATATGGTTAAAAGAAATTATATTGAAGCACACGAACAAACGTACATACACCCACCCAGCTGCTTTTTCTGATTAAGGAGTAAAACGGTAAAAATGACTTAAATATCAAGACTATTCAGAATTACTTGAATCTTCGAGAAAACATAATAATAGCAAATCGAATTTTTAGGCATAAACCACCTTCTTCTTCACGATTTTAACTTAGTGAGCAACTAACCTTTGTATAAGGTATTTGAAAAATTGATACTAAAATGAAAATTTACATCTTTCTTAATCAAAAACCCTCATCGAGATATACATATTACTTAAAAATTGTGATGGAAATAGAAAAATATTAGCAAAAATAAAGTTTTGGACATGAACTTTAATTATAACATAATAAATTTAACGAGGATTTAGTTTGTATCTATCTCCATGAAAAATAAATTAAAGTTGTTTTTATCTAATTTTGTAAAGATTTCTTTCCATTCTATTCTATCTGCATAAAATAATCATTTTCAAGAAGCAGGTCATCAGCAAATAAATTCACAATTTGCGGAGTACTTGAATACTGAAGTAGTAAAATATTTGATTACGAAAAACTTTTCTCGCGCCGTTGTTATAAATTTTTAATATTCCTCTGTGACGCGTTCCCAGGCCGTTGCACACTGTGTTTGTTTAGTGCGATATTATTCGTATTCATGTACTGTATATTTTTTCCATTTTTGTAGCTCATAACAGCGCTATTCAAACTACAGCGGTTTGCTTTCAGAATTATTGCAGTAATGTATTACATAAAACTTTCAAACTGAAATTCTCAATATGAAATTCAAATAGAAACATTGGAGGGGTAATTATATTCCCTGTGGAAATGTCTTTTCGAAGTCGCAGGTGATTTGTAGTACATATAGAACAAGAAAAAGTTCAAAACTTTTCTGTAAGATAAAATATCAATTCATCAGCGATTTTATCTTCATAATGGCAATTAAACCTTCTTATAACTAATGGTAATTTGTCTGCGTAAAAATACTGAAATACTGTCTTTAAATACGATAGATTAGTTATAAATCAAATTATATAAGTGAAGGGCGAGTGTCACAATCGTTTCTGAGAATGTGGATAGGCGTAACAAGCATACACAACAGATTTGTCACAATCTGTACCCAGCGCACACTTTTTAAAACAAATTATGATTATGACAGCTAAATTATCTAAGCAAAAACTTATTGCTGGTGAGTAACTACTATTTAACTTACAGCAAAATGACAAACAAAGTGTTCTATCAGTATAAAATCAACAGTTGTGTATAAAAAAAAATCGTACATGAATGCTTACATTTGACTCTTTAAAAGCATAGTGGTCTACAGATCGTGACAATTTTACTTAATTTATCTCCTTTTTAGACCCTATCTCAAACCAGTATAGTTTAGCTATTACGACGAGTGTCCCTATTGTACCCTGGCACAACCGTACCCAATTTCCACTACTGCTTGATATCAATGTTTCCGATGTGGGTTTCTAACTCAATATCAGTGGTTTCTAGATCACGTTCTCACCACAGAAACATTGACAGCTCATACAAAAATAAATTGCAAAAATTACAACAGATAGAAAAGTTTGTACTCAATTCTGTCAAGAACTCTAAGGTGGGTGTAAAAAATTTTCAATAAAAAAATATATCTTTTATTTCAATAAAAAAAATATATTCTCTGTATACTTTGGCGACCTGTGCCAAATATTATGTAGTGCAAAACATAAAATAGGTATATGTGAGCCAGCAAGCGCGTTTATAACTAGAACTAGTCGTACAATTCATATGTTATGCATGCATGCCGACACGTAGTGTTAGCAATTTTGCTCATTCTCACCAACCTTTCACCAGGCATGTATTTAATCCTCGCAAATTATAAAATCCTTTAGGAACGCTATATTGTAATCTCTATGCAATCGCAAGGATTACATGATGCAATATGAATAAAATTATTATAGTGACGAGCCTTATAAGATTATCATTTAGGGGATTAATGATAATGGACTCAATTCAAGCCGAAGAAAATTTACGCAGACTAGGTAATAATTATATTTTAATTTCATCTCATATTAGGTAAAACCTTACGTAATATTTTAAAACTGTCATTATAGCAGTCCAGTCATTTTAGTAAGTTCACCTCGGAATTCGAGATACCTAGCTGCAAGCCTGTAAATACTTGTATATTGACACCTAAAAGTTGTCTCAAAACTTACATATGTTGCCTACACTCTACCATATATAGCTTTTGAGACAACTTTTAGATGTCAAACAAGTATTTACATACTTAAAGCTGGGTATCTCAAATTCCGAGATTCTTACCTAATTTAAGCTTAAATGACTGGACTATGATTAGACGTTTTCTTATTGTCACGGTACTGTGTCTATGTTTTTATGAATAACTAATTATCACACGAGTTAACCGAAGCATAGTTGTACCTTATAAATTATTTATTTTGAACAGTGCAACACTGTTTTTCGTCCATCGAACATTTGAGCTTACGAACCGCGCGTATTATATGATATGAACCAACAGCAGCCAGACACGACAGACTTTACGACCCCGTTTCCGACTTAAATAAAAAATAAAATCATTCTCTTGCATGGATGCTCCAGTTCTACTACGAGCACACCAGCATAAAGTACAGTATACACGCATATTATACCAGTAGAGCCGGATTTGCCAGAAACGATTGGAAAGACTCAAATTATATTATATGTACTGTAAGATACTACATAAACGCTATATATATATATATATATATATATATATATACAATAATCTTTTCTATATCTAATATCATATTCGCACATATGTGAGTGATCCTTCTCTAAACCTGCGTACCATCTAAGCAAAAGTTTTCTCATTTTCTGTAACTGTAATTCTCATTTGGCGTAATATATACGGCCATAAACTGTGATTTATTTTTCTTTGGTATATCAAAAGATACTTCATGAATGAGTAATAAAAACGCCTAAAGATCAAATGATATTTATGTATAGATGCCGGAATTCATTATTTGGCTCCGAATTTGGAAATTGGACAGAATAAATTACGTAGTAAAAATTGTATCAACTAATGAAGATCGATGATTTTGTGGAAAATGTTAATAAAGTAAAATTTATTTACTAAAATCAGATTGTAGAAGCTAATATTTAAAGCTAGAACAGATTTGAATTCAAGATTCATGCTAAAACAGTAATTAATAACAATAGCAAAAATATTTTGAAAATTAAATTTTGACATGTTTGTACCAAAAATGATATGGATATTTAGGCATCATTTTAAAAATATAAAATTCTAAAAAAAAATTTTCACGAAATTCTTTATTCTTATAGTTTTTCATCAATCCATTTTAAACCCGTAAATGTTGATTAGAACTACCTCGGGTTTTATAAATTGTGTATCGTAACAACCCTCAAGGGACAGGTCTCCTAATACACATAAGTAGTTGTAAAGTGCCAGGTCAGTGGGTAATAAAAACATGAATACGTGCTGATGGATGGACAGCAGAATCACACATGTAACATACGTTTTTAACAGTTAGAGCGCCGGTACAAAATAATTAAAAAAAGTAACTTCAATTCACGAAAAGATTGTAGATAGTTGTGGATAATCGATCGAGGTCATCAAACTTTTTGTTCTTGGGATGCAAGGGCAGTTTGAAACACAGTCCAATCGATAAATCGTTGATGACAAAATTTATTATAATTTTAGTACATTCATTATATGTATACGTGCCAATGATCCAGTTCACTACAAAAATCTATTCTAATAAAGAACTAGTTTTATGAAAAATCATATGCAAAAATATTTCTGACGCCCATGAAAGCGCATTTATAAAAACCACGAACAAATAAAAAACTTGATAACCTCACTCAAATGTCAATGCATTTTTTTATATGCCAATGAATCTATCCCAAGCTCACTATTTCCTGATCTACCCGATCAATCACTAGTTAAATATAGAAACTTCCCACTCAAATCTCTTTAGATCAAGGTGTTGCACGTAACAGTTTGCACAAAGTCCATTATAAAAGTTTACGAGCTCCTATTCTAACAAACAGGGATGTTTTTGTCCGCTCCGGGATTGAAGCTGCGCTCTAACTAGGCGAACTTTCGGCAGCGTAGCCATTCGTGATCTATTACTGCCGTATCTTATTTCACGCATCATGTACACATGATCATGTGACATGTACACATGATGTGAAGTCATCATTTGACACAGTCCTGTCGGGCCGTGATCCTATTTCGTTGGGTCCCGACGATGGAAATGGTAGTTAATATAGTTAAAGCTATTTTTGGTTTGTAAAGAGGCATCAATCGTTTTGATGTTTTGATTATTAATTGATTCACTGTGTATTTTCATAGATCTCATGCAAACATGTAAAGTTATTTGAAATTATGAAGTAATACAGGAATAAAGTTTCAGACATTTAATATTATAAGCATTCGTCGTTCTCTTTTTCTCAGGCGGCTTCATAGTGTTCCATCTTAATCGTTAACACCACGGCCCTCGCGACTTGACAGTATAAAGAATTCACAACAGGCGACCAGGCTCGTACGTCTACCAAGTGAAATAGAAGCAAAAGGTCTAAAGTACTCCATAACTTGTAACCAGCACACTAGCACGATATACACATACTTATAGGGTAGGCATATGCCATCTGGCTATATAACCCTACAAGGATTTTTGGTTTTAATAATATATTGCACCATTACAAAAGCAACGGGTATGGTTACTTTGCGAGTTCTCCCGCAGATTTTCAACGTATGACCAGACCGTCGGTTTTGCACATTTGAATTTGCATGAATGTTAATCATGGAAAAAACCGCATCGTATACGGTGTATCACATTTTCAACGCTGTATGAAAGCGTGATAATGTTTAATAAAGGGTATAAAAATTCTGAATATTGTATTTTTAATATTATTGGAATGAAACGATATCCAATTTAGAGCACCTATTTTTTTATCTTTGTAAACCGCTATAGTTTAAAAGTACAAGGCGTCTCCACCGTAAGAAATTATTCGAGCATGTAATTTCCATTGATTAAGCACGAATTCTATCTTACAGAAGTCTGGAAAATTCGAGTCGTAGAATTTGGCTAGAGGATATCAGATCTTATGCAAATCAATATTATATGATATAAATCAACTTTACAATCTGAAAATGTTGACGTTAGATACCAAATAAAGCTGATTTCGTTGTGGTAAGAAATTATGAAAAATTAAAAATAATATCAAATTTATTTAAAAATTATCTGTTTGCTTTATTGTCCCTAAGCAAGCTGAAAAAACTAGTCTATTTTTGGGTTTGAGCTAGAACGATGATTTTTCAAGAACTAAATCTACATATTTCAAGAATCAAGAACAATAAAACCTGGTTACAAATCGAGATTGTCCTAATTCTATTTTGTGTCTTATTGATTTGAACAAAAATCTTGTTGCTTCAACAATTGAAACTAAATTTTAGAATATATAATTTAGTAGCAAATCAAAACCGATACAAAAACCGAGTTTATCGCGTCCTATATTGCAGCGTGTCTTTGCAAGCAATTCCGTGCTAAGTTCTTAAAAACGTTATCTTTTGGGAGATGAAATGTTCACTTTAGCGGAACTAAACTTAACCTTTTTACACGATACAGAAAACTTTGTTCGTTCTTATATCGTTAAGTTCGACGGTATTAAGGTTATACCGGGGACAACTGGCGCAGCCCTGGGTACAAATTACTAGGGCGGAGTCGACTAAAGGTCCTTTACGAATAGAAAAGCTCTACTCGCACCATTAGTAACAGCGTGGTTATTGCTGCATCGCGTGCCGAAAGCTGGGAAACTGTTAAGACTTTACATGTATATTACTTATATGTATATATTTCCTGCTTTTTTCAACTCAAGATATCGCTGAAGAGCTTTTACAACGCTTCGGTTAAGTTTAATTGATATTTTCTGCCAAAGCATCTAATGTATTAGGTTATGCATATATATGTATAATAGGCAAGCACCGAAGCTTCAAGAGTTTAACTAGAAAATTTAATACACATCTGTATGTTCAAATGTAGTATGAATACATGTTTGTATTACAAAATAATATAACTTCTGTACTACTACTTTTGATATAAGTCCGACTTTTATGAAGATCAATCGACACGGTAATTAAAAACGGAATTTCCCTCAGGGCAGTAATTATCGCACATTGGAGCTTTATTCAAATTTAATTTGAGATTTTATCCTGGATGTTATTCATTAACCTAACTGCTTTAGCTTCAATTTCTCTCTAATATTAAAAAATGTGTTTGAATCATCAAAATGAAAGATTAAACCAATTCAAAATACATATTAGAATTTAATTTCTACAACAAATGCATAATTATATGCAATAATATAATAAAACACGCTATCTGATTTTAAAGAAAATATATCGTTTGATAATATTATATAGGCTTCGTTTCTTAGTTAGAATGTAAATTAGTAATATTATTAAAACAACGTATTTAACTGAAAATTATAATTGAGTTTTCTTCAAAACAAAGAACGATTCAGTTAATTACTGCATCGTTCCAGCCGTGACCTCCTTACTGTAATTATATAGGGTGCATTCGACTTGGACGCTTACGCGCTGTGAGCGCGCCGTGAGCGCGCTTTCATCGTTCGACTTGGCGCTGTGAGTGTCACATAAGCACGCTCGTAGCACCATCGTAGGATGCTCGTAGCACATATTTTGCGCTCACAAACGCTCACGCCACAGAGGTAGGGCAGCGTGAGCGTGAGCGTCAGTTGTTTTTACTATCTGTCATTTCATTTGTTTATTAATTGTCAAATTCTTTATAATTCCGCAAAAATGGCAAGCTGTAGATCACAATTATTTTTTAATATTAATATTGATATTAATTAATTTTAAATTTAATTAATTTTAAATAATTTTAAATTTCAATTTTAATATTACTATTAATTAAGCATAAGCTGACCAATTTCATTTATTTATTAATTGTTAAATTCTACATAATCCCGCAAAAATGCCAAGTTGTATATCACATTTATTTTTTAATATTAATATTAAATAATTTTAAATTTAATTTTAATATTACTATTAATAAGCATAAGCTAACCAAATTTTATTTATTCATTAATTGTTAATTTTTTTATAATCCCGCAAAATGCCAAGTTGTATATCACATTTATTTTTAATATAATATTAATATTAATTAATTTTAAATTTAATTAATTTTAAATAATTTTAAATTTTAATTTTAATATTAATATGTATTAAGCACAAGCAAACGAAATTTCATTTATTTATTAATTGTTAAATTGTTTATAATCCCGCTGAATGATCCAGAAAGTAATAAAATTTTACAACAATTACCGTTACCGCCAGTTGCCGCCATTTGATGCTTATTGACGCTCACAGTTTCCAAAACGAACGGAATTTAGATCGATTCTGAGCGCTTATCGGCCAAGTCGAACGCTAAAAATTCGTGCTTATAAGCGTGAGCGCTCACAGCGCGTAAGCGTCCAAGTCGAACGCACCCATAGTCAACTTGCAAATTAATGCTCAGATGTGAAATTCTTGTTTTGCATAACACAATTAGAGCAAAAATATTTAGTTTACATTAAAAATATACTTCATTAGTTATTATGCTTACGTTGTCTTAATAAAAATTTATTCTCAATATTTCAAATAATGACAATTGTACTCTCCATAGAAATTGATAAATAGAGCCAGCGCCTACTATAAATGACAGACTATGAGAATATCGTGTCATACGACAGTTTTTTAGCAACAACTGCAATATTCTATTTTGAAACGAACGGCTAAAATATAAAAAGAAACGTTTGATTGTTTTGCGATCAATAGCATTTGTTATCAGTAATAGAAAAGCTTTTCTATGTTCAATAATATTCGTGCAGCGGTTTCTACAATATTTCAGCACGTACTTTTATAAATGTAAAAAGAAAGTAGCAATGATAATATATATCGAGTGGTAAGATGTATGTCGTACATTTCTATTTGTATAAATGGTATGAGTGAAAAAATTAAAGTTATTTAATGTTATTTTATACATAATATAAGTGACTAGACTTGAGAAAAAATCATGTTCTATAAAGCTAATATTGTCCAAAGTAATATTTGAGGATTTTATGATTAGCTAAAATTGAGACAAAGCATAGTCTCTAAAAGTTGCTATCCTAATGAAATTGTGCAAATAAGGTGCTGTGGGAGGATTTTCATTGCACTGAAATTTATATTTCTAAAATGTATTTCATTGTAATTTACTGTTCATTTTGGTCGAACGAAGAGATGTATGTACTATGGTTTGGTCTGTGATCGAATGATGTTTGTTCAACGTGCTGTTATTATAACCCCGACAGTCTGAAATATACTGTATCGAACTGTCTGCCGGCCACATCGTATATTTCGATCCATCACTTTTATCAGCAGACCGTGAGAATAGAATTTTGAAATGAAAGATAATCATGTATTAAATTGAACAAAAAGCAATTTATACTCTAATAACAATTTTCTTCATACATCGAACCTGTAACGATACGTCGCATTAAGATACCGTAGAAATAACGAAAGGAAATTTATGGAATGACAATTGGTATTGCATTTGAAGCTGTAAAAATTTTTATGCAGTTAAAGTATTTGAGAATATTTAAAAATAAGTAATATTCATTTTAATGACCTCCTCATATATTATAATACAACTCTCGTGGTTATACCAATTCACAAGAATATAATTCATACAGAGCAATCTTAGGGCTTAATTTATACCAAATGTTTTAATCTGTTGAATATCTTGATACTTTTTTAATTTATTCGTATAACAGGGTTCTATTATAACACTATTCAACGTCGATGAGTATATAATAGAAAACTATAATTTAAATTATATTTTGCTTCTGGACTCCATATTAATCGAATCAAAATTGGTTTTATTTGAATGTAAATTATATAAATTCATATGCGGCAATATAGGTTACAAGTTTGTTATTGCATAATAATATAATTATTATTATATATAATGAGAAAATTGCAAACATCGACAATATAAATACGTTTTCAATTCTAATTATCTTTTTAATATGGATATAACATTTACATATTTATAATGCTGTAAATGTTGTAACGCGATTGTGAATTATGAAAATAATGTATATATATATATATATATATATATATATATATATATTAAGGTGGTCCATAATATGAACATTTTCCAATTTCCTTGTTCCCAAGGGCTCAAATGATTCCAATATGATAAAAACAATTCTCTGAAACTCTTAGCTCTTAATATTAACTTTTAGATAGCGCGCAATTCAATCAAACTTTGTATGGAAATAGCATGAAAAAAAATTTGAAAATAAAAAAAAATAACTCAGCGACAAATTTTGAATAAAACTCATTCTTCATTTCTTTGCTAAATTATATCTGAAAACATTTTCAAAATTTTTGCAAATATTTTCATGCTATTTCTATACAAAACTTTGGTTGAATTGCGCACTATCTAAAAAACAATATTAAGAGCTAAAACTTTGAGAGAATTGTTTTTTATCAATTTGGAACCATTTGAGTTCTAGAGAGAAAGGAAATTCTAAAATGTCCGTATTAAGAACCACCCTACATTTTGTGCATATACAGAAATGTTGATAGAAATATTTTGTCATGGGATTTGAGTGACACTCAGTAAGTGCCATTAGGAAGAATAATTTATAGAAGCTTTATACTCTCATTTCCCGACGTTGTCACAAAACAATGGTAGAAAAAGAAAATATTCACATTATATTCGTATATATAGCACATTTATATAACGTTTAAAAAATATATATATATATATATATATATATATATATTAAAGATAAAAATATTTGTAAATACCTTGCTATGCTTTCATCACAATATAAACTTAATCCAGAGTTAGAGACATGCATAACTGGTAAGCTCACCTGAAAAAAAACATGAATTATGTCTATTATGTTTGCTATATACTTATATAGCTATTAAATGAAACTTAGTTCATATAATGATTAAAAAATTTGTTATACTAGGATCACACGGTTGCTTTTAAAATTGAAATTGCGTTATTTTGTTTATTCATACCAAATAATGTTAAAATTCTTTTTGTTCAGATCTATTCGCAATTATTTCATTTCTTATTCGTATGAATAAACTAATTCGCTCTACTAGGATCACCGAGTTACTTCTAAAATTGGAATTGGCTTACTTGGTTTATTTTCACCTAGAAATTCTGTTGCATTCTCTAATGCAATTATTCGCTACAAAATCACGTAACGGCATAACCGTAGATAACTCGCTAAAGCCCGTAAAACGCAGCAATCTGCACAAATAGAAAACAATGAAAGAACCGACTCAAAGACAACTGCAGCAAAAATATATTTAAATTAAATTTGAATCTTGCACAATTCCGTTCCAATAACCACATTAAAGATGCAGCCGGAAGAAATAGACAGATAAATGAGATAAAACTCTGTAGAGATTATTTCTGAATAAATTCGAAGATAAATGTATTATATAGTTGATCAGAGAAATGATGATCGGGTAGAACAAACCGGAAGCTTATTTTCGTTAAAATTTATGTAATTTTTTTTTGTAATCTAGCAAATGTGTAGATGGGACTCACAGACAATATGGTGATAGAACGTAACTAGTTTTTTATTTTGGAACAACGTTACTAACGTAGACGTATAAAGAAGCACGAAAAAATAATCAGTTCATTAATAAAATTCTCCATAAATCTTTTGCAATGTATAATATTTACAAAACCTAAGAACTAATAAGTTGTCGTTTATTATACTATAAGTTGTATATTTTCCTCTGAACTTCTATGTTTTCGATTATCTTGAAAGTACGACAGTTTCTATTTTTGTAAAAGCGGAAGCCATTAAAGCTTCCACTTCGTCTGTCGGGTACAAAAGTAAGGAGCTCAGAACGCTTAGTAAAAGAATTGTCATCTCACGTTTCGATAAAAAAATATACATCAATGGTTCCGTCATAACGCGCGAGCATATTGTATGACTATGATGAATTGCCATGTGGCGCTTTATATCGAATAAACAGCGTAATAACAGGCATAGGTCGATGTACGATGTGGCTTTTGCCTCTGGGAAAAAGCTCATTAAATATTTATTTTAAAATCATAAAGATTTTATGACCAAATAATGCATCATATTGTCAAATTGTTGAATATGTGTAGTTTTTTTTATAAACATAATAAGAAAGACAATTATCACTAAGAAGGAGAACCTCAGGTTTACTCTTCTGAGATTTTGATGTAACTTGCACATAGCGTTTTTTTCTTGTCAGACCCTTTAACATATATTTGCGAAAACTCTAACGAAGATATATTCATATATTTATTTTTATTTTTACATATATCTGCTTGAATATTATAATAAACTAGTGGTGTATGACATCGTGTCTTAAGGCAAATTGAGGCTAATGAAATCGAGGAATACTAAATATATTCAAATATATTATAATGAATACTGTAACTTATGTTTACAAAAAAGTAAATAAACAAAACTTCATCGATTGAATTTAAAATGAAGGATATTGTGTAGTACTTATACGGGTTATATAAACTGAATTGGAAACAAAGTTATTTATTTGAAGTATATAAGTGAGCTTTAGAACTTTATCTAGAGTTAGAACTGAATCCGAATTATTTTTGATATTCAGAATAAATATTTTTTTAATTAAATTTTTTTTTCTTTTCCCAAAAGCAATCGTTTCGTCAACACAAGTAGACAGTTTGTTGAAGCATTCAAATTGGATGCTTAACTCTCTCAAAAACTGCCATTTTTTGCACATTTATCTTCGTATATATACGAAACAACTGGACTTGACTTTGCCAAGAACCGAAATCGTAGACAAAAAATTGTATCCATACATACATACACACACATCCATTTTTTCTGAGGTATCCCAAAATGTTCAGAAACCATCAAAACGTGAAAATATGTAAAAAAAATATCGGTTTTTGGACGATTACAATAACCTACTCTACGGGAAGTTAATGATAATTGTTATTTTATTAAATATAATATATAAATATATGATAATTTTAAAAAATTGATATATGTGAAAAAATTACATATTTACTCCCTATCTCCTCTAGATAATCTGCAAAGGTTTGTACTTGTTTTATAATATGTTTGCAAATTGTTGCAGGAAGATACTCAACGGAGATTAAAAAAGCATTTCAAAAATCTGTTACACAAGAAATTGGATTTTGACTTTTTTTTGTTTTTTTTTTGTTTTGTGCAGCATGACCCCCAAATTCGAAAATATATTCGTATTCAGCAGTAAAAAATACGTTGGCAAACATATGCCGCACACTTAATACAGACAACTTTCATTATTTTGTGAATCTGTGTTATCAATATGCTAAGATTACAGTCTAATTTTAAATAGGATTATGGCTTTTGCACTTAACTAAAACTGTTTTGAAACCGAAGCAATAATGTAGAAGAACAGAAAAAATTCAAAATATCCAATATCAATTCGGTGAAATTATATTACATCTTTGTTTGAAAATTACAATCAAATGATCTATAAATTTCCAAAGTGCAACCGTCGCAAACAATCCATAAACTATTTAGTTAAATGAAGTACCGGCAACCATTATTTCGAATCGTCTCTTGCCTGAATAGACTTGCAAATGAATTCATTCTCTTCCGCCAGCATGCTGCTGCTAACATTGTACGCAATAGATATTCGAAAGTGTCTGATACTTAATATAAAGGAAGACAAGAAGTTGCAGAGTTAACTGTTAGCAACATCTTACTTTGTGGAAAAGGCAAGTTCACGTTAATCGCATGAGTTAATCCATTTAAAGTCGGCCCGAAGTATCGAGTTCGATTCCACGCACACGACAAGATTTATTTGGGAGCTTTGCAAACTTTATGTTTAACTCACATTTATTCACCAACACGGATAAATGACATTTATTCGGTTGCCATACGAGTTTCTAACACGATTATATTGGTATCGGTATATACATTTATTAATTTAAATTTGGAAGAACTGAGCAGTACATAGATCAATATACATAGGAACTAGTAAATTGATCATGGTATTTCTGCTCATTAATATAAAAATAATAATTTGTGTGTAAATATTTTTTTATATTTGCAAACACTTAAATTGAATGCAAAAATTAATTTTGTTGTCAGATCTCAAAAACATAAATAAAATTCCATATAATCCATTTAAAAAAAAAATAAATTGGTTCAGGTTCATATATATAGTTATGGACTAAGTATTGGAATACAACAACGTTTAAAATACAATGTGTAAAAAAATCAGTTTATGAATTAATTGCATTGCCTATTATAATATCAGGATTTGCTCTACAGAGTTACCAAACAAATCATAAAAACCATTTTAAAATATTCAAGTTTGATGTTCAAAATTTATTAGAACTAAAAATTGGTTGCCATACACATATATTTCTGACTATTTTTTGTTTAAAGAAATGGGGTAGATAAAAAAATAAAATTGTTATTGCTCATGTGGAAGTGAAATTCTATTAAAATCATTTAGACATTCATAATGATACTAATTATAGCAATTTACTTGTACTTATTTTTATGAAACGATCATTACATTCTGAAGTATTATGAAGCAAAATAAAAATCTTGATATAATTTTCTTAATACTACCTTGTTTTTAGATTCTTGAGATAATTTTCTCTAATACTACCTTGTTTTTTAGATCGAGAATGACTAATATTTTATTTTAAAGTGCTTCATTAGTCCATTCAATTAGCGCATTAATTATTAATTAGTCGTTCGACGGAACAAAAATTGCCTTCGCATTTCTTCAAGTATTATTTATTTCATAATCTTCAAGTATTTCATTTAAACCTCACTTGAACCGGCTTTCATTTTGCTATGGCAATTATTTATGCAAATAGATATGTTATTTATTCTAAAGCTTCTTCAATGAATTTATATGAATCTCATAAGGCGTATGATGGAATCATTTATTTTTATGTTTACCAAGAACTTCTCGGATCGCAAGAAAAAAATGTACATAAGCTTTTGCTCTCTCGCCATAGAGAGATGAAAATTCCTTACAAAGCAATTTCTTGAGACGTAATTGCATATATTAAAATCTGCGTATAAAAGCATTACAGAAAAATGATATTCCAAGTTTATTTTAGCCAATGTTATTCTGATGTTTGGTGTATATACAGAGAAAAATTTCACGACTGACATTTATGTGACACTCCTTGCCTTGAATTCGAAATTATATTTTATTTAAAACTGAAGGAAATAAACGGTATAAAATCTTTAGGTATAATTCAAATAATATTATTCGACTTCATCATCTTTGCGGAGATTGAAAAAACAGATATTTAAAATTATTTTATTTGAAGATACAATTTTAAAAGAATCAACTAAAGAATGCATTTGTTATTATAACAAAATCTTATTTTTTATTTCAATTAAATATTAAAAACTTATTCTTAGCATCAGTTAATATCATATCAAAAATATTTAATTTTATTAAAAATCCAAAAACAAATTTTAATAGGTAGAGTAAAGGTAAAGGTTATATCAGGCCATATAATGTTGATTACTTAGTTTTGAAATTAACTGAAAAAATAATTAATATTATTGATTACGCGTTGCTCATAAAGACAAAGTTTAGCATTTTAAAAATATATAACACTGAAAATAACAAATTACTAGATTCTTTTCATAACACCTTTCTTCGGAAAGTTAATAAGAATAACAAGACTAAATATTGTTATTCAGAATGTTAATAATGTAACTTAAAACAATTAATTAGAATCGTTTTGCGTCTAATAGCAATTTGGAATTGATATTCCAGTTGCGGATATCAGTTAATCTTAAGTCTATAAACTCACAATGAAATAGAAGCCAAAAATTATCCGAAACCTGAATTATTTCAGCGAATAATTTAAACTTAATTCCAAAGTTCTGCGGGCGCCGCTGTTATCTTTTATCGCACGGATGTCACCATTTAAATTGCAAAATTATTAATTACCGAACAATCAGCGCAAGATAGGGACACAATAACCACCCTTACAGTTGCCAGAGAAAGACAAAAATACAGACTTTTCGTGGGTCGTTCGTAGCCGTGATCCTGCATAAATGATACCCACCAGATTCGTCTGAAGATTTCATATGTAATTAATTAATAGAATAATTAATTATGATATATATTATTTATATCCACATATAAATCACACGGGGAATGATTCTCGGCACCGGCTGAGAATTTTCATATCCGTTCGTTGGTATTTTCTCGTAGTGCACAAAGTGGCAAACGTGATGAATTGCCTGGCGGGTTATTTCAAAAGGTGTTTTCATACAAGTAGAAGGTGTGCCTCGTGTTGTGTTTAAATATACAGTACTTGCGTTTATTGTGGCAAATTAGTATGCGTTCGAGGTGATGATACGTTTTGATATAAATCAGATTTTAGAGGTTTTGGTACTAATAATGGAACAGCAACGTATATGCATAATTTGAAGAATTTATCACACGTAATATGTTAAGGTACTTTTGATGCTTATTTTTGTTAAGTTTGGCTTTTGTTTACAAATAATAGATGGGTATAATTTCAATTATCATTACTTAAAAATTGAGACACCAATTTCAAGAAGACTAAAAAAGAAACTGCAGAAAGATAATATTGAATAATTAGAACCACTACATATTTGTAGAAATGAACAGAATTGGTGTGAAACTCTTTGCATTGATTCTCGAAATAACGATACAGTAAGATTTACCACAATAATTGTGTATGTGTGTGAGTGAATGCTAGTGAAGTCCGAGTGGAGTTGTCTCGCCGGATTTGTCATATCCGAATTCCCTAAACTGGTACTAAATCTGTTACTGCGTTTTTGGTTTGGGAAGGAAGCTGTCGCTTTCTCGTCTCACAAGCAATTTTTGACCTTTTAGGTATACGGTTTTTTTTTTTCAGAAAATACAAAAATATTACTTCAAAGATACAGAACAATGAAATTTTGTTCAAGTGTGAATAGCTCCAATATATAATTTATTGAATAGTAAGGGGTCATATTTCTAACTCAAGGCAATCAGGAATATACATACCGAAAAATACACAAAACAAAATAGATTTAATCTGGTTTTTCCATAGCCTGAAATAACAATACTTTAGAGTGCAAAATATATCAGTGTCGTCAATAGTATTTAAGCAACAATTATATAATTGTGTAAAAGTAATAATATGCTAATCGAACTACCCGATATAATATTAATTGTCGAATGGAAATAGCAGAATAAAAAATTAGAAAGCAGAAGTATTATTATTTGGTGAAAATATTTTATGATAAATGCTTTGCTTTTATTACAAAGTTTACTACATTATTTTCATATAAAATTAATCAAAAAATCAATCATTTTCACATCAAAAAAAAATTAAATTGAATTTGATTCTCAAGTTTTGCGTTTTTACTTTGGTTAACACTGTTAAAATTACGAGTCGTTGAGTCGATCATGTGGTCGACCGAATAGTTTTAGAACTCGTCATTTATTTGTGAATTTTTTAGAAAAATTATTTTATTGATATTTTTTTAATTTTATTTTATTCATGAATTTTTATTTAAAAAAATTTAATGGGATTTGACAAATTCTTAGATGCATAAACAACGCACTATAGAACACATTTGTGTCGAGTATTTCGGTTTCAAAGTTGTCGGAGTCGTGGAGTTGTTAAGCGAATATAACTCCTCCCTGAAGCGGAGTCAAATCTGAGTCGATCCGTATATATATATATATATATATATATATATATATATATATATACGAGGTCTGTTCAAAAAGTTTTCGTAATTTTCGTTTTTTTCAAAAAAATATTTATTTATTCGTCTACATTAATGTGGTCCCCTTCAAAGTAGTCCCCCCCAGATATAATACACTTATGCCAGCGTTTTTTCCAATTTTCGAAGCACCCTTGATATTCACTTTTTGATATGTCCTTGAGCACTCTCGGCGATTTTCTTCAATCGAGGAAAACCGCCGTCCTTTCATGGGTCTCTTCAACTTTGGGAATAGGAAAAAGTCACACGGAGCCATATCTGGTGAATTTTTGCACTTTGCAACACTTTATTTCATTTTTTACGCAAAATTTAATACAAATTCTTTGACTTTTTCAATTCTTCCATTGTAAAAATCGCCGAGCTCAGAAAAACACGTCGAACCTTAGCGACTACCACAGACAAAGTAAACAGTGAATATAGCTGAAAATTTCATCATACTTTAGGGGCATGTATACCAACACAATAAAAAAAAATTTTGACAATCAGACACTCCAGACCCGCGAAATTTAATTATTAGTAATTCCGGGTACTTTTTGAACAGACCATGTATATATATATATACTTATTCTTTACAATCAGTAGGTTTATTTATACATTTTCAAGGATTCCACTAATAACGGTTCCACAAAGCAAGCAATCGACGAAAATATCAATTAACAAGCACAAAATCATTAGTAAAACAAATTGAAAATATCAAATTAATCACAGATGAATAAACTTCTAAAGCGTTTTGTTTACCCAATAATCATACAGTCTAGACTACAAATCACCAAGATCAACGTACCCTAACAATTGAACTAATTTCTAATTGTCAACGACATACAAACGGCGTGTCACAATCACAGGGCCCCCAGGACCGCATAATACGTCGTCTATTTGCGGGACCTTTGTCTCCCGCGATTGTGACGAGCATATCGGTGGGTAATCAATGCATCATAGTAATAACACTTTCGATAATGGATGGTCCCGCAGCGGGCGCTACGAGGCTCCGGTGGAGACTTTGCCCCTTCGTCGCGGTGACGTACAACCCCCGGAGGATGGAAATGGCTTGACGCTAGTTTGTAGTGAAATATGGTTCAAATAATACAAAAGCACTTCCACGAAGAGCATTATAATAGACAAAATAGGTCGACGGTGTTCATGTGTACTTAATGCACAGTGATTTGACGAGGACGGTGGAAAATCGAGAGCATTAGCAGGTCAGTATTTGGAAAATCACTATGGTAAAAATAGGTCGATTTATCATTTGGCATTTCATTTGACTAAAAGCTGAACATGGTTAATTTATTGTAAAATATATACATCATATTTATGTGCATAACATTTTATTCATATTTATTACGTAGTAATAATAATAATAATTATGTTTCAACTGTTTACTTATTACTAAGAATTTACGAAGAATATGTCAGCTAAATTTAGATACTAAAAAGTTGCAATCGTTTACTTTAATAATAAAATTTACTTGAACGCAGCATTTTTGAAGTAAAACTTCTTTAGGCGCGACTAGGCTGTAAATCCGTACAAATGCAACGGAAGTGCATTTGCTCTCAATGGTATCATTTCTATACGGGTCGATTGTAATTGGTCGTCGTGTATGTGAATAGAGATCTGTCGTTGTATGCGTACCGGCATCAATGTTGTATGCGTACCGATATCAACAAGGAAAACGGCATAGATAAATAAACATTTTAAAGTTACATCGTAGTACAAATCTTGATTCAATGAAAAATGTCTGAATCAGAAGAATATTTTACCCTGATCCTTAATATTTTACCCTGTTCCTTAGAAATTATTCATATATTGTGTGTAGTTTCTATAAATCTTTGAAGTTATTAAAATGGAAAATATTTTTTTGGCAAAACAGATATTACAACTGTTCAAAGAATGAGATTATATCGCCAGCGAAAAAGTAAAAAAAATACCATCAGTCAATTAATGTATGTTAATTTTAATTACATAAAGTTCTTTAAACACAATTATTACAAGATGAGCAAAGTTGCGAAAACAATATTTGTTTAGACGTTGTTTAACATAATCCACTGTGTGAACGAATATTATAGAAGTTATTAATCAGCAACTACTTCATTTCTCTAATGAAGGTTCATTTCTAAATGCTAATTACATTGACAAACCGATCATGATATATTTGAAGTATGACTTTAATTACATTATTGTTCTTAAATGTCATTCATATTTTAATGCTATTATAAATATATAATTTATAATTCATCATCATATAAATGTGTATAATGGTTGACTCTAATAAATATGTGCATCACGAGTGTTACCATATTACTAATAAACATTATTCAAATTGTTATATGATGTATTTATTTTTACTTAAATGCCATCTTGTTCAGTAGCAAATAAGTTTTACTTCAATCGCGTGTGAACCTTACGCGCACTCTTTTTTAATTCATAAACTAATATATCTACTAATACAAATACTTTATATGGAAAATCTGCACTGTTATTACCAGTTATTTTCCCGCTGACTTATATAATGACACGTATCAGTGAACCTAATTATTTACCCTTAAGACGCGTGTGCTTATGCGAGTAAATTGAAACGTTTAATTAAACTATGCGAACACATTCGCTCTGTGAACAATTAACTTACGGTAGGAATATTGTTTGATAACTTCTCGTTATCCAGCATCCAGTTCTTTGTTTGTCCGCACTCAGCGTACAGTTTAATGCCGATATTAAACCAAAGTCTCATCGTGCAAGTTATATGCGCGTCAGTAGCTACATACAAAAGTTTCAGACTGAAGTTATGAAGATGCGAAATGAATCCGCAGCGTTAAATGTTTGACTAATTCCGCTTTTCGGTATTCGGAATTCGCGGATGTATTGATTACTCTCAACTCAATGCGGCAATTACTGAAAGGATCGCTTCCTGAATTTAAGTGAGCTGTCATTGCGTAAATAAATAGGCTTTTCCAGGATATACCCGCTGATTTATTGAGTTTCATTTTTGATACTTCAAGGGAACTGATTTGAACAAATTTGAATAGGTCAAAATCTTCTTAATAATATCATAATATGATAGTAATTTACACAGTTAGATCATATGTTACTCTTTCGCACATTGAAGCATGTATTGTGCGTATAACAAACATTTGAACTGATTGTGAGTAAAATGTTCAAGCAAAAACTGTGCCATTTTCAAGTTTTTATTTTTTCAATCAGAATTTTTCAATAGTAAAATTTTCAAGTACATTACCATTTCAGGATCTTGATTAAATGCGCCAACTTTTGATAAAACTTACCAACATATTTTAGTACATTTTTTAAAGGCCTTTCAAAGTCGACTGATTAAAAAAAATGCATAGTTTATTAAAAAGCCCTCAATCTTGAAATTTTGGGGTAATCCTTATTGTTTTTTATTGTGATCCTAGAAATGTTATTCATAGCTACGGTTCCAAAGTTTAAATGAACATAATGAGTAAAAATTATTCAAAATTACCAAAAAAAGATCACAATTTTGACAAATTTTTAGGTTGCACTTAAAAGCTCATAATTTCCAAACAAAGTGAGATTTTTTTTCTCAAGTATATTACCATTTCATAATCCTGATTAAATGCGCCAACTTATGATGAAACTTACCAACACATTTTAGAATATTTTTAAAGACTGATTGAAAGTCGATCATAGTTTATTAAAAAACCCTCATTCTTGAGATTTTGGGGTGATCGCGTTATAGTTTTTTATTGTGATCCTAGAAATGTTATTAATGGCTTCCAAAGTTTAAATAAAGAAAATAAGTAAAAATTAACCACAATAACCAAAAATGGTCATTTTGACAAATTTTTAGGTTGCACTTAAAAGCTCATAATTTCCATTTTTTCATCATTATTTTATAAGTGAGATTTTTTTCTCATTTTTCAGGACAGTTTTTTGAAGTCATGCTCTGGGACACCCTGTGTATTTTCGAATAAGAGTTTGTGTGTTACTGTACAGTTATATTTTTTTATGTATCTTTTACGTTATATATGATAATTTTGTATGTACGTATAGTTATAATTTCTATAAAATCATTTATCTTAAAAATAGTTCAAACGATATTTTTTTCCAGATATATTTTTTTAATATATGATATAAGAATATATAATATAAAAAAATCCTTCTTTATTTTCAATAAATCAACAATTGATATTGAGTTGCCTCTATGTTTGTTCATGAACTTTTTAATATATCGTTTTATATTGAAATTTTTTGTGAAGTATCCGAAACATTCTATTGTGTGTACAAAGCTCAAATGGAATGAATGAAAAATGTGATGAATATAAGAAAAAACAAACAATTTAATTTAAACAAGCTTTTAATAACTACAACTGCTGAATGGTTATTTATAATATATTTCTGAATTATTCAAATTAAAACTTAAAATGAAAAAATAATTGATAATTTGAGTAGGAAGTATTCAAACATAAAAAATATTTTTTGACATAAGGCTGAAATAAAATTATATTTTTAGATATCATAAATCCCGATGAACGTGATTTCTTACAAAATTTCGCGAAAGAGATATTAAATATTGAACTCATAGACTTCCAACAGTGTGCAACTGCACGACAAACTTATGCTTTTCAATAAAACTGCTGATATCAGTTCGACTGAAGAAAACTCTTCGCAATTTCCTATATTTAGTGCCAGAAGGATACAGGGCATCCTTCGTTCTCAGTCGAACTCGCAGGTTCCGATCATATTTTCCCGCTTATTAAACTGTTGACAAGCTCTCTAGAAAATTTAGAAGTTGTGAAATGTTAATCTAAAACTCAGAACGATGCGACGGCAAGAAGTTAGATCATAGAATCGGCTTCTGAGTTAAAACCGAGTTAAGCAAGAAACTCGCGTGACTTAGGTTTATTGCGCAAAATCTGATGTCTCAGAAGTTCCAGGGCAACTTTTTCAATCTTTTCGTAGATTTATATGATATTCCTAACTGGTGGTATTGTAGTTCTTTCTTTTTAATAATTCTCTCATACATACAGCATGCGGTAAAAGTTCAGTAATTTTGTAGTGTGAGAAAGGAATTTAATCTGTAGATGAAAATGATACTGCCTCATATCGTGTTCTCTAGGGAAATATGTTATAACTTGTTGGATTACTAAATAATGTACTATAAAGCTTATATTTAAAATAAGTTGAGTATTTGAGCTATTATTTTATGGTTGAATTTAGATATCTTACAAATCAAATGGATTTTGATCTTCGAATTTATACTCGTGCTGTAATTGATAGAAAGCAAATAATGATTAGGTTACTTAAGTTGTTTTTATTTTTCACTTGTAGGGTGTTATAGTAATCGAATATATATTAAAATAACATTCGATTCGAAAGCAGGTCTAGCGGTTTTAGAAAAACCGAGTAAAATGCAAAGAATAGCAGCAGTTTTTGAAAACCGTCGCATCCGATTAGAGTGATTCAAAAATCAGATTGCTTGTGTCGATGGTGTGAAGAAAATATTTGGTTTTGTTTTTGCTCTTGTAGATAAATCATAGATAAAGGTTGTCACTTATATTAGATCTATAAAATACGACGATAAGTTTTACAATAATTTTAATCATTATTTTAAAATGGTTAAAACAATTGTTATTACTCACTGAATAATTTTTATTAATGCACAATGTCATAGACAATTTTTGCAACTGCATTTTTTTTTTATTCATAATTATACGTATATATCAAAAAGTAAAAAAACGCATACAATATGTAGAAATCTTCTGTGTCTTCGTCTACCTAACCATAAACTGCGACAAGAATATACGTTTTTTTTATTTTCCTGAATAAATATTAGTTGATATGCGATATGAATTTTATATAAAACGACTGCCTTATATTGCTTTTAGCCCACGTTTTCTAGTCTTCGCTGTTTATTGAAATATCTTTAAGCTCGCTTCCTATTGTAATACTGCCATAATACGGATCTGTAGTTATCTGCACTGGTGGAGGCATGTCGTCATATAAATCTTGCAAAGTCTTTTGTGTAACGCGGATTTCTGATATTGAACCATAGTGCTGAATTTGGGTTATTTTAATATGAACTATAATAAGGAATGGTCAGTTTTTTGTAATATAATTTGGTGAAAGATACGCATAGTTATCACTGATTAGAATATAATTATTGTCTAGATGTAGCAGTCGTTCGATGGTTTGTTTTGCCTTAGAATTGTATGATTGAAAAATTACAATACAGAATTTAAACTTCCGAGGTATTAAAAATTGTCATTCAAAAAGTCTAGAAAAAGTTAAAAATATTACAGAATTTGGTATAATATATGGCTCTTCTAAAAATAGTGTATTAGGAACCCATTAAGACAATCATACCTAATCTGATTTCTCGCACATTACGCCGGTGACTGCACTTTGAAACAAATTTTCAGTCCCTGAAAAACATCTCAACGGAGTTTTACTGTATTTCTATTCCAAATATTTTTAATATCATACTCTGTAAACAAGATCCAACCAACTGAATTTTTTATCACTTCAATCTTGCGAAAATATTTCTTGCCAAAACTCTTCGAATTCGACGATACTGGGTATAATATAAGAAATGCGCTACTGCTCAAAATCAAATGTCGTTTATATCCTGTGTGAAGACGGGTTATATTAAAGGTTTTTGCATTGTAAGCAGGATTTTCTACAATTTTCTGAATACATCCTAACACGCTCACATGTCTTTTTAAGGAAATACGACTACACATATAATGTACATTCGTACTGTCTTTTGTAGGTAACAATTCCGTATGTTTCACGAATCAGATATACGCTATTGTCAAGAATTCTCGAGAAAAGTCTTACTGAAAAACGACATTACAAACTGACGTATTTTATAACAATGAAAAATAGAATAGGTACTACAAATGAAATCAACAATTTTGTGTGCAATCTTCTTATGTATATGGCAAATGCAATCTTGTGCATTATTTACTTTTTTGTAGTTACAGATTACAAATTGTTAAAAAAAATAACTTGCAATCGGCAAATTCATATCATTACATCTTATTGCAAGAAAATTCAAATAAACGTGCTTTTTATTTGAAAAAATAAAACTTAAAATTTTATGTGAACGAAAAGTGGATCTAGTGAAATAACACTTCTAATAAATTTTACGTGAATTTAAAAAAAAAGTTGAATGGGTGAAGGGGCTAAATTTAAATACCACCATGAATCACCGAGGAGGAAAGAGTGGTCCAAAAATCCTTAAAAACTGATCACGCAATTATTAACTGATTTTTTATGAAATTGCTGATGTACATATTCTAATTGGTTAGCTAAATTGCAACCTATATATACCTTGCTTTTGAAAATAATTTTGATTGAAATTACTTTAAAAATATAATATAGCAACTATGAATAATAAAATACAAACACATTTTCAAATGTCTGATTTTTTTGCCAACTCACTAGAAGTTTGCAACAAATATTTGAAATAATATGATTATTATTAACTAATATTTTCATATAAATCTTGAATAACACCGCTAATATACCCATTTCAAGCCCAATTTCCATTATTCTGAGCACTATTACATAGTTAATGATAATTTAAGTACCCCATATTAAAAATTCCGCGAATGCATATAATTCTCTGTATTACGGTCGACTTAAGCGGACTTTGTAAATATTCCCCGCGCCTTACCAAACGTTCATTGTCGCGTTTTAAGTGTCTCTTTGTGGCGCTCTATAGTGTTTGTTAGTAATTAATTAAACTCGGGACCTCGCCCTGGAGGTATCGTTTCGTAGATTCGAATCTAGAATCTAGACTCAGGGACAAGACTTTGCCATTACTTGAGGGTTAGGGAATCATAGATTATGGCAATGTAATATGTATACAGACTCTGAGGTTTATTACGTTTAAGACAACGTGCATTTGTACACAAACGTAGATGGATTTCGTGGGATATTTACCTGTTTCGGGAAGTGGTTTATGTAGATAGCTGGTAATTAAGATTTCATTTACCGCGATGGAGACGGTTACGATTGCTGTGTGGAGGTTACTGATGTTAACACACTATTTGGATAAGTTAAGGATATATTAAATATGACATTTTTTGTTATTTATTGGCTTTTGATATACATCATAATGCCAGATGCCAAAATATGACATTCAAAGTTTTTATCATACTGAAAAAAATATTGAAAATAGTAATACAAGTTAGCTGTTTTTAATTAACGAGTTTGATCATAATTAACGCCAAAGTTATAGATACTGTATATTTGATGTATGTAGATCCTAAATGTTTCCAAGTAAAAAATGCTCTTTCCGTAAATTTCTGCTTCAAATTGAATAATAGTTTAGCCCTTTTAGATGAATTCTAACAATAAAGTATAATTAAATATGGATTCTAAAAAATACGACATTAGTAAAAGTTTCAGCCCACTAACTTATAAAATGTAAGGTTCTGATTGCTGTTAAAATATAAAAAATATATATATTCGATATGATTTACAAATTTTCAGACTTCACATGAACTGACAAAAAATGTTTATAAACTATTTGTTTAGTTAGTTTAATAATTATTGAATCGTATAATAAGATTTGAAAAGTCTGCTATTATTAAATTATGAAAGATAAAATAAATGACAAAAATTAATGAAAAAATAATATTAAATATATCAGGAATCTAGCAAAGTATTTCGAGTTTTGGATTACAATTGAATAAACAAAATTTAATCCTCTCTCTACGAGTGTCGTCCATGGACGACATCCATTAGAAAACCTGTGTATACGAAATTTGTCCATGGAAGACATTTGGATCATGTACTGTGTAAACATTTAATCTGTTTATGGAGATTATTGGAATATTATAAAAAATGAAGTTTACGTTATCAACAATTTATTGTGTATTTTTGTTTTAAATACCTAATACTAACTATTTAAATAATCCTGTTTAAACTTTCCAAGTATTACCAAAAATTTAAAATAATTTCAAATAAAATATGCGCAGATAAAGTAGTACAATTTATTTTAAACAAAATTATTAATAATATATTATTAATAACAAAATTATTAATAAGATATTAATAATAATGAAAAAAAATATTTGGCATAACAATATCTAAATGTATCTAGGTTATCAAATAAATACTATTTAATCAATCCTTGTCCTCTGCAAAAATATTGAATTCCCGCCTCAGGCAACAATTTCCAATACCATTTTCTTAAAATGACCTTGTGTGATCAAATATCATTCCCCATAAAAACATCGCAATAGTCATAAAATTTATTATATATTATAATTCATAAATGAGTTTTGCATGTCTAGTATCCATTTCAGTATTCCTGTTTATTACTAATTAATAATTAACAAGGAGTAATGTTACATCAAACTATGTTGATGTTGAATGACTTCATGAATATATTATGTATGAATATTAATATAAACGTCTATATATGTGCAAATATGTATAATTATACCCATGCACGAAGGTTGAGAAGGGTTTACAATACCTGTTATGATATGAAACTATCATGTGAATTGGAGTCGATTATAGTTGTGTAATTATATTTTAATTGTAATAGTAAATAGATGAAATTCGGGTAAATAAAAAATCTAATATATAAAAGATATTGTTTGCAAGCTAAATCGTAAAATTAGAAAAAAAACAGTTTTACAATATTTGTGATTTTTATGACACCAACAACTAAAATTAACCAGTAAAATTAGTCGTTCAAAATTTTTACAAAATTGTATTTGGTTAAAATTATTTTTTTTTTGTTAAAAATTATCAAAATTAAAATAAAAAACGATCGTGATATTAGATTAAAAGTTTTACTAATTTTACTGCTAAAATGTTTGTTATTCTCATAATTGTTGTTTGTAATTTATGAATCAGATTTTCTATGTACAAATCGCAATAGTTTATTAATAATTTTTGTATTTATTGTTAATTTTTTTCAAAACTTTTTTCTAATAAGTAATTGATGTTGTATTTATATAAGTCATGAACGCACACAATTCATCTAAAAGAGGTTTAATTTAATTTACTGCAAGTTTAAAGATTTAACTAGAAAAAAATAATCTGTGCAAAAATCGTATTACCGCCATAGTAGAAGTATTCACCATATATTGACTATATTAAATTTTACATTTAATTATTTTATACAAATATTTTCTTGCATAGCATACTAAATATTTAAAGTTATATTTAGTGAATCAATTATGTATTTTCGTAACTTATGGTAAGGGTTTCAAACAGAAACTTCTAGACCTTTTAGTTTCAAGAAGTAAATTTAGGGAAAGTTTAGTTTAACTAGCAATAAGTTCAATAAGCAAATTTTAATAGAAACTATCTAGACACCACAGTTTACTTGTGAATACTGTGCAGTTAATTAAGTCATATTTGAGGAATAATAGATAATATAATTATTTGAAGAACAATATAGTATTATAAAGGCATCTCATGAGTTTTTTTTCTCACACGAATTCACCATAAATTTGGAAAATTTTGGTCTTAACAAATAGTAAGTTTAGTGAAACTAATTAGAATGGCCAGATATCATGTTTTATATTAAACTATGGTGCTACTTGAATGAAATGTTTATTTAAAATCAGTACGTATTATAATGTATTTTCAAAATAGCATGCTCAATAAACAAAATCTTTCAACAATATTGTTTTATCTGATCAAAAATTTTCTTCACACATTTTTTTATATCTTGGCGACCCAAATGGGAATCAAATAATACCAAGATAACTCTGATAACATCAAGTTTTAATACTATGTAAGTACGGTTAAACTCTTGCAGCCGCCGACTTCTAACTAATTTCTTCCACATTAAAGAAACGAGTTATCAAAATGTTTTCAAGCCGTTTAACTCATCTATTTAAATTTTTCGCTTCAAGTGCTGTAAGTAAAACGTTCATAAGATTCTTGCGATTTGATTCGACATAAACCGCCGGCGCGGGAAGCATATTCGCCCGAGGTGCATAAACTTTACTTCAAAGTAGTCGCAATGCGAATAGAAAACTTACTTTACAGGGTAGAAAAAGAAATCTGTAGACCGTGCAGTCGACGGAATATAACAAATTTTTGCAGAAATAAAATATCTTTCAGCACGCTTTCAACTTTATTGGTAAGTACGTTTTTAGGGAAACAGGGGTGAACGGACGTAGAATTCATGAGATAGTAAGAATTTCAACAAAGAGAAGAACGTAATGATAACACAATTTCTAACTTCATTTGTTAACTTCTTCATTAATCACAAATATATTTATGTTGAAATACTATTAAACAATTGCTTGCTGAAGTAACAACTTTCACAAAACCTGATCTAATGATAAAAACCATCATTATACTTATACTGGTAAAGACTTTACAAAACATTGATGAGACTTGCATGCACAAAATTGCTATATATTTTACTTTAACTATATATTCTGTTTTAAACACCTTAATAGAGTATATGTTGTGCAACACTGCTATAATTTAATAAAACGTTGGACATAACTGAAATCCTAGTATGTCCTGGCGCCTGAAAGATTTAACGTGATGAATAATAATAAGTGAGTAATAATCAAGTTCATTTTCTAGTCAGTCCAATAATTCATACAAATGCTCGATTATAAAAAATTTAAATATTGTGTAATTACAAAATATTTAGATAACTATTCCCTATAATATAGTTTAGCATTCTGGAGAAAATTGAGTTTATTACGAAATTGCAAAAAGCATTACGCCTAAGCTCTCATAATAGGATTTTAATAACATAGCAGCATACTAGGAGTAGACGTTTAGTCTTATAATACATACTAAAACTTAGGATATATAATATCTTATATATTATTATATATATAAATAATTAATATGAAGAAATGTGACCATTATCAGATAAAATATAGTATTGTTTAACATAGAACTTTTTTTTTACTTTAAAAAATTAATAGCTGATACCAGTATTATATTTAGATTATACTACTTAATTACAAACCGTTCTATCGTACACATTAAAACTAGGTGTTAGTATTAATTTATCTTAAAAGAAATTGCATGAACTTTTTGATATCTGTTAATAATCCATTTTGTTAATAAAATTACGATTTAGTAACATTCAAAATTGTTAATATTTGATACCAGTATTATAATTAGATTATACTACAAACCGTTTTGGCGTGCACATTATAACTAGATGTAAGTATTAATTTATCTTAATAAAAATTGCATGAACTTTTTTAATATGTGTTAATAATCGACTTTGTTAATAAAATTGCGATTTATGAACGGTTAAAACTGTGACGATAAAATTTTAGATATTTGACGTAACCCATTCCAAATCTTTGTAATTTTTACTATTAAACAACTTTTATCAGACCTATTGAGTCTATAATATTTGAGATATTAAGATGATCATATAAAGTATCAGCAAAATCGTAAATCGTAAAAAAATAAATAAAAGTAATTGATTTTGCCGATTTTTTCAAAAAACTAGTCAGCAGGATACTCAGCGTATATCTTTCGATTGTTTTTAAGATTCTAAAATTAGTCCAGGATTGCAAAAACGTGGACAAAAAAACTGCACTTTTCTACTAATTCTAAAGGGTTTGACCGATCGTGTTGCAAAACTAATCAACGCCATTCCTTATCCAATTTCATCAAGAAGCATTTTATATTTGAAAAACTGTAGTTGCTGTGTTTGAGAGTAAGTCGAAAAAGTTCCAAATTTGGCTCGCACACAAACTTTTTTAATTTAGGTATCAAACGATTCAAAATGACTTGTAAAGTCAAAAAAATTTAAAAATAGCAAATCAAATTATTTGTCGAAACATAAGTTAGAAGTTAGGCAAGTTAGAAATTCAGGGACATTTCGTGCAGATTTAATAAATATACAGATATATGTGTATACTTCTAACGAGTATATTTTAGTAATTACAGTACTTTACTTTTGTAATATAAATCATTAAATGTTTTTAATCCGAGTTGCATAAAACGCGAAGTAAATTTATAATTGGACATGGCACATACGGGTAGTTGGTAGGTGTAAAAAACTAACAGCATGTGATATTTGATCATGCGAGTTCTCAAACAGAATTCAGTTCCATTAAAATTGCTTTTCTCACTTATTTCATTCGGTAGCAAATTCATTAAAAGCCGTATCATTGCAGAGGGCAAACTACGTACATAAATATATATCACCATTTAACTCTAGCCGTCGACGGTTCCCGGACGCAATGTTTTATCAGGGTGTGGCTTAACTTGGCTCGGCAGCATGCTTTTGTATTTTTTTGTATTATTTTATTTTTCTCTCTCAAATAGCGTTTGTCAATCTACCCATTAGTATATTGGACGACGCGTTTTATTGCGGACAGATAGTAGATAGAGATATCCCCATGAGAAATTATATTGTTAATTCAATTGTCCTGCGACTGTGTGCGAATGAGATTATGCGTCAGTGTTCGACAGATGGGTGGAGAGCTAGCAAGTTATTTGGACTGGATTTAAATAAATTGATAAGGAAAACATAGTTTAATATTTGAGAAAATTCAAGGCACAACTGTATAAAATAGTCCGATGTATGATTTAGATCTTACAGTAGTCATATTTTCAAAAAATTTTGACCCTTGATTTTAAAAACAACCTAGCTGTTTTTCATACTTAGCTGCAAAGTGCAACATTTTTCAAAACATAGTGTAATACTTGAGAAAATTCAAGGTACAACTGTATAAAATAGTCTGGTGTATGATTTAGATCTTTCAGTAGTCATATTTTCAAAAAATTGTGACCCTTGATTTTAAAAACAACCTAGCTGTTTTCAGACTTATCTGGAAAGTGCAACATTTTTCATCAAAGTAGAAAAAAATCTGTATTTGTTTCTTTGAACAACAGAACTCTGCGTGATGATCTGAATGTGCTATATACTAAAGACTTCATATAAAACAAAATCCACTAATTATCGTCACAAATTAAGGAATCACCCGAATTCACTCGTTGCTCGACTGCTCCTCCCACTAAAATTAAGAAAACTTTAAAACAAAATAAGGTCTTTTAAGACGATCCAGTAAAACTGCATCTAATAGTAAATCCTCACTAATGCAACTATTATCTATGATTAAATTTGTTATTAATAAAAAAATTAAAAATTCATTCGATTTGTTTTTGGTAAATATCATTAAAAGAAGTTCAAATTTGCATCTGAATAGTACACTCTAAGACTTTATTTCAAGTCAATTATGTGAAAATGGCGGTGTTGATGTTTTCTCTATATATTAGAGTATTAAATACGTGAATAAAAAGAAAATTATTATATATTTGATATCTATTATTAGTATTATTGTTATGAAGAAGAGCTTTTTTGCCACAAACATGATTTTCTTGATTATTCAATTAATTTTGAAACGTTTGAGACTAAAATTAAAAAGTATGTGCGTAAAAATTATAAAAAATATTAAAGTTGAAAATAATTGGTTATGGGAAGAAAAATTGTCACATTCCTATTGTTGCTAAATATCAATTATTTTGGACTAAGTCGATTATTTCCTGGAGGCAAAGAGCCACTTAATACCAACTTTTATGATAAATCTTAATGTTTTCTGTTAACTTGATATAAATAAATAATATTTGTTTTTATGTGTTTTCATGGGATATCCGCAGCAAAAAAAACCTTTGGTTTATTCAGTATGCATTTATTTTATATTTTCAGATAGAGCAATGTTGATTTGTCGAGTTTCAAAAGATGTAAAAATCATGTTAATATATATTTCATTCTACTCAATTGCAAAAATAATTTACAAGATTTCTGCTAATAATAAATTCATTTTTTGTAGAAATATATATCTAAAAATAGCTTGAATTAAAAGAATTATAAAATTATTAAGTGCAAAGATTAATTAAACACATTTTATATATTCGTATATCTAATAAATTTACTAAATGATTAAAACTTAAATGAAGTGTGATTTATAATGATTAGCTCAATTATCATGTTTTTATTTATATATAGCTCTAATTTCACAATAAGCATAACAAAGCTCATCAATTAAATTTATAAAATAAAGTAAAAATAGAATCAATCAAAGATTGCAAAATTACGCGTTTAAAAATTGTGAATGTGAAATTCAAAAGTATTCTGATATAAAGAAATATTCTCATTCTTAAGAATGACCTAAACATCTTTTGTTCATTGGTAGCAAATGGTTCAAACTAAAAAAAAGTTCTGAGAATTTTTTGACAACTTCATGAACAAGTAGTTAGAGTGATATTCACACAAAATCGATCAATGAATTTCCTTACAGATATATATGGAATTAGTTCATGATGTGGAAAATACAGTCATGACTTGAAAAAACTGCTGCTCGGCCAATGATTACAAAATTTGAATAAAATGTAAAAATTTGAACATGCATTTTTGAGTAAACCTAAATTAGGTCAACATTTATTACAAAAAAGTTTTGGGAAATTCATGAAAATTTAGTAAAATTCGTGTACATTATTAGACCGTAAACTCTCCATCTAGTATGCATTGTAACGTCTGAACGGACGCAGAATACGTACCGCCGCGCACACATAATAGATTAATTTGGTCTGTGCCATGTTATTTGCATGCAAATTCCTATTATACAAATAGATATGAGTGCAAATGTTCGTACACGAAGGTCCACATAAATATATATCCTCTTGGTAACAAGTTGACGAAAGCTCATTGTTGAAATTCATAGAGATAGAAATCGATTTTATTGCAAAAGCTCTGAAGAGTGCTCATAATATGCTGCAGAGAACTCGAGAAATAAATTAAGTTTTGAACCTCTCTTGTATGAGATACAATGCGAATAATGTGCTATTGTGCTTCAGTAAATACAAGTAAGTTTACAATAATGATACAAAATAAATGATAAGATATGTGCTGGTAATAATACATAGAAATTCTAATATTAAGCGCACATATCTACCATAAACGATCCTTTGATCTGATGCAAATTATTTTTTTCTAATAAATTTTCAAAATTTTGCTAATGTCAATATTCAAAATTTGTGTGTGCCAAATGTTATTTTGCATTATATTTATGTTTGTTTTTTATGATATTTTAATGTGTGGAACCTGCCAGCATTTATTAAAACAGAGTATGATAATAAAATTTGGTGCTTCTGGAAAAATACTATGGACTTTACATCTTTTGCTAAATTGAATTTTAAATTACTTTCTGAAAGCAGAGAATTTCTGAACCATTGCGAAACGAAATGATTAATTAAATCTGTTCCACATTCGCATTTGGCATACAGTAATTTGCATTATATGAGACTGTTATTCAGGCAATTAAACACTGAAGGTTTTACGGCAAGAAACTGCATATAAAGCGTTTATGAGCTACTGTAATATAGAGAATTTTATTATAAAATTTGCATAAGTAGACACAAACATGTTTTAATGAAAGAAATGAGAATTTCCATTGGTTTTTATTGCTTATATTAAATAAATTTAATTCGAAAAAAATAGATTTACTGATTGTGAGTCAATATTGTGCACTAATTTGCGCGCATACTATTTTCATTCGTGATTGTAAAAAAATCATTATAATTTAATTTCGGCCCCATGTTTTTTTTTATTTTCATGTAATGAATTACAATTAGTATTTCGACCGCTAGTAATTTTAGTATACATCAGTATTATCAAATTTAAATTTGAAAGGTTAGACCAAAATTAAATTAATAAAATGAAGGTAATCAGAATAATTATGTGTAAGTACATTATCAGACTTATTATGTAGTCATATTTTGTTTTCATTTTATATCATTTTTGAGAAAATAAATATATCAATAATAGGTAACATTTATAAAAAATACATATTCCCAAGTGCAAGTTATTATTTCAATTTAATTATTTGGCTAGCTTTCTAAAAGCGCATTCAGAAAAAAATAAAATATTTACCTATTTCTATTTATTTTCTATTTCTATTTATTTTTTAATAATAAGTCATCTAGTATTTTACCATTTCACATTCCTCATCCACATTTTTTAAAAGAGGATCTCTCAAAATCGACTGATTTTAAAAGTTTAAAATTAATGGTTCAAGAAAAAGTCTTCATTCTTGAAAACTTGGGGCAGTTGTGTTATTTTTTACAGTGATACTAGAAATGTTATTCACGGTTACAGCTCCAAAGTTACATAATTAATAAAAATTAACCACAATAACAAAAAAATGATCATATTCTCAGCAAAGCTCTAGGTTGCATTTAAAAGCTTATAATTTGTCAATAACGTGTGATTTTTTTTTTAATTTTCGTTTTGCAGTTAAAGTCAATACTATAACCCTCATTCGATTTGATGTCGGGATCTGGAACATCCTGTATATATAGATAAGTATGGGAAAATTGCATATTTTTTCACAAAGAGACAAATACTCAGGTGCTATTGACAGCAATTGTACATTTAATGAAAAACCGATTGTATTAATTTTTAATATGTCTGAATAGATAATTCATTATAGACCTAATTTTAAGCTTAAATTAGGTAAGAATCTCGGAATTCAAGATACACAGCTGTAAGTCTTCAAATACTTGTATATTGACACCTAAAAGTTGTCTCAAAACCTACATATTGTAGGGTGTACGCAACATATGTAGGTTTTAAGACAACTTTTAGGGTGTCAATAAACAAGTATTTACAGACTTACAGCTGGGTATCCCGAACTCCGAGGTGAACTTACTATAATGACTGGACTATTAATGAAAAATACGCCATAACTATTTTCCAGCAAGATAGTAGCAAAACTTATTTTCTCCAGCAAGATAGTAGTAAAGTTTATTATTTTTACATCACCTTGTAGTATATTTTGAATAAACAATGTTCTCTGCTCCATCACGTCAGCCGTCACGTAAGTTGCAGGGCGGATTATCATATTTCTGCCCGCTGCGAACGTCAGTTACAGTTAATGAGTGATTTTCCATTAGATTCAGGGGAATTAACACACGCAAAGTTCACTTTACATAATTAAGGAAACGGTGTATAAAAATAGATCGATATCGTATAATAAAAAGAAAATATTGAACTAGGTGTAAGTGGCATTTTGAATCTAGATAAGCTTGCATGAACTCCGCAATACGTGCTAATAATGATATTAATCAATAACAACTGGTCATAAACAAAATGTGCGAAAAAAGAAGTATCTCATTGGAGATAAACTCTTTAAAAGCACAGAAACAGAAAAATAATGCATATTTTGATTGATTTTGAATTATATGCAAGAAAAATCTATAACTAGTGGGGCGCATGGCATCGTGCCTTAAGGCAAATTGGTAGAACTCCCGTACCAAAAAATTTTTTTTTTTTTTAAGATTAACATTTTTGAAAAAAATTACAAAAAGCTGATTTTGAGAAACTATAAATTTTTGACAAAAATTTACTTTTTTTGAAACAAAAAGACTTTTTGAAGGAAAATTTATTTTGAAATATTTTGGAAAATCTGAACTTTTTTAAAGCAATCGTATAGCTTTAACCGTATAGAGACAAAATATCGAAGCGCGTAAGCGCCGCGTCGCCGTCTAACGGATAAACATCGGTACGGAACCCATAGGAATGTAAACAAAATTTATACTTATTGTTAAAATCTCTATTATATATCTGATGATTTGATGTGCATATGTCTAATGATCATTTTGACCGCCAGGTGGCATTTTTTTTTTACTTTTTTCACTAGATCTCCGAAACCGCTAGATCTGCCTTCATGAAAATTTGATCAGTTCTTCATCTTGTTAATACAAGTAAAATGTTTTTGAATTATTCAAATCGGACGATTCGTTCTCTTAAAAACGGAGTTACCGTTTTTGGCACTTTTTGCCCCATATCTTCGGAACGGCTAGACCTGCCTTCGTCAAAAACTAATCAGCACGTCTCCTTATCAATACGAATCGAATGTTTTTTGAACTATTCAAATCGCTTCACATCCGTGTTTCCGAAATCGACGAAAATTTGTATCCGCACATACACACATACACGCACACACACAGGAACACATACACACACACATCCATTTTTTTTCTAAGGTATGCCAAAATGTTCAGAAGGTTTTGAAACGTAAAGATTTATAAAAAATTTATTTTCGATTTTTTGCGATTACTACTGTGCTATTTACATAAAATTTTCAACTGTTTACTAAGAAAATAAAGTTTTTGCTTTCACTAAAATTATTATATGCGAGTTTTATTTAATATTTACAAACTTTTAAAACTAAGACTTATATATACGGGGGTGATAGATTTGTTTGATTGCAACTACCAGGAAAAAAAAATTTGAGCTTTTAAGTGGAATCTAGAGCTTTTGTGGAACTGACTATTTTCGATTATTGTGATTAATTTTATCAATTTTGTTGATTGTTGTTGTCATTTATAAGACCACAGACGAAAATAAAGACAATTGTTCAAGGTCGTCAGAATTAAGACTATTTGTTAAACTATGAATTGGACATTTTCAAAATTAGCCTACTTTGAAAAGCTCTCCTTTAGAAAAAATGTACTAAAGTATCTTGATGAATTTAATAACTTCTGTTCCAATAATAAAATTAAATTTTAAAGCAATTTTAAAGGTAAACGTGAGGTTATGTGCATCAAAATTGATAAACCTGGAATTTTATATTTGCATTCCTATTGAATCTTAGCTCTACGTCTACTTTTTATCAAGCGTAAAAGATTGGAATCAAATCACGACTAAAACATCAAAAATGATTTACCTTCGAAAGCGTAGGTCTACAAAGTATCGTGTTTGAATTCCACCTTGGTATGAATAAAAACAAATGGCAGTTTGAGACAATCGCCATTTATTCTATATACATATACCATTATATTAAAAGCTCTGTGGCATCCAGTGTTTCGCCTCTGTTGTGTTTTATAGAATTAAATACAGGTATTAAAGCTTAAACGAACTATATAGTTCATGGATTTTATGCATTAGCGCGCACACTATTGAAATAACATGGAGTTTTGTACGCATTTAATGGCCTTTGATTTAATGATAAATAGGTGCTGACACAAAAATTGCCAAGTAAAATCTAGATTAAGTCTTTACAAAAACCTAAATAGCTATATAAATACATTATGGGATATAAATCGGTGCTCATGTGTGAATAGAACATGACGGTGACGACTGGTTTCTATTTTTATTACCACGGTTGATAGACTCATCAACAATGTAATGATATATTTTTCATATGAAACGTAGGCATTAGGCTAGGATCCATGTACTATATTCTAGTGATCATTTTGGAATCAAACAAAAAATAACTAGTGGGGTGTATAGCATCGTGCCTTAAGGCAAATTGCTGGAACTTCCCATACCATAACGAAATGTTCGAGGAATACTGAATGTTTTCAAATAGGTTATTATTAATATTGTAACATTGTCTAAAATTTATAAGAATTATATAAACTGAATTGCAAAGTTGAAACTATTCGTTTAAAGTATATTAGAACTATAGTCAGAATTAAAAATAAAATGTGAATTATTTTCGATATACAAAAAATTTTTTGTCAAAAAAAGAGTTGTAACAAAAATTTTTTTACAAAGTCAATTATTTTGTTAAGACAAGCAGAAAGTTCTTTGAGTCATTTAAATCGGACGCTTAGTACTCTCAAAAACTGCCATTTTTTACACGTTTAGCTCCGTATCTTTGAAATGGCTGGGCCTGCCTTTGCCAAGAACTAATAACCACTTCTCCTAATCAATACTAATTGAATGTTTTTTAGATCATTCAAATCGGATGCTCCGTTCTGTCAAAAACTCGATTTCTATTTTCTGCACTCTTTGCTCTTTATCTCCGTAACTGCTGGACCTGCCTTTGCCAAAAACTAATCAGCTCATCTTCCTATCATTATCAAATGTTGAACCATTCAAATCGGTCGATCCGTGCGCCCGAAAACGTTACTGGAAATTTGTATCCATACATACATTCACACAAACACACATCCATTTTTTCTGAGGTATGCCAAAATGTTCAGAAACCTTCAAAACGTTGAGAAATGTAAAAATTTTCAATTTCGATTTCGGCCCATTACAATAACTTACCCTACGGGAAGTTTAAAATTAAATTTCAATCTGCAGTTGGATGGAAAAATTTACAAAAATAAAATTGGTATAGCAAACGTATATAGAGGGTGTCTCGGAACTTAACGTGAAGCCGAAACGGGGTGAAAATATTGGCAATAACTTTCCTAAAAAAATAGAATAAAACTTACCTTATTTATTTGACTATTTTTCAGTGATTGTAGTTAATTTTTATTAATTTTGTTTGTGAACAGTGAAAAATAACAGAATTTTCACAAAATCTCAAGATATAATTTTGGTCTTAACTTTGAATTCAAAAATTTTAAAATCGGTCGACTTCTAGAGGATCGAGAAAAAAATATTGTAAAGTATGCTAACATGTTCCATCAAAAGTTGACGTTTCTCTCTTGTACATTGCGCGTCTAACAATCATTTGAACTTATTGTGGGTAAAATGCACTAGTAAAATTTATTTTTATTTTATCGATTTATTTGCCCTTTCATCATCAATTCTATATTTTAATCGACGTGCCGTTAATTTATATTTGAGCATGATGTAAACATTGTATCAGCGACACATAATTAGTATGAGAACCCGCATTGTCATGTTAATTGCACAGATCAAAATGTAATTAGGGTAGGCACATGTACCAAAACACAACGTACCGAACAACTGTTGGATATGGAAACCAAGTGCGTGCGAATACTGAATTTTAGCCTATATATTACAATATAATCCATGTGAGCAACGATTAAATATGATTCTGGAACATGAAAATGGAACATACGGATGAAAGTGCGGCGAGAATTAAAAGTTGTGTTAAATTATTTTTTATTGCATTTGCGAACAACTATTATTATAAACAACACATTTCTAAAACTAGTCGACATGCAGAAAAATCGATCGATTTGAATTAAATTGTTGCAGCAACAAACAATGGTAAACAATACTTATTTAAAAGATCATTTTACTCATCGAAAATCAATCACCAGTAAAAAGTGGCTTAAGCATGATGAGAATTATGAAAAATCATGTTTATTTTGCGAAAGAAAGTAACATTTATTTTCCAAGATTTTAATAAAAATTTTCACTTTCGAACATGGTTAAAATAAATAGGTACTTAAATAAGCATCCACAAAAGCTTAACTATTTACCAACAGAAAGTCAAACTTTTAGTAATATTAAAATCTTGCACGCCCATTGGTAGTAAAAGTAAATGTTCATTTCTTTAAACTATTAAAAGATATATATATATATATTATAATATATATATATATATATATATATATATATATATATTATTTACACTGATAGGTAATTTCATCAATAAACTTAAATTTAACTTACGGTTTTGAAGTTTTTAAACAAGCACAAAGTAAAGCAACACCCACCTAAAACAAAGAAAATATATAAATAATATAAATATTTAGAATAAATCAAATATCAATAGAGTTCATAAATTCAAAAAAAATCATACAGATGCAAATATGTTCAGATATATATTTGGGTGGTCCTCAATATGGACATTTTCGAATTTCCTTGCTCCCAAGAGCTCAAATAGTTCCAAATTGATAAAAAACAATTCTCTGAAAGTTTTAGCCCATGGAAAAAAGTTTTGAATATTAAAAAAAAAATTTTAGGTATAACTTAGCGACAAAATTTTTGAATAAAATCATTCATTTGTTCGCTAAATTATATCTAAAAAAATTTTTAAAGTTTTTGAAAACTTCTCATGCTATTTCTATACAAAACTTTCATAGAATTGCGCACTCTCTAAAAAACAATATTAAGAGCTAAAACTATAAGAGAAGTTTTTCAATAATTTATAAGTAGCATAACACATGACGTGTAAAATAAGAAGTAGGTATATAAATCTCAAAATAAATAGGCATATTGTATAAATAATCAATAATAAAAAAAAATTATAATATAAAAAAACAAAAATACATAAAATTTTCCTTCTCCGCCGTCTATTTGTATATTTTTAACGTTCATGTTTTCATAGTTTTTTTATACCTTATACGTTGCCCGAAAACGCAAAAAGCGATGAGCATCAATAATAAATATTTGCGGTGTATAAATAAGCGCCAACGCGTTAAACTCGATTCTTTTTATCTTGCACATATTTGCCAGAGACCATATATATAATAAATACAGTTTTTTATCAGTCTAGTAACTCATTTTGTTTAGCTTTCATTCGCTGAAATGCTCTCCCGGCAAGGAAAAAGAATTAAAAACAAACCATGAAATACATGAAATGAAATTCTACCGATAACGGTTTGTTGAGTTGAGATACTCCGTCGTTGCTTCTGGTTTTGTATCAACTAAATCAACAACATTGAAATCGCTGGAGGCAGGGGCAGGGAATTCTAACCATACGCTCTATTTTCGCCAAATTTCTAACGATGTTCTACAAAAACTACAGGAGCTACAGTCTCTTGTCTTAATATCTGCGATTCTGAAAGATTTTGTGATACAAAGTTTGCCTTAACTTTTGACTGCATTTTGCACTTCACTTCTTCTTAATAAAACTCGCACAAATTTTATTATAAAACAATTCAGAATGACTTGAAATGGCAAGGAGTGATAAAGACGAGAAATCGGATTTTCTAAAAAAAAATTATTCAAGAAAATTAAAAATTGAAGTACCCATATACATACATAAATATATATCAAACACTAGATTAAAATACTAATAGTAATGACTAACAATATGATAGATATCAAAAATAGTTAATGCTTTTTAGTCTCATATATGAATAACAAATTTAATATCAAACATTTCTCATAAGAGACGCATTTAGTCGAACTACATAGACCAGAGAACACACATCACCGGACCATTTCAATACATAAAATATTCAAACTAGTAAACTCGTATCCCTGAAAACTTCCAAAGTCTTGCTTTTGATAAAGTTTTGCAAACCATGTCCGATCCGGTTTCTCGCACGAGCGATACTCTGTCACGAATCTCTTGTATTGTAAGCATCACGGATTTTGGCAACCGACCGTAATATAATGGTCTATAGATGAATAACTCAGAGGTTTTGCAGCCAACAATGGACACGCAGGCAAATTTGTGTAAAAGCCGTGTTTTGCCATTCACCCTATCACTGGCAGGATCTTTAATTAATTGCTACTTCACATACGCCATAAAGATTAATGGGGTTATGGGATTAAATTTATTTTAATAACAGGGGACTATTTTTTCATCAAAATATTATATGTATGGTGTTAGGTTTGTAGTACACTCTAAGGTGCCAAAAAAGTTATGATTTTATGAATATTTTATCGAACATTCCCCCGCCATTGGATTCTTGCCATTGCTTAGTCAAGATATTTCAAACCGCTCGAGAAAAGTTTTTGACCCAGCGATTAAAATAAAAACTTCATTAGATTTCAAAATAGTAAAACGTTAGAATCACAAACTATGTTTTTATGATTACAGTATCTCTTAAATAAAGATCCAAATAGTCAAAGTGATAGACTTAGTATCTATCCTGTCTGATATAACCACAGGGAACATCCTGTATAATTTTCGGCACCTCGGATTTTTAAAAGTTATAAATAGTTCTGGTGCAGAGTGCGACATATTTTCCATAAACAACATCAAAATTTGTTCCTGGGTTAAGCAAAAATTGCAAAAATATGAAATACGTCAAAAATGCCCTTATTTGATCTCAATATCTAATTTAAAAAATCAAAACTTTGAAGATGTTTTCAAAGTAGACTACTAACATTACTGTCAGAAATAAAAAGAGTATTGAGAGTCCATACCGATATCAAAATCTGATATGTTCAATTAAAAGTTGGATGGTAAAATAAAAGTATAGAGTATACTGTATGTTTCAAAATAAAATTCTCTTACCTAAAAACAGTTTTATTTATATTTTGCCATTAATTCTGCGCACAGTATCATAAAATCTTCAATTAATTGCTACTCCATATATTTGGTTAAACGATATAGATTGATGAGGTACTGGGATCATAAATAATATTTTCTGCTACGTTATTTATTTTTATTATCTTTTGTTCGAAGTATAATTAACATGCTCTGTTCAGAAAAGTTAATTAGAAAAAATCCAACAATTGATCACTTGATAAAGTTTAGTTCTATAAATAGAAAGGAAGAAATAATTAGGGCATCTTATTTTCTGACTCCACAAT